>NC_133665.1:27389870-27989870 GCF_037893015.1 Macrotis lagotis | reverse complement strand
AACAAGCCATAAATTGCATCCTTCATACAGGTGTTTGCAGCTGAGAGGGATACAGATAAAAGGCATGTACAAGGTGGTAGCACCTGGCAGTATCACCCAAATACTACCATTCCAGCTTTTAGGAGACCACAAGTGAGCTACGGTTGTTATGGAGACAGCCAGTGTTCCCCATGAATGAACAGCTGCTCCAGATCAGTCAATGCATAGAAAAGGATTGCTGGAGTCAGTGGGGGTAGCTCAGGATTTACACAAAAGCAAGCATACAAAATCCTCCAATGGGAGGGGACAGAGGACAACAGAAGGGGCTGGAGTTGGGGTTGAGGAGGAGAGAGTTCTGTACTAATATTTGCAAAACAGTGGAATATTACAGAATCAAGGAATAAGAGCTAAAAGAGAATTTAAAGTCCATCTGGTCCAACTCCTTCTTTTTACAGTTGGGGAAACCAAGACCCAGGAAAGTAAGACATATAGCATCAGACTAAAGTAAGATGTTTAGACTAGAACCTTTTCTATTTCTTTCTCCTGTGGATAAAACTTACATGAATAACAAAAGCGAATTTTCTCCCTATGGGAGCTTTTCCAAAAGACTTTTAAGGTAGCATCTTCTGAAGATGCCCTCAAAGGAGTAGGTTCTAGAAGAAATATCTTTTTATATTGAACCTAGACAGCTTCAACCAGCATTGTATCAATAGGAACCATAATACAGCTTATTAATTATGCAGAGTCCTTCCAAAGGATGGACATTCCCATTAATCAAAAGTTATCAGATTTCCTCTCTGTCTGGCTGCCTTTTCTTGTATATCCTCTACACAAAGCTGGAGCAACTCAGAAATCCTTGCATTTAGTCAGAAAGGAACTCTCCCCTCTCCCCACTCTATTCCCAATCCCCAAATTCCTTGCACTGGGCTTTGTTGTTCTCTATCCTTGTCTTTCAATCATCCATCTATTCAATCCTTCAACTAATTTTTTTTTTTAGAAATGGTTTTGTAACTTTCTTTTTTTTTTAAAGATTTTATTGATTTTGAGTTTTACAATTTTTTCCCCCAATCTTACTTCCCTCCCCCCCACCCCCCACAGAATTTTTCAGTCTTTACATTGTTTCCATGGTATACATTGATCCAAATTGAATGTGATGGGAGAGAAATCATAACCTTTAGGAAGAAATATGAAGTATAAGAGATAGCAGGATCAGACAATAAGATATCAGGATTTGTTCTTTTTTTTTTTCTTCTAAATTTAAGGTAATAGTCCTTGGTCTTTGTTCAAACTCCACAGTTGTTTCTCTGGATACAGATGGTATTCTCCATTGCAGACAGCCCATAATTGTCCCTGATTGTTGCACTGATGGAATGAGCAAGTCCATCAAGGTTGATCATCACCACCATGTTGCTTTTAGGGTGTACATTGTTTTTCTGGTTTTGCTCATCTCACTCAGCATCAGTTCATGCAATCCCTCCAGGCTTACCTGAATTTTCATCCCTCCTGGTTTCTAACAGAACAATAGTGTTCCATGACATACATATACCAAAAGTTTGCTAAGCCATTCCCCAATTGAAGGACATTTACTTGATTTCCAATTCTTTGCCACCACAAACAGGGCTGCTATGAATATTTTTGTACAAATGATATTTTTACCCTTTTTTATCATCTCTTCAGGGTATAGACCCAGTGGTGGTATTGCTGGATCAAAGGGTATGCACATTTTTGTTGCCCTTTGGGCATAGTTCCAAATTTCTCTCCAGAAAGGTTAGATGAGTTCATAGCTCCACCAACAATGTAATAGTGTCCCAGATTTCCCACATCCCTTCCAACAATGATCATTATCCTTTCTGGTCATATTGGCCAGTCTGAGAGGTGTGAGTTGGTACCTCAGAGAAACTTTAATTTGCATTTCTCTAATAATTAGTGATTTAGAGCAATTTTTCATATGACTATGGATTGCTTTGATCTCCTCATCTGTAAATTGCCTTTGCATATCCTTTGACCATTTGTCAATTAGAGAATGGCTTTTTTTAAAAATATGACTCAGTTTTCTGTATATTTTCGAAATGAGTCCTTTGTCAGAAACATTAATCCATTAATCTTCAACTAATTTCTATCAAGGATTTAATGACAAAATTTGTCACACAGTTTCTTATAGAGAGGTGACAGATTCAGGGTGTTAGAATGAAATAAATATTTTGGAAATGACCAACATAGAAATGGTTTTGTTTAACTATAATATTTATTATAAAATTTTTGTTTTTCCTTGTTGTTGAAGAGGTGTTCAATGATGGGAAAGGGAGAAAAAAATTTAAAAAAATATTTATTGAGATCCCATCTCTCTTTAAAAGACTGCTTCTTGAACTTAGACCATTAGTCATTAGGGAGCAGCTCCCCAGAATAGTTCCTAACTGTTGTTCTCTGATTCAAGCTTAGAAAAAAAAAAAAAGAAAAAAGATGAATCTTCCACAAACATTTTTAAACAAGTTTATATATGGTTATTTGTTTATTGTCTCCCCCATTAGATTGTGAGCTCATTGGGGATGAGGATTGTCTTTTGCTTTTCTTTACATAACCATCACTTAGTGCAGTATTTGTCACATTTGTTCAAGTCATTTTTCATGCATTCTTGACTCTTTGTGACCCCATTTAGGGTTTTTCTTGGCAAAGATATTGTAGTGATTTGTCATTTCCTTCTCCAGCTCTTTATAAGATGAGGAAACTGAGACAAACAAGGTTAAGTGATTTGCCCAGGGTCTCACAGCTAATAAGAGTCTGAAGCCAGATTTAAACTCAGGAAAATTAGTCTTCCTGACTCCAGGCTCAGCATTTTATCTACTGCACCACCTGGCTAGTCAACCTGCCAAATGTCTACTATGTGGCATTATTGAAACCGAAGGAGGACCAGAGGAATTAAGTGCTCAAAGACACAAGGTAGCATATGGCAAATATATATATATATATATATATATATATATATATATTTACTTTGTAGTAAATATAGGCAATTAATGGCAGAATTGGGATTTAAGCTCAGGGCCTTAGATTTTAGGTTCAGCACTCCAAATTCTGTGTCTATCACAACATTCCATGTGTTATTTATTATCCCTTAAACAACAGGTATAACACATATTACCTATATTGGATTGCTTGGTGTCTCAGGGAGGGGGAAGGAGAGAAAGAGATAGAATTTTGAATTCAAAACTTAAAAAAAGGTTTAAAAATTGTTTTTAAATATAATTGGGGGAATAACATATTATTTAAAAATTTATTTTATTTTCAATTTATAGAATAAAACAAATATTTCCAAAATAAAGTATAATAAAAAAGAACTGATTACACATGAAACTTCAAATCTATTATATACAACTTGCTAGTCCTTTTGAACATATAATAAAATTAGCATGTAAATTTATTTTTTCTTTTTATTCATTTTTTTACTTCCCTTCCCCTTTACTTGAGAGATGACTACATTAGACAGAGATAGATTTGAATTTGTGTGTGTGTGTGTGTGTGTGTGTGTGTGTGTGTGTATAAAATTATTCTATACATTCTTCTATTTATCAGTTTTTTCCCCTGGATATAGATAGTGTCTTCAAATGTCTTATGTTCAAATGTATTTAGAAAACATTATTTTTAAAATAGGTATAAATTAATACTAGAGAACATCAATTCTCTCTGTTAACACCAAACATGAACTGATGGCTATGCAGGGGGATAGGAGATGTCTATTAAGGGAAATCTTTGTACAGCAGTGAGGTATATAGAAGGGAGGAGGAAAAAGACAAGAGGACTGAATTCATATGGAGTGCCAGTGTAGAGACCATTCTTGTATGACCATTTGTATTTAGGAGATGTGGGCAAGCCAGACAGTAAGTTAGGGACTTGTCTATGCTCAATTTACTTTACTGTCAAGCTTGAAATTACAAGCTTATACCTCAAGATATCTCCTAGAGCATCAGCATTAGGATATCTTCCAGAGCATCAGCATCAGGGTATCTTCTAGCTCTACCAGTTAATGTCTTGGAGGCCCATATCATAATTGTCAGAAAGTTGCCAGAAATATACAAAAAACAAAAAAGTCTTCCAGGGTGATTATACATCTCAACAGTTACTCTGAGGCTCAGTCAGTCACATGTCCACTATCAGGCTTTTGATATATGGCAACAGGGAGAGATAACACAAAAGATTCTTTAAAAGGAATCTATATTCCCATTATTAACATTTCAAACTATCAGATAATTAAATAAAAAGAAAAGAAAGATGAAAAAGGAAAAAAGAAGTCCCATGGGATTTTTCTTGCTACCAGCCTCAGATTTAATTAAATTCCATGCCCATGAACAACATAAACACATAAGAAACTAGATATTATCTCCTACTATCATGTCATAATAGGCAAAATAATTTGACCTTTTTTACAAAATGGAGCAATTTTCTCCCAAACAAAAAAAAAAGCACTTTTTGAGAAGGAGCTCCAAATTTAGACTGAGCAAGTAAGGGATCTCAATATATATTTAGCATAGGACTTGGACTGTTTGCTACAAGCCAAACATTTTTAATTAGTCTTCTGTAGCTTTTACCCTCCTCTCATACAGTACATCTTCAAATAAAGCCTTTTTCCCCCAAAGGAATCTCTTATAATAAAAACTGATCTATTCATATTCAACACAGTCTAGTTGCACTGCAGGAAACCTGACAAACATGCATTTAAATAATTCATGGTAAGGAGGATATGCCTACCACTGGTAGGCAGGCATTAGGAACTGAGAACAAAAATTTCCAAGCTATAGAGCCCCAATTCATTTTTTTTTCAAAAATTTATTATTTTTTTGCATCCATTTAAAAAAAATTGAGTTCTAAATTGTCTCCCTTCCTCCAGCCTCTCCCCCCACTCATTGAGAAGGTAAGTAGTGTGATATCAATTATATACACATGAATTTATGCAAAGTTTTCCCATATAGCTATATTGCAAAAAAAAGCAAGAAAAATAAAGTGAAAAAATTATATTTCAATTTGCATTCAAGAATTCATAAAGTTCTCTATATAGAGGTGGATAGTATTTTTCATCATGAGTCCTTCGGAACCCAATTCATTTTCCACTGATGAGACCTTAAATGGAAAATGTAGAAGGGAACCTTGATAACATTATTTAGGCTTAAACCATGTCCTTGAAACTGTGATATGTGAGAGCCCTAAAGATAGTCCATGTTAATGAATAGTAATAGGTATAGGGATTTGAGCTGTAATTTTACTGATAAAGGCAGGAATATGCTCATTAATATTTAACAACTGACTTGCAGAGGGGAAAAAATGAACATGGTATACTTTCAGTTTTAATCTGCATTATTAACATCTGATCTTAAGTTCAAGAATTTGACAGAATTTGAACCCAGTTCTTCCTGGCTCCGGTGCTGGTTGGAGCTCTATCCACTGCTCAGTTGTTTCAAGCATGTCCCCATTTGGGGTTTTCTTTTTTGCAAGACAATGGGGTTAAGGACTTGCCCAAAGTAACACAGCTAGGTAATTAGTAATTGTCTGGGGCTGAATTTGAACTCAGGTCCTCCTGACTCCAGGGCCAGTGTTCTATCTACTGTGCCATCTAGCTGCCTCCATTTGGGATTTTCTTGGTAAGGACACTGAGATGGTTTGCCATTTGCTTCTCCAACTCATTTTACAGGTTAGGAAACTGAGGAAATCAGGGTGAAGTGACTTGCCCAGGGTCACACAACTAGTAAGTCTATCAGTTTTTGAAAGATGAGTCTTCCTTACTCTAGGACTAGCACTCTATTTTCTGTGCCATACTGCCCCTCAACACCAACACAATTATTTAATATTAATATTTTCAGATTGCTTTACATAACTTGTCTTATTTGATCCTACGAACAACCCTGTGACATAAGTGTTCTTTGTATCTCCATTTTACTGAGGAGGAAACTGAGTAGATAAGTGATTTGTCGAAGGTCACACATTAAATGTCAGAAGCAAGGTCTGAGAGTCCTAACTGTGTCCAGTGTTCCAGCTGCTCAATATAGAGTTGGACTTCACATCAGTCAAATGAAGAGACTGGATCAAGTTGCTTATGAGGTTCTTTTCACTTCAAAGCCCAGGATTCTATAATGTAGTTTGTTAAGGATTTCCATAAGGCAAGGACTGAGTAAATGACCATCAGGGCTCTGGGCTGTTAGAATAAGAGGGAAGAATGGGTGGGGAGGGAAGTAGGGAGGGAAGGAACAAGGAATGAACAGTGATCTCCAGAGGTAATACCTACATTGTTGAGAGTTATGCTTCTTAAAGTATCACCAATCAGCTGCTGGACACTCAAGGCATCCAATGTGCAGAGAACCATATTAGGTCCATTAGGGAAGTCTCACAGAACCTGTTGAGAAAATAAAGACTAAAATATAAGGGGCAATTAAGGAACATTAGAGCTGAAACTTAGGTGGGGTGCAAAGAAGGATTTTTTAAAAAGATTTTATTTATTTTGAGTTTTACAATTTTTCCCCTATTCTTGCTTCCCTCCCCCTACCTCCCACAGAAGGCAGTCTGTTACTCTTTACATTGTTTTCAGGGTATACATTGATCTCAGTTGAATGTGATGAGAAGGAAGAAAAGTAAAGTATAAGAGATAGCAAAATTACATAATAAGATAATGTATTTTTTTTTCTAAATTGAAGGTAATAGTCTTTGGTCTTTGTTCAAACTCCACAATTCTTTCTCTGGATACAGATGGTATTCTCCATTGGAGATAGCCCAAAATTGTCCCTGATTGTTGCACTGATGGAATGAGCAAGTCCATCAAGGTTGATCATCACCCTCATGTTGCTGTTAGGATGTACAATGTTCTTCTGGTTCTGGTCATCTCACTCAGCATCAGTTCATGCAAATCCCTCCAGACTTCCCTGAATTCCCATCCCTCCTGGTTTCTAATAGAACAATAGTGTTCCATCATATACATATACCACAATTTGTTAAGCCATTCCCCAATTGAAGGACATTCATTTAATTTTCAATCCTTTGTCCTCACAAACAGGGTTGCTCTGAATATTTTCGTATAAGTGATGTTTTTACCCTTTTTTCATCATCTCTTCAGGGTATAGACCCAGTAAATGGTATTGCTGGATCAAAGGGTATGCACATTTTTGTTGCAAATTACTCTCCAGAAAGGTTGGATGAGTTCACAGCTCCACCAACAATGTATTAGTGTCTAAGATAAAGAAGGATGTTTTTAAAAAGGCTCTTCCATGGTATAGTTAATGGGGGTGCTGGGCTCAGAATCCAGAATATCCACTTTCTAGCTCTGTGACCTTGGACAAATCCCTTGACTTCTGACAACCTCAGTTTCCTCAACCATAAAAATGGGGATGATAATAGCAAGGTATTGTCGGGATCAAATGAAAGAGTATTTATAAGTAATTGGCATAATATCTGGTACATAGTAGGTAGTTTGAGAAATGATTGTTACTTTTTAAAATTTTTTTAACTAATTCTTGAATTTTTAATGCCAGAAAAGTCCATTTATTTAGTGATAAGTTTATTTGCTCATAAGTCATGTTTCACAGTCAAGGTTAAATGCCTTGGGCAGACAGCTGTAACATGGTGGGGAAATATGATTGTTGAATGTAAGAAGGCATCATTTTCCTACCTTGCCTAAGGGATGCAAACACTTTTTTTCTGGCTCTGTAAGACAGGATATAATAAAAAGCCAATTTATGTAGTTGCCAAGGAAGGTGAGAAAGGAAAAAAATCTGCTCAGATGGTGAGGAGATATAAAACCTAAAAACTTATCAAACATCTGCAGGAGATGTTGGGTACAACTTGAGTGTAGCGCATGAATCAGTCAATTAATTATATTGGGTGCCTACTGTGTATATGGTCCTGGGAGAAGAAAGTATGGGTTTTCTTCCCTCCCCTCCTACCCCCCACTATTCCTGAGATCATGAATTCATGGTATGTTTTTATAATTGGTCCCTAAATGGCAGTGCCCAAACTTTAATATAAAATTACATTCTGAAAGGTACTGGGTGTCAGGTCTCAGACACAATGTGGAAAATTATGGCTTTATCTGAGTATTAGTTGGGGTAAAAGGAGGAAAATGAAGGAGAGCAGGAAAAGTACCCTTTAGTAAAGAAATTCAAGCACAGGAAGATGATTTATTTTCATGGTAGAAATGTGACTAAATCTTTTGATGAAACCAAGGAAAGGTTTCCAGTTCCTAATGGCCCTTGGGTCTATTTGGCTAGACTCAGTTCAGTCAATAACTGTAACAAAGATGGGATCAAAAGGGCATATAAATTCAGGATGAGAGAAGAAATTATTGTGCAGTCAGTGGTCATGTTTTGAGCTTCATGAAGTCTAAAACCTAAGGGGACCATTCAGTTCAGAAAAATAGAGCCCAAGGCAAGGAAGGATTAGATACCAGAGGAAAAGTATTTCATTACCAATTTATTGATTAAGTGCCTCTGACATGCCAAGCACTCTACTAGAATAAAGGGGCTTGCCCTTCCAGGATGCCCAGTCTGCCTACCATGGAGGCACCCTGCTTCCCCTACCCCATGGATATGTATTGCTTCTTTGATTGGTTGCTTAGCCAGAACAGGTTGCATCTTTAAAACTAGGCAAACTAAAATGGTTGTTCCCTTCCCTGATCTGGTGAAGGTAAAGATGAAGAGTGAAGATTTCAATTCATCTCCAATACAGACGTCATGAATGAAGTGTGTGGCTACCTCCCTTCTCCTCTTATCTCATTTGTCTCTATAAAATATACTCAGGGTTATTTGTTTTTGTTCTGTTTCATTGTCCTCAGTTTCAGTTTCAAGGGAAGATATCATGGGGACCTTGAATTCAACCAACCAGCCAGGCAGAAAAGGCCTGAGAAACCCTAGTCCTGGGGTTTGGACAGAAAGGAAGTTTTGGACTCAAAAACTAAGATTGTGCTTTAGAGTAAGAGTGGAAACCTTTTTTTTTTCTGCCAAGGGTCATTTGGATATTTATAACATCATTCAAGGGTCATACAAAGTTATCAACTTAAAAATTAACCTGCTATATTTGTTCAAACATTTAGTTAATTCACCCCTAAAAATTTCTAGCTATATTGAATTTAGAGTCCTACCTGTGGTTGCCTTGGCAGCACCAGACCTCTTTTTTTTTTTTTTTTTAGGATTTTGCAAGGCAAATGAGGTTAAGTAGCTTGCCCAAGGCCACACAGCTAGGTAAGTATTAAGTGTCTGAGGCTGGATTTGAACTCAGGTATTCCTGACTCCAGGGCTGGTGCTCTATCCACTGCACCACGTAGCTGCCCTGGCAGCACCAGATCTTTACTCTTCTCAGAATATGAGGTGGTATGATAATGAAGAGCAGGGCTATCATGCCTCCTAAGTCTTTTGGAGTAAGTTTGCCTATTTGTGATTATAACCTTTTGAAGTAAAATATTACTTGATAAAATCTAATCCAACTGTCAGTGGTTAAATGGAACTGGGGTACATGGAGCCAGTCTTACACTTGCAGGAACACCATCAGTGTGGACTAGAGTCAATGGTAGAGAGATTAGAAACAACATAACTCCCTCAAATGTCCTTAAAGGTACTGTAGAACCCGAGGGAAGGGTAAAATAGAACATCCCTGTTGTTTCCAGGCCATGAGGGATTTTTACACTAGGTGATAGGAATACAAGTGCAAAGAATGAGACAATTCCTATTCACAAGAGACTTTTAGTCTAATGAAGACAAGTACAATTATAACTACAAAGTAAATTAGCAAAAATATTTTTAAAAGTAGTTAGGTGGAAAGGCTTATTTTCATGAGTTCAAATCTACTGTCACTCCCTAGCTGTATCTGACCATGGGCAGGTCACTTAAGCCTACTTGCTTCAGTTTCTTCATTTGTAAAATGAGCTGGAGAAGGAAATGGCAAACCACTCCAGTATCTTTGCCAAGAAAACCCCATATATGGTCACAAAGAGGTTGACATCACTGAAACAACTGAACCACAGCAAGACTTGATTGAGTACAGAAGGAGTTACTTAGACTCTGCTCTTAAGGAAGATTACTTAAGAAAAATCATTAACAGACAAACTAACTTTAAAAAGATCCAGCTAGTAGAAAGGAAAGTAAGAGAGAACTATCCAGGGATCAGAGGTAATGATTTCCAGATAAGAAATAAAGGAGTGTCCAAATATCAAGGCAAAAGCACTTTGGGGAAGGGCCTTTCTCAATGGGAGGCAGGACAAGGCAAAGCAGAAGGGGCTACTTGTAGAATATAGAAAGCAGAATAGAGACTGTTATTCATGGTGAATAACAGAATTGCTGATCAGGATAGCTAGTTCTTGTTGTCTTTTATTTAGTGCTTAGTTAGCGAGATGAAAGGATGAGAGAGGATAGAGTAGCTTCTTCCTAACATCTTCCCTAACTTAACCAGAATTGGAACCATTTGGGTAAAATGGGAGGATACCTCCCAGATACCTCCACATTTAATCAGGAACTGATAAGCACGTAACCCAGGTTGTAATGGGGGCAAACTTTAGGCATTTTTTCATTTACTTTCCAAAGACAGTGGCCATTTGTTTCAAAAAGCAAGCCAGTCTTCCCAGTGCAGGGAAGGCTATTGAATTACCAGAAAAGAGAAAACCATGCCCTTGCAGGGGAAATAGGCTCTTAAGGAAGGTCAGTCCATATGAAGGGAGGGTAAGTTGTATTGACTCAGTGGGTAATGGCCACTTTGGTCAGCCTAGCTCCCCAGTGCCACCTACTGTTTCTATAAGGACAAGATTGACAAGGATAGAATTTAAATTTGCACCTCTCCCTCTGAGCCGTTCTTAAAAGACAGGCAGTGATAATTAGATTGTGCTGTTAGAGAAAGATGAACTTGCTCTATTTTGCTCCTATGATCAATTGCTTCAATTATGGCTAGCAATGACTGCATGGGAAAGAATAGATGAACGTTTAATAGACTTAGAGCAATGATGATAGTCCAAGTTCTTAGGAATTCCTTGGAGGAGGGGAGATTGGAATAAGCCTTTTAGTTTCTTCTGTGTTTTATGTCCTAGGAATACACATCCAAGAAGAAATATAGTCCCTGGCCTCAAAGTGCTTATATTCTAGTTGGGGGGGAAAATAACACATAAAAGGGAGCTGAAAAGCTGAAAAGGAGGGAGGGAGGGAGAAGGAGAAAGTGCCTCCTTCAAAGAATGGTAGAGAAAATCTGGAGAGGCAGAGCTTGATCCCAGAAAGGAATGAAGAAAAGATGAATGTGTTTATTTTTCTTAAGATGATGGTTCTTGGAATAACCACCCAATTAGGGAAAGAAGCCAGAGGTCTGGAGTGAACTTCCAGGGTGAGAAGGCTGCTATGGAGAGAAGAATGAATTATCATTAGTATTTCAGAGAAGAAAAACATTATAGAATACCCTAAGTGTAGCTAGGTGGTACAGTGGATTGAGCCTGGACCTGGAGGTAAGAAAACTTTTCCTCCTGAGTTCAAATCTGATCTCAAACACTAGATGTATAACTGGAAAAGTTACTTAACCCTGTTTGCCTCAGTTTTGTTATCTGTAAAATGAGCTGGGGAAGGAATTTGCAAATCACTTCAATATTTTTGTCAAGAAAACTCCAAATAGGGTCACAAAGAGTGATTAAATAGCAGCAACAGCAAAAGTTTTGCTATTAGATGTCATGACCATTTTGGGGAGGGGAGTGTTCTACCCTTGTCACAAAGAGTGATTCCCTCTTCTGGGGTGTTCTTCCACTGATAATTGACCCTGCTTTGTCATCTTTTGATTAGATCTTGGACTTTCTATGACTACCACAAATATGGGTGAGTAAGGAACCAAATCCCTTCCCCACACCTGCCCCTAGTCACACACACACAGCTAGTGGATATCTGACAGCAGATTTGAACTCATGAAGATGAGTCTTCTTGTTTTGAAGATCACTGCAACACCTAATATTCAACTACTTTTTTAAAAAAATGCCGTGTCTGACAGCAGGGTAGCAGGGGTAGTGTGGATCACCTTACATTTGCCTTTGGTTAGGACATTCCACGGTGGTTAGTTGTTTTTCAGGCATATTCAACTCTTCATAGCCCCTTTTAAGTTTTCTGGAGTGATCACTGGAATGATTTGTTTTCCCTCTGAGGTTTTCTTGACAAAGATACTGGAGGTGAGGAAACAGGGTTAAGTAACTTGCCCAGGGTCACACAAGTAGTAAGTGTCTGAGGTCAGATTTAAATTCAGGAAGGTGAGTCTTTCTGATTTCAAGTTCAGCTCTCTATCCACTGAGTCACCTTGGCCACACAACAGCAAAGCTACTTGCATAAAAAGAAGCAATCCATCCAACAATTGGAGAGTGGTTTGAGAGTTTTGATGCACACTAGAGTAATAGTTAGACATAGAGAGACAGTCACTCAAAAGAGGAGTCAGAGAAGAACAGACTTTTGACTCACAGTTAACTCTGGCAATAGAGAGAAGTAGATCCTGAGAACCCAGATGAGCAATCGTTCCAGCATATATTGCACTCAGGGAAAAGTTTTATGTGTTCTTCAAAGAAGAGCAAGAGACAACTAGATTTTGCATTGTATAGAACCCTGGGCTTAGAATCAGGAAGACTCATCTTCAGGAATTCAAATCTGGTTTCAGATATTTACTAATTATGTGACCCTGGATAAGGCACTTAACCCTTCTTGCCTCAGTTTCTAAAGTCCTGCTAAAGATGGAGTTTAATAGCAAAAAAAAAAATCCATTTCTATAGCTATACATTTTTTTTTTGCAAGGCAAATGGGGTTAAGTGGCTTGCCCAAGGCCACACAGCTAGGTAATTATTAAGTGTTTGAGACCAGATTTGAACCCAGGTAACTCCTGACTCCAGGGCTGGTGCTTTATCCACTGTACCACCTAGCTGCCCCTATACATTTTCAAGTACCAGAACAAATACCCTTGAGGGGAAATATGTTAAGCCATGAAAGGATAACAGTCTGTCAGGGGTCTGTTTTATAGATTGGAGAGGTCTAAATTTGCCAAGCCCCTCATTCTGCTATGATAGTTAACATTTTTTTTGTGAATGAAAAGGAAAATACTGTAAATAGAGCTTTAGAAATGGGGTGGTAGGTAGAACCATTCATATCTTTTAAAAATTTGGTTTATATGATATAGAACTGGAAAGAAACTTAAACGAACAAATAGGGACGGCCAGGTGGCACAGTGGAGAGAGCACCTGCCCTGGAGTCACTGAATAAATATTCCCTTTAATTTCATTTTCTCCTTTTACACACACAGGACATAGCACTCTGAGTCCTCATCTCTGCATAATTTTATTCTTAGTAACTATTTGATGTACAAATAAGCATAGCAAATGACAGTGCTTATGGTTTAGTTTGCAAGAAAGCGTAATTTTGTTTTTGCAAAGAAGAAAACAATCTGGCACAAAGCTATGGAGGTTCCTTCATGAATCAACCCCTGTGAAGTCTCCAGGTTGTTAAGAGTGTAGAGAATGGCAAGTAGCAAATTAAATCAGTGGGGAGATAGATTTCCTGTTGAGGCACAAAGAGTTTCCTGATAAAACTAAGTTAGAATTAAACCTCCAGAAGTTAATTGGGTGAATATGCTCCAATACCATTTGATGTAGCAGAAACATGTGTTGAAGGGAAAGGATTCCCTCCCCATGCTGTTTCAGGAAAGCAATCCCCATCTCCCCATCTTCAACAAAAATATCTCAAATAACTTCTATGTTCAAGGCTCTGCTTTGTATCTTGGGATACAAAAGCAAAGGAGAATCAGTCTCTCTCAGCTTCTCTTAAGGAAATCTACTGGAAATAACTGACATTTATCTAGCATTTCAGAGTTTGTGAAGACCTCTATATACATAATCTCCTTTGAGTCTTTTTGATAAGCCCTATGAGGTACCATTTTACAGATTAAGAAACTGAGTGTCTAAGTGGTTAAAAGACCATGATCACATGATCAGTATGTTTGGAAATTTTCTTTGCTGTTGGAACGTTCTCCTGTTCAAAGGGAGCGTTATCACTCTGAAGGACAAAAGGGGAAGGGACTATCAGCACTGTCACATATGGATGGCACCTATGGATGCCAATATCACAAATATCACAAAAGACATACTAATATCAACATATGGCAGTCCCAGCTCTAAGGATAAACTGTTAATTCAGAGATATAACAGGGTGCACTCAGGTTATAGGCTGCTAGTCCCTGAGAGATCAAACTTATGTAGAGGTTAGACAAAGAGCTGATAGGGTATTCCCAGTTATCCATGGGGCAAGGTAGTAGAGGTGGTATGGATCACTCAAATCACTGAAATTTTCTCATTTGCCTAGTTAGGGAAAGAGGAGTGAGAGATAGGGATCCAGGAAACTTTACTCTAATTGTGCCATAGTAGGCAAGGGGAGGGAGGGCATTGGCCAGTCTCCAGGTTAGTTGAGCCTTTGCATACATGGGGGTGGGACCATACCCTTCTTGTATCATTCTGGGGGCTGGGACCATATTATACATGGGGACTAGGGTAATACCACATATGCATGCATGCAATCAGCCAAACTGGTTTTTCACAAGTTTACCAAACATGTCTTAGCTTAATCAACATATTTTTGGCTTTTTTGTTCACCAGAGCTGACCAGCAATAGACCCTTCAAGGTAATTTTTTGAAAATCTTTCTCCCTCTCAGCAAGAACTTCCCCAGGCCCTTTTACCATTTAGATTGGATAAATTCTTATTGTTACTCATTATACCTCTGACAGCTATGGAAGGGGGTAGGGAGAAGAAAAGGAAGTGGGGAAGAAAGTGTATTTGGGGGCATTGTGAGTAGGATGGTGCTTGAGAAAAAGGGAGGGAAGATATGAAAGACTTGAGGGCTGCAACAGTTTTTTCTTTCTTCAGAAAGATTTTGAAAAAAAAGGAAAAATCTAGGAAAAGTTTAATATATGTTTAGAAAAAGGTTAGTGAGATGGTGAATAACATAGTACCAACTTTCACAATTCAGGTCTTCTCAAGCCCTGAACAATCCCCCAAAGCCTGGGTCACAAAAGAGAGAAGAAACGATGGAGACATCTGAAATATCCAAAATGTTTCACACTAATTGGGGTATAGCAATTTGAGGTCAGCTGGAAGCTCTCAACAGAAAGTCTTAAGTCATTCAGAAATAAAAGACATGTCTAATAATAATAATTTCCCCTATTCATGAAGGATTGACATGTTGATTCAGAGTCAACCCCATTTATGAAAGACTGGAATGTTTTATTCAGAATCATCAGGCCAAAAGCAAGAGAAATTATGATGCATTTGAATGCAAAATTTAAGGAATAATTTCAAAGTGAAATCAGTCATTTCTGGATGGATTTCTTACAGTTTAGAGCCAACACATACTGGCCAAATTGTGGCTTGCTGAGAATTGGATCTCTTGCCCATTAAGGACTTATTTCTTAGGTAATTCAGTTCAGCTAAAGGGTGCAATGAATAGGCCCCTGACTCTTCCCTCGAGTCAGGAAGACTTGAGGTCAAATTCTACCTCAGACATTTACTATCTGTGTGACCTCTGCCTATTAAACTGTCTGCTTCAGTTTCTCAGCTGTAAAATCTGGATAACTACTTCCCAGGGTTGTTTCCAGACTAAGGTGTGGTGATAGTTGTAAATGCCATACACATAGTATAAATGCATGTTCTATTCCCTTTCCTTTCCTCCCAATTGAACAAACATTTATTGAGGAATTAGTATATGTAAAGCACTATTGACTTGGAATTCAATAGCAACAACAGATCCTGATCACAAGAAGCTTCTATTATGCATTCTTTGTTTTAATCTTAAATTGTGAACTTCTCTTACATAAGGTTAAAAAAAAAGAGGTGAGTATCAAAATCTGCCCCCCCTCCCATCTGTTCTATGCATTCTTGTCAATCACTACTGCACCTTCTCTACTCAAATGGATTCATTATCTCATTGATTTGGACATTTCTTCCAATATTTTCTTCTAATTCCTACCAATCTTGGGCTGTCTTGTCCATGTCTTCCTATTAACTTTGACACAGGGATCCTCTTATTAGGAGAGAATTTGGGTGACCACCAGTCATCCCTCATTCTTACCATGTAAAGAACCCATCTTGGTTTTTTGATGATGATCATAATACTGTTATTAATAATAGCTAACATTTATATAGTCATTTAAATTGTCTTAGGAAGATTCTGAAGATCACCAGGCAGGATTAGATACCAGGCACCAAAGTCCCTTCTCAAGCTAAACTGCCAAGAATTCAAATATTACTGCAGAGAGTGCAACTGCAATGGACTGATCACGTTGTTCGAATACCAGACATATGCTTGCCAAAAAAAACTGTTTAATGGAGAACTCACACAGGGTAAGCACTCACAGAGGGGTTGGAAGAAGAGATAAAGGGACACTCTGAAGGTCTCTCTTAAGACTTTGGAATTGATTTGTGCAATATGGGAGATACTGGCATAGGACTGCTCAGCATGGTGTGCCCTCATCAGAGAGAATGTTGTGTTCTATGAGCAAGGCAGAACTGAAGCGGCTCAAAGGAAACATGAGATTTATGAGATGTGTAAGTTTAGAGGAACCACCCCAGGTGTTCACATGGCCTATATGTGCCTGACCTGTGGTAGAGCATTCTGAACTCTTGTTGGTCTGATTCATAATCAAATGCACTGTACCCCATCTCTAACACAGTGATGTTATTTTGATCTTCTTCCATAATGAAGGACAAAAACCAACCATATAGTACTTTAAGGTTTGCAAAGCTTTTATAGATATTATGTCATTTTATTCTCACAACTCTGGGAGGTGGGTACTATTATTATCCAGATTTTACAAATGAGACAAACACTGATTAAATGACTTGCCAAGGGTCAGACAACAAATACCTAAAGCTGGATTTGAACTCAGGCCTTCCTAATTCCAGTGCCAATGTTCTATCATTATGCTATTTCAACCTCATCTTATGAATTTCCCTGATGGCATCCTTTATTTCAATTCTATATTGTAGTTTCTTCTTTATTATATATTATAGCCTTCACACATTCACCATATCCTTCTCCTTTGTCCATTGTGTGATATTTGAACTCCTTAGATACTACAGTGTTTTTAAATAAATAGGCATAAAATAATATCAGTAGAGCATTCAAATTAAAAATGTAACTTCTGGAGGAAGCTTGGGATCATAAAAGTAGCTTTGCCATTGACTGAAGACAACCAGGTTATACAGTGGATAGAGTGCTGAGTTTGGAGTTGAAAAAAACAGAGTTAAATTCTGCCCCAGATACTTCCTTAACTGTGTGATTATGAACAAGACCCTTAATTTCTGTTTGCCTTAGTTTCCTCCACTGGAAAATTGATATAATAATAATACCTACTTCACAACGGAATTGTGAGGAACAAAATGAAATAATTGTCAAGATCTAGCAAACAGTAGGTGCTATATAAATGTTAGTTATTATTATTATTTATTTATTTAAGTTTTTGCAAGGCAAATAGGGTTAAGTGATTTGCCCAAGGCCACATAGCTAGGTAATTATTAAGTGTCTGAGACCGGATTTGAACTAAGGTACTCCTGACTCCAGGACTGGTGCTCTATCCACTGTGGCACCTAGCCGCCTCTAGTTATTATTATTATTGAAGGAAACCCAACTCGGTCTTCTCTTCTTATTTAGTTCTGGGTCTAACTTGTTATCTATTTATACCACCTATCTCAGATACATCCATTCTGTAGACTAGCTTTCTCAGACTCCAGATCATAACATGAGTATTACATAGATATTTTTCATCCATTTGGTTTTTTCTCTTTGAGTAGTCACAGATCTCTTTTAGGAAGATCTGACATGAATTGATACAACCAGTGCAACATCATCCTCCAATATAAGCATCTGGAGAGAATTGTTCTTTCACTTGGATTCTGCAGTCTCTTCTATCATAAGGATGAACACTTTTGGTGAGTATATGTTTCACTATAGTATGCTTTACCTTATTTTTATGCTGAAGATTGTCAAGCAAAGTTATATCTATTATTATAACTTTCAAGAAATCAATTTTTTAGGTTGTTTTTTTTTTGCAAGGCAAACAGGGTTAAGTGGCTTGCCAAAGGCCACACAGCTAGGTAATTATTAAATGTCTGAGACTGGATTTGAACCAGGTACTCCTGACTCCAGGGCTGGTGCTTTATCCACTATGCCACCTAGCTGCCCCTGAAATCAAGTAATTTTGATGTTTGGTTAGGAATCATCTTATTGGAAGAGAACTTTTCATGCAGTACTTTATTGCTTTGATACTTTTTTTCCTAAAAAGAAAAGCATCAAAAAATAAACTGAGTAGAATTTTGTATTCTTCAAATCCTTCAATCAAATGCATAATAGTAAGGAAGTACATTATGTGTTGTGTAATATTACTTGTCAAAGTCAATCCATTCCCTCCTGATATCTTCATTACAAAGTTCTTGGGAGGGGTAACTGGGTGGCATAGTGGACAGAGCATTGGCTGTGGAGTCAGGAGGACTTGATTTTAAATCTGATCTCAGACACTTGATACATGCTAGTTGTGTGAACTTGGACAAGTTATTTAACCCCATTGCCCCTCTCCCCCCAAAAAAACCCCAACAAAAACAAAAACAAACAAGAAGGTTCTTGTAGAAGCTGGGGAGCACAATGTACCAGCCCTAAAATCAAAAGAAATATGAGTTCAAATCTGCTCTCAGACATTTACTAGCAGCATGACCCTGGACAAGTCACTTAACCCAATTCCTTTCCCCCAAAAAATGTTTTTGAAGTAGATGTAAATGATTCTTATTATTTTTATTTTATTCTTTGAATCTGTGATTTCTTCTAAATAGGAAATTCCCAAGGAAATGTCCTCTCCTAATGTCAAATAGGTATTTTGCAACAAAAAGTCTTAGGGAACTTCTTTGGGCATTGAGAAAGTAAGTGATTTGTTCACTTAGTTTTACAATGTCAGTTGGAGATGAAGGATGAACTTGAAACCAGCCTTCCTGACTCCAAAACCAGGAAAGAAGAAGTCATCAATGGCCAAAGTTGTAGCTGAGATCAGCATCCTTGTAATAATATAGTTCAGATTTATATAATAATTTAAGTGTCACAAAGTGTTCCTCTCAACTTTGAGGACAAGTATTTTTTTTATGAGAAAACTAAGGCTTAAAGTGAGTTAAGTGACTTGCCCAAAATCATCTAGCTTTTTAGGGTTGGAGCTGGGCAGTCAAATTCAGTTCTCCTAGTTACAAGTTCAGTATTCTTTCCAGTCTATTGTACCATATTCTTATATATATTTTTTCTAGTTACTGAGGACCAGATGAGGTCAATTAGGATTGGTTGAAGAGTCATTCATGCTTGTGAGATTTGTATAAAAACAGCAAGTGAGTTTGGAATAAAGCATCAGCCTGAATCATTCTTTTTTTTTAAGGGTTTTTTTTTGCAAGGCAATGGGGTTAAGTGGCTTGCCCAAGGCCACATGGCTAGATAATTATTAAGTGTCTGAGACTGGAATTTGAACCCAGGTACTCCTGACTCCAGGGCGGGTGCTTTATCCACTGCGCCACCTATTCTTTAACTGATTTCTCCTAGGATTGATTCATTTTTTTAAACATCTATTTTCTATATATTCAAGGTATAGTAATTATTCTGTTGAAATACAGTTTCTGTAGGTTGAAATAGTTAATTAATTTTATCTCACATGAATCAAATTAGATATAAATTCACACTTTAATTCAAGAACAGTGATATAGTTTCCAATAGTGATGGTTGGCCTTCCTATCATTTATCATAGTTATCCAGTCTTTTTTGCAGTGAATAAACTGCAAAGAGTATCATTTGGGTATTTTTTTTGAAGACCACCTAGAAGCTTCAGTAATTGTGCAGAGTATGGAACTCCATTCAACTCAATAAACATTTTTTAAGCACTTATTATGTATGAGACACTGTGCTAAGCAGAGATGCTGATGAAAAAAAGTTAGCCAGAACTTTGATCCAGATCTTATAAAGGAAGCCAGATCTTTTTTAGCCAGATCTTATAAAGGAAGTCCTGGAGAGGAAATTAATTCTCTGCCCTCTAGTCCTCTGGTCCTCTGGTCAGAAAATATAGGCAACTACTTGAGTCAATCAGTATGGTGTTGAGATTTTGATACTCAGCTTATTCTAGGGAAGAAGAAGGGGGAAAATGGTGTTCTTTGGCATCAACATCAAGTAGAACTTGGGCAGCTAGGTGGTGCAGTGGATAGAATACAGCCCTGGAGTCAGAGGGACTTGCATTCAAATCTGACCTCAGATGCTTATAAATTACCCAACTGTGTGACCTTGTACAAGTCATTTAACCTCATTGCCTTGTAAAAGCAAAAACAAAAAAAATCAAATAGAGCCTACCCACTAATGATTTTCTGGATCATATCAAAACAATACCTCATCATTTTTGTCATTTATGAATATAGTAATGGAAGCAAAATAAAGATCTAGAATTTATCCATTAAAACCATCTTTTAAAGGGCTAAAAAATTCAACCCTTTCGTGTATACTGTGACTGAGGCCTCTCTTAACTATAACTCAAGAAATAAGAAGTGGGAAGTCACCCATCAGAGAAAAGGCAGAAGGACTGGGGTGGGCTGAAAAAAAGTCAGGAATCTCTATGGTCATGAATGATATCAGAAGGGATGGAAATGAACAAGGTTATCTTCAGGAGGTATAGCAACATCATCTGAAAAATCCAACAAGATTTCCAAAATGCCAAGGAACCTGGAATGTTGGAGTTGAATGAAGTTTAGCTGGGACTCCAGAAGCATGATCTGTAATCACCTTTAAGTTAAACAGAGATCAGAAACTGGATTACTCCTTGGTAACTTCCCCTTTGTACTTGAATTGTCTAACAGAACAGCACTAATGCCAATAGGTTGTTTGTGTTGGTCTGGCCTCATAATATATTCATTTTTGTACTGGTAGGATTGCCAAAAGTTTGGGGTCTATAATTCTTCTGGTCTTCTCACAAGGTAATTCTCTCAAATCTTCCTTTTTCACTTATCACTCTATAATTAATGGGAACACTGTGGTTCTGTAGAAACTACAATAAGTGTTCATCAGAGGATCAGAGCTCCATATTTAGCATTTATTATCATTTTGACCTTGGATAATTTACTTAAACTCTCCCTTGTTGAGTCCCTTTCCAGACTCACTTATCCTTCCCCAGGTGAGTGTGGGGGTTGGGCAGGAGGCAAGAGAGACAGATTATCCCTTTGCATACCAAGGTCTCCATTTATTGAACCAAATACAAGTGCTTAAATATCCTCTCCAGTCCCTGATCCACTCCCACTCCCGTGGCACTTAGTAAAATAATGTTCTGGTGCTCAAGGGCACCAGGTGATGAAGATTTACAATATTCCCACACACAACAGTCCCTAACACTGCCTTAGTTTTCTCATCTATGAAATGTGAGAGCCTCTAAAGTATCTTCCTGCTCCAGAATTATAATCTTATTTATTTATTTATTATTATTATAATATTTTTAATTTTTACCCCTTTTATGCATGTATGGATAGGTATGGATTGAAATAATCAATTGTTCTACCCTACTTAAAGTAATTATACCAGTAAGAATTCCTCCATTAAATCAAGCACCAAAGACAGTAAATTAGGTGAATTTGGAATCAGTTTGGAAGGAGTCATTAAATGTAATGAAATTATATTACAGATGAGGTCAATTAGTATTGGTTGAAGAGTCATTTATGCTTGTGAGGTTTGGATAAAAACAGCAAGTGAGTTTGGAATAAGGCATCAGCCTGAAGAAAGCAACCTTAGTCAAAACACCGGAAAGAGAATCATTTGAGAGGAAATGGGGTAGGTGGAGAGAACCTCTATCTCCTCCTTATCTAGAGAATGACTTTTTTGAACTTCAAAAGGTCAGAAGAATTTAAACTTTTTATGGGTGACTTAGCATTGTTCCTGCAAGAGTAGTGGTTAGTAGCAGCCATCTGCATCAGGAACCTGAGTACAAACTAGATATCAGCAGTTGTAAGCTATTTCTTTGGTCCATATGTTCTCTCTGGAAAAATAATGTGTCTTAGACTGTTTTGTTTTTTATTCAATATTTTATTTTTCCCCAATTACATGTAAAAACAATTTTCAATCATTTTTAAAACCAAGTTCCAAGTTCTTTTCCTCCTTCCTTACCTGCTACATTGAGTAAGCAAGCAATAACATATTTCCATATCATGTTGCAAAAGAAAACATAGGCCAAAATTAAAAACCCAAGAAAAATAAAGTAAAAATGTAGACTTCAATTTGTATTCATACTTCATTGCTTTCTCTAAGGATGCATCACATGTTTCATAAGTCCTTTAAAGCTGTCTTGGATCACTGTAGTACTGAGAATAAGTCATTCACAACTGATTATCTTACAATATTGCTACGTATAAAGGGAAATGTTTTGAAAGAACAGTTGTTCTTACCATGCCACTTTAGTAAAAGTTAACTGAATTGGAGCAGCAAGGTGGTGTAGTAATTAGAGCACCGCTTCTAGAGTTAGGAGGAACTGAGTTCAAATCCAACCTCAGACATTTAAAATTATCTAGCTGTGTGACCATGGACAAGTCACTTAATCCCATTGCCTTGCCAAAAAAAAAACTAAAAAAAAAAGAACTTGATGAATTTTAGGGGGCTGCTAGGTGGCACAATGGATACAGTACCAGCTTGAAGTTAGAAGGACCTGAGTTCAAATATGACTTCAGACACTTAATAATTGCCTAGCTGTGTGACCTTGGGCAAAACACTTAACCCTATTGCCTTAAATAAAATTTTTTTAAAAAGTTAACTGAATCTCTCTGGCTAAATTATATCTATTGATAATCAGTGGATGTGATGTACTAGTTGGGGCTCATGAGATATAGCTCTAGGAAAAACCACCTTCCAGGGTTAACCCTAGTGTCTTAAGCCACCCTTTGGGGACCACTGCAAATGAGGGGTTGTGAAAGTAACTTCAGAGTATGGCCTATTAGTAATCTACCTTCATTAGCTTCTACTATGATTCCCCAATACCACTTAATTAGATAACGTTGATATACTATGAGACACAATCTGCCTCATATTCATCAGACTGGTAAAGATGATAAAAGAGAAAAATGAAAAAATGTTGGTTGAGCTATGGGAAAACAAGTACACTGGTGCATTGTGGATGGAACTGTGAAACTGGTCTAGAAATTCTGGAAAGCAATTTGAAACTATGCCCCCCAAATTACCACACTATGTATACCTTTGAATTCAACAACTCCTCTTTTAGTCCTCCACCCGCAAAGAGATCAATGAAGGAAGAAAAAGGAATTTATGTATAAAAATATTTATAGTAGCTGTTTTTGTAGTTGGCAATTTTTTTTGACTAAGAGGGTACCCACCTATTGGGGAGTAGTTAAAACAAAATACAGTGTATGAATTCAATGAAACTAAGAACAATAATTTATACAATTATGAAGAAAAACAACTTTAAAAGATTTTAAAACTCTGCTCAATGCAATGACAAACCTGGATTCCAAAAGACCAACAATGATGTATAACCTTCCTATCAGAGAGGTGAAAGACTTAAAATGCAGAAAGGCACTTACAATTTTGGACAAAGCTAATGTGGGAATTCATTTTGCTAAACAATAAATTCTTTTTTTTTTTTTAATAGTTCATTTGGGGAGACAAGAAAATAAATAAACACCTATATTTAAACTTTAGATCATAGGACCATGGAATTAGTCTTAATTTAGGTCATTATCTTATAATATGGATTATTCTGCTCCCTTCTTTTTTTTTTTAGGTTTTTACAAGGCAAATGGGGTTAAGTGGCTTGCCCAAGGCCACATAGCTAGGTAATTATTAAGTGTCTGAGACCAGATTTGAACCCAAGTACTCCTGACTCCAAGGCTGGTCCTTTATCCACTACGCCACCTAGCTGCCCCTTATTCTGCTCCCTTTCAATTCACATGCTGACCAGAAACTTCTGGGTTCTCTTGAAGTCATCCTTAAATCCCAGAGTTTTCACTTCGACCTTCTTTCTTGCTAAGCCTTCTATGGTGATAATTGTCTATAAAAAGCAAAATGGGGGAGGAAAAAGGAGAAGAAAATATTCAGTTGAAGATAAGAGGGCGAATAAGTGATTATCCAGTCATGACCATCTTTCTTCTCCCTACAAAATTGGAATTTTAATCTCCCTAGGATCTAGGATGTAAAATTTACTACACAGTCATGTTATACTATTTTTTTTTTGACAAGGCAACAGAATTAAGTGACTTGCCCAAGATCACACAGTTAAATAAGTATTAAGTATCTGAGGTTGGATTTGAACTCTGGTCTTTCTGATGCCAGGGCTAATTCTCTATCCACTGCACCACCTAGTTGCCCTTGTTTTATTACTCTTAATCAAAGTTCCTTCTTTTTGGTTCTGATTTCATTTATCTCATTTCCAAATGATTACCAAATTTGTGAAAGCGGGGACTCTCTTTTGCATAGTATGAACCTAGGTAAGTAAAGTTTCTTCATTTGTAAAAATGCTGATAATCATAGTCCTCACATCCTATGATTGCTAAGGAAATCCAAAGAAATTAAGTAAACCTCAAAGTACTGTACAGGTGTGAGATATTGTTACAATTCTGAGCATATGGTAGGTGCTGAAAAAAACATTTCATTGACTCAAATCATCCCTGAACCAGTTCTTTACTCACCAGACTGAAATGAACAAGATGAAATTCTGATCTGAAGACCTCTTTATTGTCAAAGACATTTTTTTCAGATACACACAGCATGATTTTTCTCCATTTCTCTAAAGGAAACATGCTACCAATGGAATAGTGTCATAAGGAACAATGGTTGAAATTATTGTTCACTGGGTTCTCTATTGTTCAGGACAACTGAAACAATTCCATAAACCTTTTTAAAGTTATTGTTTTCTGCAGAACAATCAGAGACAATATTCTCTTTCTCTGGTTGTATCTCTTGAAAAACTAAACTAGACCATTTATTCCTTGGCTAAGCATGATAGATTTATTTTTGCCTTTTTATAGCAAAAAAAAAAAAATTCAAACTCAATTCCTTTTTTCAACAGACTGTCCAAGATCTGATGATTCATCAAATGATGCATCTAGCTCAGGATGACTATTTGCTTCTTTTGAAATCAATGCAATTATCTTGCCTAAAAGTTCTTGAGAATTACAAACTAATGAGAATTTGTATGGCATTGTGCTAATCTCTCTTTGGACTCTCAGTAGTACCCTATGTAGGCTAGATTTTTATTTATTTGTTCAATGTTTATGACAGTTTTCTTCAGCATGCTCAATGCACTCAACAAAACAAAAGGGAAAAGAAAGATAATGGAGGAAAAAAGAAAACAGAAAGGGGAAGAAAGAAGAGGAAGCAATCACCATATCTTACCATCAGGGTCTTAATCTACTGGAGAAGGAAATAGAAAACCACTCCAGTACCTTTGCCAAGACCCCAAATGAGTTCTTGAAACTTAGTATCTTAGACTCCCAGCTCAGAATTTATGATTCTATGAAGACAAAATGATACTAGATCAGAATTTAGAACAAATATTAGAGGAAAGGCAGAGCTTACCCATCCTTAAAGTTGACTATGATGAATAGGGAAATAAAGAAAACAGAAAATCAAAGCTAAGAGAATAGAAACCATCCCATGTCACATTGAAAGGCAGGAATTATTAGAGAAGTAGTTGACTATAAATGGTTAGGGCACTGGACTTAGAGTCAGAAAGCCTTGGGTTCAAATCCCATCTCAGACATTTATTTAACTAGGTGTGTGGCCCTGGGCAAGTCATGACTCAGGTTTCTTCAAAAACTGTAAAACAAGGAAAGTTGGACATTTTTGACTTTTGAAGGTCCTCCTGTAAGAAGTGAATAATTTTCATTTCCATATAGGAAGCAGTAAAAGAAGAAGCTGTTTCTATAGCTAAGGGGATGGGTTGAATTATTAAGAGAAGATATAACATTAGAATAAGAATGTTCCGTTAATTAATAAACCAGAGCCAGTCCTAGGGTTAGGTAAAGATTTATATGTCTGTGTTGTACATCTAAATTAAGGTAGAGGCCTGGGTCTCCAAATTGTGGGAAGGAGGAGAGACTCACTGGGAAGGGATTAGAAGCTTCCCAACCTATGGGAACCAGAGAGGGGTTTGCTTTTTGGGACTAGGAATAAAAATCTGAGGCCTCCAAGTGTGGACCTGCTACTATAAAGGATCCTCTTTGCTTCATTAATGGCAGTTCTGAGTTCTTGAACCTGAGTTTCTTACACTCCCAGTTCAGAATCTATGATTCTAGGAAGATAAAATGATACTAAATCAGAATTCAGAACAAGTATATAGATATAATGGGAGTGAACTGGGACAGTCTTTGAGGTAGGTGCTTTCCTGCCTAGTTTCTGGTCAAATAACCTTACGCTTCAGGGATTGGTACCAAAAAATAACAGGAACTGACTATGGGACAAAATAATTCAGCTGTAACTGAGTACCCCGGGTAGCCATGAGCAAGGCGGGATTATTTTGAATTGAATCCAAGAGTCAGGAGGAGGAGGAAGGGGGCAAAATAAGCCTTGTTTCCCACTTGGCCATAGCATATGGGAGCACATGACTGCCTCTGTCTTATTGTGGTTATTTTTTACTGATCTTGGTATAACAATGACTACTTTGGCTCCTTGCTGCCTGAAACCCAAGAATGCTGCATTTTACTCCTCCCCCACAGTTCTTCATATTTGGGTCCACATAGCTAGCAAATGTTTGAGGTCAAATTTGAACTCAGGTCTTCCTCTGATTCCAGGTCCAAGGTATGACCTAAGCTTCTCCTACTCTACATTGTGTTATATTTTTACTCACTCTTTGCCCTTATGTATAACTGACATGGTCCCAATCACAATCACCAATTTTAAGAATTTAAAGGACTTAAACATTCATTTAGTCTAAGTCATGTACAAAAGGAATACCAGTAATAAAATATCCAGCAAAGGACTATGGGACCCAATTTCTTCTGTGCCTTTGCTAATGGTTATTCCCAGTATTTGGAATGTAACCCTATGATTCTCCTCCTCTATGAGAATATTATCCAATCTTTGAACTCCTTTTTCAAAATGCTGTTGTATATGATAGTAATTTATATATTTTGTTTTTCTTTGGTATTGTACTCTAAGTTCCTTTTGAATAAAGACCATGTCCAACACACTGAATTACATACAGCATGAACTCAATAATTACTTTTTGTGTCATCTGAATATGTGTTTTGATCCTCTATGGGACTAAAGTAATTTTCTATGGCCAGATTCTTTTTCTGTTGTTTACTCATTTCCTCAGCCCCAAATTAATTTGCAGCACTTCCAAAGGTTCTGGGGTTTGTTTTTTTTTGGGATACCCCACTGGGACCTTCAGTCCTCCAAGGTCTTATGCTCTCTTGCTTGTGCTTTGATATGTAGATGACCCCTTCCACTTCCCTCTGCCCTGGAGCTGTAAGGAGGAGTCCTGCTTGGTTACTTAGTATGGAAGCCCAACCTGCAACCTGTACCTGAGTGTGGGCTAACAGCAGAGTCCCATCCCAAGGGAGAGAAGAGAAATCTCTGCAGTTTTCCCTGACCCCCTTACCATCTGTGGGCTTTGCTCTGGGGTTTCAGGCTGGCTTCTCCAGATTCTCACTGCAGATTCTGTGGCTGGTGCTTCTCACTCCACACTCATTTTGGTGTAGCAGAATTCTCTCCCTGCCCCTTCAAGCTGTCCCCTGGCTGTGCTGCAACTGAGACTTTTTCCAACCCCTGGTCTCAGTAAAACACACGTTTCCCGTGGAACCTCCAAGTTATCTTGGACTGGGAAAATGTGTCACTCAGTCTTTCTGTGGGTTCTGTCCCTCTAAATTTTGGCTAGAGTTATAATTTGTTGGCCTTTGGAGATTTGGGGGGGAAGGAGTTCCCAGGAAATGCTCCCTTCATGCTTCCATCTTGTCTCTGCCCCCTCAAAAGTTACTGTTTGAGATAAATTTACAATAATTAATGAAAGCAGATTGGAAAGGATTAATTAAATCTTTCTAAATTTTCAAAAATTCTTCAAGTTTTGAAAGGTTTATATCATTGATAAAGAAAACAAAAATAAAAACAACCCCAGTGTTGATAAATTTAGCATACAATGTTTTAAAAGTTCTTTAAGAATTGCTCTAAGTCAGGGCAGCTAGGTGGTGCAGTAGAGAGAGCACCCTCCCTGGAGTCAGGAGCACCTGGGTTCAAATCCAACCTCAGACACTTAATAATTACCTAGCTGTGTGGCCTTGGGCAAGCCACTTAACCCCATTGCATTGCAAAAACCTTAAAAAAAGTCTCAATAAAAGAATTGCTCTAAGTCATTACTGATTAAAGAAATGCAAATTAAAGCATCTCTGAGGTACTATTCATACCTCTTAGATTGGCCAATATGATCCGAAAAGATAATGATCAATGTTGGAAGGGATGTGGGAAATCTGGGACACTAATGTATTATTGGTGGAGCTGTGAACTCATCCAACCTTTCTGGAGAGCAATCTGGATTTATGCCCAAAAGACAATAAAAATGTGCATACCCTTTGATCCAGGAATACCACTACTGAGTCTATACCTTGAAGAAATCATGAAAAGGGTAAAACATCACTTGCACAAAAATATTCAAAGCAGCCCTGTTTGTGGTGGCAAAGTATTGGAAACTGAGTGAATGTCAATCATTTGGGGAATGGCTGAACAAATTGTGGTATACGTATGTTATAGAACACTATTGTTCTATTAGAAACCAGGAGGGGTGGGAATCCAGAGAAATCTGGAAGGATTTACATGAACTGCTGAGTGAGATGACCAGAACATAAGAACATTGTACACCCTAATAGTCACATGGGGGTGATGATCAATCTTCTTCTTTCATCAGTGCAATAATCGGGAATGATTTTGGGGTATCTGCTATTGAGAATACCATCTGTATCCAAAGAAGGAATTGTGGAGTTTGAACAAAGACCAAAGACTATTACCTTTAATTTTTAAAAATAAGGTATTTTAATATATAATTTTGCTATCTCTTATATTCTATTCTTTTCTTAAGGATATGAATTTTCTCTCAACACATTCAATTTTGATCGATGCATAGCATGGAAACAATGTAAAGATTATCAGACTTTTCTGTGGGGGTGTGGGGGAGGGATGCGAGATTGGGGGAAAAATTGTAAAATGCAAAAAGCAATTAAAAAAAGTTCTTTAAGACAATACAACATTGGGAAGAGAGGTATAGTAAATAGAAGGCCAGTCTGAGAGCCAGGAAGACCTGGATTTGTGTCCAACCTTAACAATTCTAGTCCATGGAAACCAGTTAATTTCTCAATGCCCCCAGTCAAGTGTCTAAGCTCACAAGATGCAAACTAGTTGTTTCCACATTACATATTATCTACAAAGATGAAATTACAGGACTGAACTGAAAAAAAAAAAGGGTTTAATATGTAATATATGTGTTATAGGACCTATCACAATGACCAATTTTGTGAATTTAAGGGACTTCAACATCCATTTAGTCTAAGTCATGCACAAAAGGAATACCAATAATGAAATACCTAGCAAGGGTCTATGGGACCCAAATTCTTCTGTGCTTTTACTCATGATTATTCCTTTTATTTGGAATGTAATATTTACATTAAATATTTTTATTTTATAGAATCATAAATTTAGAGCTGTAAGGGGTCTTAAAAGTAATTTAAATCAACTTGCTCACTTTACAAATAAAAAAAAGATGAAATAGTATCAAAGGCAAGATTTGAATTAATGTTCTCTAGTTCTAAAATACAGAACTTTCCAAATTTGCCTCCCCTTCTACCTTTAATTAATGACCTTATGGGAAGATTTAATTAAATTGTCATCATAAAGTTCTGTTTCTGTCCCTTTAATGACATAATAAATATATCCCAGACCCTGAATCAACTTTTAATTTGAGTTTCCAAATTGGCTGTAATTAGATTATTTGCTTTTTCCTTGGGCTAGTAATTGACAATAATAGTTTCTTTTTAATTGCTATTTTTTCTCTAACTTGTATCTTCCTAAGAAACAACTCTAATTCAGCGTTAATATGCCACCTTTCATCATGAGACTGCATCAATCCAGTCATGCTCTTTCGTCTAGAGTAATTTTTTCAGATTATAACTTTTTAATTGTCTCATTAGATGGAGTTTTTTGTTTTGTCTTTTGAGGCATTTGCTTTTATTTGAGGACCAGTTTGCATTAGGTCTGATTTTACAAGATTCTCTTTTAATAAGTTTCCATTTGTGTCCTTAGTCCCTAATCTTTCTCGTTATTATATGATTAAGTTTTAATTTTAATGAAACTTTTCAGAGATGGATACAAATCAAATTTTAAGAAAATTTAAACCAAAATTGGCACATTGATAACTCTTTTTTTGGCAAGGCATTGGGGTTAAGTGACTTGCCCAAGGTCACACAGCTAGGTAGCATCTGAGGCTGCATTTGAATTCAGGTTCTCCTGACTCGAGGCTTGTTGCTTTATTCACTGTGCCACCTAGCTGCCCTAATTTATAATTTTTAAAACACTGTAGTGTTTTCAAAGCAATTTAGTGTAATTTCACTTCAATGGAATGACCTTGTGTGACAATGACAGCACTTTTGTAGGGGAAACTGAAAGAATCCCATTTCCTCTTTTAATGCAGTCTAACATAATCCTGGTTAAAGTCAGTTTGCCATTATTTGGTGCTCACTGTGTGCTAAACATTCCCTGCCTTCTAGAGTTTAGTACATGGTAGAAGATAACATAAAAAGAGAGCTGAGAAAGGGGTGGTTTTGGAGAGAGAAAAGGGAATGAAGAAGTCTAAAGAATTTTAAATAGAAGCAGAAAGAGGAGGGAGTCTAAGAACTTCTGGGAAATGGGGGTTTCACGAGGGGCAGGGGATCTTCCAGGGAAGAAAGATACTAAGAAAGGGGGAAGAGGAAGTCCCTAGTGGAACTGGGGTGACTGTTGAAGGAGAAATATTTGTCTAGTATCTTAATACTAAGGAAATATTATTTGTTCCTGTCTGATGTTTTCTAAGGACTTCTGATTCACCTTCCATTGTTTGATGAAAGCCTCTTCTCAAATGTAAATTCTAACTTCCTTTCCATTGTTCAATTACAACCCTCTCCATTGTTAAATGTAAATTTTTCAAGATAATAGTATGCAATTCAGCCTATCCATCTCCCCTCTTCCACCTTCCTGGCTCTCAACCTTCTAAAGTAGGTACCTGACCCTGGTCTCTTCTATATGGGTCACTCTTTCATCCCTTTCCCTGATTCCTCCCTGGATGAGAGATGGGCACGACTCTCTATAAAAATTGGCTATCACTCCTCTATTCTGGAGCCATGTGAATCTAAACCCCGTAATTTCTTCTCGCTGTTTTCTGATTCCTTTCCTCTTTCCCCTCAAGTATTTTTGCCTTGACCTTTGTTATTCATCTTGTAGTTTACTGTCTCTTCAGATGAATTTAATTTGTGAACTGTTTGTGATTTGTAATACATGTGAATTTTGCAGGTTTGTGAATTAAAAGTTAGACTTTTTTTTACCCTCTGGGGTCAGTCCATGAGTTTTTCACTTAAAACAAATCCTGATCTTTAAACCTTTTCCCTGAGGACACCCCCTTTTCCATCACTTTCTGGTATCTGAGTGTATGTGAACTCTGTTTAAAAAAGTTAGATATATAATATATAAATATATATATGATATAAAAATATGTAAAAATATAATGTTTTTTGTAAAACATCATCAAAATTTTCTAAAAACATATTGCATATTTCCTGCCTTCTTAAACTATTAGTATTAGTTATAATTTAATGGTTCTAAAGGCATAGATACCATGGTTTTAAAATTTTTCATTGATATGGAACTGGAAGTAATAGGATATATAGTGGAAATATACAACTCTGATGCCAAGGTGTTAATTATGAAGTAGAACATAAGCTCCTTGAAGGAAGAAATTTGTTGTTTTTTTTTTTGTCTTTATAATCCCCAATGCCTAGCAAACACACACACACACACACACACACACACACACACACACACACACGTCATATAATTATAAATGCTTTGCTGTTGTTGTTAGATCAAGTCTGACTTCTCATGACCCTATTTGAGGTTTTCGTAGCAGATACTAGAGCAATCTTCCATTTTTTCCAGCCCATAATACAGATGAAAAAACTTTGGCAGGGCAGCTACTTAGTACCAGCCCTGGAGTAAGGAGAACCTGGGTTCAAATTTGGCCTCAGACGTTTACTAGTTGTGTGACCCAGGGCGAGGCACTTAATACCAATTGCCTCAAAAAAAAAAAAAGAAAGAAAAGAAGAAAACCACGGCAAACGGCGTTGTGATTTTCCCAGAATCACATAGTTACTTAATTTGTGAGACCATATTTGAACTGAGGTCCTCCTGACTCCACTGTGCCCCCTAATTTCTCAAAGGATTAGATTTATTCTGTTTGATTGGAAGGGAAAGAATTAATACCAGGTCAGAAAGTCTCTGCTCTAGATAACGAAGAATTTCCTAGAGCTATCAAAAATGAAACATATTTTGAGAGCTAATGAGGTCTCTATCCAGCTAATGAGTATTTTTTTCACACCTTACTTCCACATACTTTACAATCAGTGATAATTGGTCTTCTTGATGTACTAATAATGCAGGGACTTTGGCAAGGGGCTGGCAGGTGAGACAGAGCTGAGACTCACCTCTGTTTGAGAAGGTTGAGAGCATACACCTGAGATACTACCCTTAGGCTCTATATTTGCTCTGGCTATTTCTTACCTTAGAGTTCGCACCCCCTTCTTCTCTGCTTCCTAGCTTCCTTCAAGTCTCCACTAAAACTCTATCTTCTGGAAGAAACCTTTCCCAATACCCTTCAGTACTAGGTCCTTCTCTCTTTCTGCTGATTATCCTTAATTTTTTCTTTAATAACTTATTTGTACACATTATTTCTGCATGTCTCCCTATTTCTATTGTGAGTTCCCTGAAGGCAGCTGTAGTCTTTTTTTTTTTTTTTTTAGATTTTTCAAGGCAATGGGGTTAAGTGGCTTGCCCAAGGCCACACGGCTAGGTAATTATTAAGTGTCTGAGGTCGCATTTGAACCCAGGTACTCCTGACTCCAAGGCCCGTGCTCTATTCACTGCGCCATCTAGCCGCCCCCGCAGCTGTAGTCTTTTGCTTCTCTTTTGATCTTCCCTTAGCACATTGCCTGGTAAACAGGCATTTAATAAATGCTTGTTGACTTGACATTCTATCGTCTCTATATAATTTTTCTAATTTGTACTTTACATAATTATGAATTCAAATAGAAATGGGGCAACTACCCAAACAGAAGGACTCTTGAAGGCCTCATATTTCTGTAGAAAATCACAAATTAAGCAAGATTAGGGAAAAATTGTAAAATTCAAAATAAATAAAATCTTTCTTAAAAAAGAATAAAAAAACAAATCAAATTAACATTATTTTATTGTATTTTTATTTCATTAAATATTTTCAATTTACATTTTAATCTGGTTTAGGTTGAACATGCGGAATCCTGGGATGGGTCCTGTGCTGAATTTGACTTCTCTGCTTTATTCCATTGCCCAAGTAACTTTCCTATTGCTCTGATTTCTATTATCAAACCTATAATGGCACACTGTTGTCTACTAAATAGGATACTCAGCACTTAATAAATAAAATTTCATTGATGGACAAGTGCAAGAAAAACTTTATCAGATCTCACTTCAGATTTAAAACTCTGTATAAACATGCTTCTCCAAAATTCCATTTTGGGTTCAACTACTAAATGGACCCCACACATGTATAACACAAACTTTGAGAACTTAATAAACACATATGTTAACTTAATTTCATTTATTCTTTCTTACAATTAAACTCTGGAGGTGAATACATGCTAACCTAATTCTGTTTGTTCCTTATTAGGACAAACTCTGGAGGTTAACTAAACTAAACTAGCACATGTTAGTTTAGTTCTTTATTAAGACCAAATTCATGAAGTTCAACAGTATGTATGTATGTATGTATGTATGTATGTGTGTGCATATTATAAAATTACAAGTATATATACATAGAAATAAATATATAACACATGTATGTATGTTTTATATATTATATAATATATAGATACATATATTGATTTCGATGTGAATATATATTATATACACACATATGTATATAAAATGTTAATCCCTGTTACTTAGCAATGTCACAAAGAATGGTAGTTTCCCCTCCAAAGTCTTCCAGCAGAATCTAGATGATGATTTTTAGGGTGTGTTGCAGTAGTGATTCCTTTCAGAGATGTATTAAACTAAATGGCCTCTGAGTTCCTTCCAATTATTAATTCTGTAATTCTGCAAAAATTTTCCAGAAGTTTATAATAAACAAACCCAAATTCTAATCTTCTACTTGTCCTATTTGCTCTTTACTGGTCAATTATTATGCACAAACATCCCTGATAAAGTATTAATACCTATAAAAAGATTAAACATAACATAGATGAGAATCAGAGCCCATATGAAATTATGTAGTTCTGTCATTTCAATTGTATCCAACTTTTCATGACCCCATTCAGGGGGTCCTGCCAGAGACTAGATTTGCCATTTCCTTCTCCAGCTCATTTTTCCAGGTGAGTAAATGAGGCAAACAGAGTTAAGTGACTTGCTCAGAGTCACTAAGCTAGTAAGTATCTCAGGTTGGATTTGAACTCAGGTCTTCCTTACTACAGACCTGGCACTCTATCCACTGAGTCATGTAACTGCTCAAAATTATGAAGATCTAGGGGCTAATATTTAAGTTTCTTTTTGCTTAATTATACTTATGTGACTCTTCCTTAGGGCTTCCCCTTAGGACATACCCAGTAAGCATTCCAAAAATAGGTGATACCTCCCTACTTCTACTTTAGAGCACTCAGATACCTTCTGATTACTTTTTGTCAACCATGATGACTCAGGGCTTTCAAAAGACTACTTTTCTACTGTATGGTGAATAAAACTCAGTGGAAATAGTAAAGGAGTGATCTTTGCCCCTCAGCTTTCCTCTTTATGCCAGTTTTGAAGTGTTAGAATGAGGGATGGGTGAGGGGAGCACTCTTCCCCCCCACTCCAGGTGACCAAACAAAATCTATGAGCTCATTGTCTCTTGGTCAAGGCTATGCCTGGGATGGGACTATTTTCCCTTTATAAGTCTCTTTTCCTTTGATACAGAGCTTTGTGAGATTTTTGAAACACAGTTGGCAACTTCCTATGAATATCTGAGTTTAAGGATAGCAGCTAGTGGAGAAGTTTCAGTGCCAACAGCCACAAAAGCAAGTAAATCAAAAAATAAATCACTTACAGAAAGATTCCACTGGAATGGAAGAGTTTATTTGGTCTTGATCATACTATTTACAGTGTAGAATACCATAGTAGGAATCATAGCAAAGAAAGTATTGCAAATGCTCCAATTAGGCTTGAATAATATCTTATATGGTGATTGTCCTGGTAGAGATGAGCTGGATTTTGTTCTAACCATTTTATGCTTTGCTATTATTTAGCAGTTGCTTTTCTTTAACATTCCTTCAAGTAAGCCATATGTGAGGACTCTAAGACTAGAACCAAAGTAATATTGTCCCTAGAGTAGACAGGGTGAGGACATTAACTGTGAGATGGGAAACCTACTTTCTCTATTGAAAGGTCAGGTTCCTTGAGCTAAACCTGAGCAAACCAGGAAGACAGATAAAGGACAGAGAAACCAGCCACAGGCACCTCTTCCAATTGCTTCCTGGAGAGGTACTATGCTAAAAATGGTTGTTTTGTTTATAATAATTATAATTTTTATAAGGGAGAGTTTTTATTTGGGAATGGAAGAAAGATGTGAGTGATAGTAATTCAAAGCAAAAAGAATGTCAATGAAGCATAAATGAAAGGAGAAATTTAGAATAGGTTTGGTTGAATTGTGTTAAATTTATATAAATTTATATCCATAAAAATGTGTGGAATAGAATTTAAAAGTTTAACATATAATCCTATTTTCTATTCCTCACATATTAAAATATTAAGGATTGATGTTTATTTCATTTTTTAAAAGGCAACAAAAAAGAAATTATGAGTCTCTGAATGTGGTTTGAAGATGATTTTCTAAGATGTTAAATGACAATGTATTTTTGTCACCCTTGTTTGAACTCAATCACAAGTGTTAGACTATAAATAGCTTTCAAGAGTGTCAGGGGAATGAGGACCTCAATCTAGCTGCTTTAAAGATGAATTTCTGTCACCTTGAAAAATTAAAGGAGAATAAGTAGATTCACCAGTAACTCTGAAAACAATTTAATTTTTCTTTGGTTTAGCAGACATGTAAAGCTAAGTTTTTGATTTCTATTTATACTCATTATAAACTTGGGAACCACCAGTCAGGAAAATTTTACTAATACAATATACTTGTGAAATCAAATTTCTCTCTCTCTCTCTCTCTCTCTCTCCCTCCCTCCCTCCCTCCCTCCCCACCCTCTATCTCTCCTGCCTCTTTCTTTCTGAATCTCTTTGTCTCTCTCTTTTCCCATTCCCATCTGTCTCTGTTTTTGTCTCTCTTTTTCAGTTATTCCTCACTCACCTTCACTTTTCTCTGCTGCATTTGAGTAATGAAATGAATAGGCAAGCACTATAATGGTTAACCTCATTTATCTTAGAAAAAAATGACTTTGAATGTTCTAATTAGACTTGAAAATGAGCCTATCAGCTGATTTCCCTAATAGTGATGAGAAACAGAAAGCAAAGAAACTCTTAAGAAATTAATGTTCAATTGTACACATTAATAACAATATTGTAAAATGATGGTGCAGCTCCTCTCAACAATACAAAGATCAAGGACAATCCTGAGGGACCTGCTATGGGCAATTCACATCCAGATAGAAAAACCCCACAGAATCTGAATGCAAATACCATGTTCACTTTTTAAAAACTTTTCTTATGTTTTCCTTCCTAACTTATGGTTTTCTTTCTTTCCCTTTAATTCTAATTCCTCTTACAAAAAAGTGACTAATATATAAACACAAATGTACATGTATAATTTTTACCATACTAATTGCTACTACAGGGAGGAAGGAGGGAAGGGAGGGTGATAGAAAAATATGTAAGTCATAAATTTGTAAAGGGATGAATGCTGAAAACCACCATAGGATATAACTAGAAAAATAAAATAAAGTTTAAATTAACTGGAGTCAGGAGGACCTGAGTTCAAATTCAGCCTCAGACACTTAATAATTGCCTAGTTTTGTGGCCTTGGGCAAGCCACTTAACCCCGTTGCCTAGCAAAAACTAAAAAAAAAATGTTCAGGGAATAGGTTCATCTCTCCCAAGAAGGATGAGAATGGAAAAAAGAAGAGGAAGAAACTAAATACCAGCCATGGCCTCAGCAATTTGAACAGTTTCAGCCCAAAATATGCTCCATTTCTCTGGTAGGTGACAATCACATGGTCCCTGTGCTATAGAAATTATTCCAGGGGGCTGCCTGTGCGAATATAGTTGCTAGTGGAGGTATCTCCTCCGTGAACACTTCGTGAACACTGCCCTTCCTCCTATCCTTTTAGAATAGGAGAACTAGCTTCTCAGTAAAAGTCTGACCAGGTCAGTGCAGGGCAAGGCAAACTCCTTGAGCCTTGAGGGGAAGAATGCTGGGGCATTTCTATTCTTCTCTACCCATCCCCATCTTCGTCATTGATCCCATAAAGCAATGGTTTCCATATTGTAAAGTGGTTCCCCCTTTGTGGTAGGATGGTTAAGATTTCCTGTCCATTTTGAAGATTACATAGTGCTGTTTAACCTGGAGCTTTTTCTGTCTGTCCCAGCTACATAGTATTTCTGGATGATCTATGGTGATGAAGGTATTGTATCAAAAAGTTTCATGAGACTGATGACCAACAGATTTCCCTGGTTTGGGACCTTATATGAAATTGCTTACTACAAAATATAAAATGGAAAAACCATCTTGGCTGAATGGGTTGCTCCAGAGAATTCACCACCCCTCATTCCTGACATATCTATACTCCCCCAGAAATACGGCGACTTCCCTGTTCATTACTAGAACTGACTTGAGACCTGGAAAGATAACCTTACCAAGGAAGGACTTCACTTAAGTCTCTGTGTCCTATAGCCACCACTTGAATCTTGTCATTTGTTTGAATACTGATTAATTATTTAGTCAATTATTAAAGTCTACTGTGGGCAGCTAGATGGCACATTGACTCCACTGGCTGTGGAGTCAGGAGGTTGGGAGTTCGAATCCAGCCTCAGATACTTGCCACTTACTAGCTGTGTGACTTTGGGCAAATCACAACCCTAATTGTGCATCCAGGGCTATCTCCAATCATCCTGATTCATATCTAGCCACTGGACCCAGATGGCTCTGGAGGATTAAGTGAGTCACAGCAACCCCTCACTCCAATTCATGTGCTGTCATGGCATTACTTCCCTGATGTCATGGTCTTCTTTGAGAATGAAGGGCAAAGATTATTATTATTATTAAAGGCTACTGTGTGATAGGTTTGGGAGGTACTGGGGTTGCAAAGGAAAAAACACATCTCTGTCCTGAAGAAGTTTACATCTCTAATGGAGTAGGCAGAGATGGCTGGGGAAAGAAGGGGACTGCTGAGGGAGGAAACAATTTGCATATACACACCAGGCAGCCAAATGGACCAGTAAATAGAATGCTGAACTTAGAATCAAGAAGACACAAGTTCAAATCTGTCCACAGACCCTTACTAGCTATGTGACTTGAGGTAAGTTATTTCATGTCTGTCTGCCTCAATTTCCTCAACTGTAAAATGGAAGTCTATTTTCTAAGATGGTTGTGAGAATCAAATAAGTTAATTTATAAAACCCTTTACAAACTTTAAAATATCATATAAATTCTTACTAGTTATTATTATTGTTGTTATCATTATACAAGTTATATGCAAAGTAGATACAATGTAAACTTAAAGGTAAGCAGGGAAAGACTTCTTGTAGAAGATAGCTTTTGGGCCAAGTCTTGAAAGCTAGAAATTCTACCAGGTGGAAATGAGAAGTTAGAATATTCCTGGCATGGAACACTGCTGATTCAGTCACTGAGACGAGTAGATTCTAATGTGTGAGTAAAAGCAGGTAGACAGTACATGGAGAGTAGTGAGAAGACTAAAAAGATGAGAAACTACCAGACTCTGAAGAACTTTACATGCCAAATTAGAAGTATTAGAGTTCCCAGAGTTTATGCTTGAGTTGAAGTGATATGATGCGTTAGACCAATCTACAAAGTCTAGAAGATCCTGCCCGCTATGTAATTTTCCTTAAAAGACCATGAGACTTAATTGTTTCAGGTAAACAAGGCCAAATTGTCTGGACTCCTTAGATTGGCAAATGATGCACTGCCATGAAAGTACCCTCCCATGGGAAATATTCAAATTCAATCTCAAAGGCTTACTGGCTTGTAACCTTGCACAAGACACTTAAACACACTTTGCTTCAGTTTCCTCAACTGTGAAATAGGAATAGTAATAGCACCTACCTCCCAGGGTTGTTGTGAAGATTGAGATATTTGTAAAATGCTTACACAGACCTTAGCATGTAAAAGGTGCTATAGAAAGGTCAGCTTTTATTACTGATCAATATAATTAATATAACTATAATCAATGCTATATAATTAATATGGTAACCATATAATTAATATAATTATACGATTTAATACAGTTCTATATAACATCACAACACTCATCACATATCATACCATATCATACCACATAATATATCATACCACATAACATATAACACCATCACAACACAACATGTAACAAATAATGTAGTATAATAAAGTGTAGCATAGCATAATATAATATAATAGATAATAGATAACATAATGATTCTATATAATAAGTTTAACTAAAAGAATAATAATAATTATTATAATAATGATAAAGGGAGAGGGGAAGGTGGTTGCTCCGTAATGAATTGTTTTATAATTGTTAAATATCCTTTCCATTTTATTATTCTTTTGCTAGGTGTCATATAGTCTTTCAGTATCTCTTTCTATTCTAGTTCCAAGCTGGAACCAGTAGCTCAGACTAATGGAGACCTGCCCCAAAAGAAAGGCTATTATCCAGGTAAAAGGTGAGGGGGGGCCTAATCTGATAAGTATAATTTGGGCTGAACCAGGGCTGTCCAAAATGCAACCTGTTGACTGCATTATGGTCTGCAGGGTGATTTTATGCAGTCCACCTATGGGTTTTACTAAATGCTTTAGTAAAGGCAAGGGAGCTACCCTAGACTCTCACTAAAATGGCAAATTAAAATATATTGTCTGTTGTTTCAAAAAAAAAAAACCTTAAAAATAAATTTGGACAGGGGTGGCTAAGTGGTGCAGTGGATAAAGCACCGGCCCTGGAGTCAGGAGTAGCTGGGTTCAAATCCGGTCTTAGACACTTAATAATTACCTAGCTGTGTTGCCTTGGGCAAGCCACTTAACCCCAATTGCCTTGCAAAAACCTAAAAAAAATAAAATAAAATAAATAAAGTTGGACAGCCCTGGAGTAGGCTATGTTTTGTGGACCATCTTTCCACTACAATCCCAGAAAATAACATTTATTGATTATTGATTGGAATGAAAAGGGGCTAACAAAAAAAAGAGAGAGCATCAAAAGAAATAAAATGGACAGTTTTGTTTACATAAAAGTGAACAAATAAAATTAGTGCTTTTATGCGCAAATAAAATTAATGCACTTGGAAGAACAAAAAGTTACTTTAAAAAAAATCTTTGCTGCAGATTTCTCTAATAAAGGTCTTATATACCAGATATATAGGCAACTCATTCTAACAACTAGTCCTTCATTATTGAAGAGGACCACACCAATGAACCAAATGATTGGTGGTGTGAGTTGTACAATTATGTGCATTATAGTGAAACATTTTGTGCAAGGCATCCTTCTCACTTGCCTTTCCCAGAATTGTTCTGCCCCTTGGTTGCCTTATAGGAAACAGGACTATTGAAGATGGTCTACAGCTGCTGGCATTCTACTATACTTGTTTCATATCGACAGTGAGCCACTCATGACTATTCTTTGGACCTGATTGCTGTTGCTGGGATTTTGGGGGTCATCAATTAAAGATAGAATTTGGGCAACTGAGAAATTGAGGGCCATTGAAAGGAAGAAAGAATTTGAGCTCTCTGGGATGTTCAAACTGCTCAGGATTTTATTATGAAATATAGCAAAGTAAATTGGTTAAAAAAGGTTTCCTCCTGAAGGTTCAACAAGCATTTTAGAACGGGATGAATAATAAAAGGCTAGGCAGTTGCTTGGTAGTCAGAGGCTGAGCCAGAGAGAGAGAGAGAAAGAGAAGGAAAGACAGTCAGAGAGAGCTGATGGGCCAGAGAGTAGAGGGGGGGGAGAGAGAGGGAGGGAGAGAGAGAGAGAGAGAGAGAGAGAGAGAGAGAGAGAGAGAGAGAGAGAGAGCCAGTCCTGAGCAGAGGTTCAGTTCAGGTTTTATAGCCTTGTCCATTATCTGGGCACTGAGGGAAAAAGGGGAAATTCTTGCCCCCTGAAACCAGGTGGAAGGTTAGAAGCTGGGAGTTGGGAATGAGAAGACAGGATACAAATTTTACATTAAACAATAAAACAATAGAGTCAATTTACAACCCAAGAACAAAGACCCTCAACCCATTTAACAAGATTTAACAGCATTTAAGATTACAGAATTTGTTTCTGCTACATTCATAATTCTCTACATCAGTGTTATTAAATCAGCTCTAAAACCACCTGTGGAATTAAAGCCTCCATTATGTTACAAAAACTAAGAATTAGGAGTTGCAACAGGGTCTTTAGTCTGATGTCCTTGGTTTCTCCTGCACATTGAACAAATTAATTGGCCTTAAACTGGGTTCACTCCTCCTTTATCAGCCAGATACTACAATTCATCCCACACTGGGCAAGAACTATCAAGTGATATTTGATGACAGAATGCAACAGTTCCACATACTCTAACCTGTTTCTCATTGGACTAATTGTCAGTATGGTCTTTCCTCTCAAAACTCTCACTTTTTAGCTACACATCAGTATGGCACCATTGGCAGCATTGTTAACACTAGGAAAATGTCAGTTTACATCTTTGGATCTATGCTGCTCTGCTCTGATAGTACACTCCTCAAAGTTTGAGCTCATGGGATGCCCATAGGATACCATGGGAAGTGTGCCACTTTCCAAGTCACCTGGGGCAATGGGGAGGTATCTGGCAGGAGAGCACCCAAGGGGGAGTGGCTAAGTCTCACCCAGCCCTAGCCCAACCAACCCAGCCCTTAGAGTCAGTCCTTATTCCAACATTTCCCTTAACCTTCATTTTTATAACATACCATTCAAATGTATAAGAACAAAAACTATTTCACAATAAATGAATGATACAAGAATATGAACAAATAGTTCTCAGAAGCAAAGAAAGTTAACCATAACCATATGAAAAATGTTCCAAATCACAATAATAAGAGAAATATATATTTAAACAAAGTTGAAGTAATACCTCACATCAGCCTGGAAAAGATAAGAAAGGAAAATGACAATTGTTATAACCTGTAATTTCTTCAAATCAATTTAGGTGGCTCAATTTATCCTAAGTCCCCTGATCACCCCTCATTCCCTACTATACTTTGTCTCGTAAATTTGAAGCTCCCTTGCCTCAATTTCAAGGTCTTTTGTAATCTGAACACTTGAATCGTTTTCCCAAATGACAAATACCTATCTTTAGGTCAGTCTTCTCATTCACACTAATTCATGCCACTGTTATTTTCTCCCCTATGTATTTGCTTCCCTTTCTGCAATATTCTTTCCTTCTTCTTTCCCTACTTAAATTCTGTCATTCTTTCAATTTAATAAAGATTGTCAAATGATTTCATTTTCCAAGGTCCCTTGATATTATAACAGTGTTTTGATACATGACCAGACTAAGGTTGGTCAGAGTAAACCTATGTTGTGCTAGATCCTGGAAAGATGTAGATAGGACATCAAATTTGAAGATGGGTGCAAAGGAAAAATCCAGGAAATATACACTGAGAAATTTGAAGATGGAGAAATCTCTTACCCCTGAAAGAATCAGGGAAAACTTTTTGGAGAACTTGACATTTAAGATGTGAATATTAGAAAGAAGACTTCTTCAGAGAGAAAGTTCCTTCAAAGAGCATAGGGCAACATTATAAGAAAGGAAAAGAAGAGACTGAAAGCAGGAAGAACAGATTAAGCCACTAAAGTCAGAATGTGTTTTACACAAAGGAGGGGTTACATGAAATAAATAGGTGGGTTGGAGTTCATTGTGAAAGGCCTTAGATGTCAGAATTAGGAATTTATACTTGATAGGCAATGGGGAACCACTAAAGTTGTTTGTTTTTTTTTTTAACAGAAAATGAAATAAATAGAGCAGAGTATTAGGAAGATTACTCTGGTAATCCAGTTATTTCTTCTGCAAATTTATCCATCACAATTACATTATATCATGGATTGACATAAGAGATTAAATGAGAATCTTTGGAGAGTTTTGCAGAAGTCTTAGATAACATGTGAAGGCTAGAAGATAATACAGAATTTATGATCCAATACTTAACCCAAATTTTACAATAAGGTATTGCACACACCCAATAAAAGAAAAAGAAAAATATTCAGACTTCTTCATTAGTACAAAGGGGGCCAAAAAAGTTGTATGTGGATTTTCAAGATGGTGGGGAAGCATACCCCTAACCTCTTCCCCTTTCCAATGTGGAAGGGATAATTGTAATGTGAAGGATGGATGTGAAGGAAGATAATGGAGTGAAGAAAGTTAACTTGACTTTTACAATAATTTAAGCAAGAAAACAGGAACTGGATCATGGTGGATGAAGAATTTGCTCATGTTGAATGCCACATATATGATGAAAGGAAATTAACAAATTACCAGTTTTAGAATCTTCACTAATGCTGACACATAGAGAATAATGCTTTTCTACAAGAATGAAACCTGGTGGTAACATAAGTGCAAATTGCATTCAACCTGTCATTCTCTAGAGAAATTTTTGTTCGTGAGTCATCTTCAGTTATGTCCAACTTTCCATGTCTCTATTTGGAGTTTACTATACTAGAATAGTTTGCCATTTTCTTCTTCAGTTCATTTTACAGATAAGGAAATGTGATGAGGAATATTTTACAGATGACAAACAGAATAAAGTAACTTAACCAAAGTCAAAATATATTCACATACACACACACACACACACACACACACACACACACACACACACACACAAACACACAGGTTGATTGATGATTATCCTTTATTATAAAACAAGATCAAAATGATTTCACCATGTATAAGGGAAAGAGCATGTTCAACTGTGGTTGATCAGACCAATATGAGCTAGTAACACTCCTCCCTAAGTTGGGCACAAATGGGTGGATACTCTAAACTTTGGCATCTCATGTTTCCTTTGAGTTGCTTCAATTCTGCCTTGCTCAAAAAGTACACTCTCTGATGAAGGCATGACATGCTGGATGGTCATGTGTCAATGTTTCCCATGTGGCATAATCTCTGCAGTAATTCTTGAATGCTTGGCAGTCGAGCTAGAGAAAGGACTTCAATGTCTGTAATCTTTCTTATCCTACCAGCTAATCTTCAGAATATTCTGTAGCTAATTGATTTATTTTTCTTTTCATTTATTTATTTATTTATTTTAAATTTTCTTTATTTACACATTACTAAAATATTCTTGTTTAAGAGTAAATATAATATCTCACCCCCCACAAAAATATAAAACTTCATGAGAAATAAAGTAAAAGAAAGAGAAAAAAATATGTGTTTCAGTCTTTGTTCTGATACCATCAGCTCTATCTCAGGTGGATCACATTCTTTATGATAAGTCCATCATAGAAGTTACTTCCATCTTTTTCCACAGTTGTTGGTGATTGTAATTCCCTCCATCCATCCCTTTCTCCCCACTACCATATATTTTATTTTCTCTCTCCTTTCACTCTGTCCCTCTTCAAAAATGTGCTGTGGGGCAGCGGAGTAGCACAGTAGACAGAACACTGGCCCTGGGGCTAAGAGGCCTCGAGCCTATATCCCACCCCAGAGACCCAGTAACCACCCAGCCCTGTGGTCCCAGACAGGTCACCCAATCCCACCACCTTACAAAAAGTAAAAAAGAAAATGCATCATATCTGACTATGCTTTCCTATGATCTACCCTCTCCTCTACATCCCCCTTCCCCTCCCCCATCCCCCTTCTCTACTTTTTCTTCTAGATGTCTATACCCTATTGAGTGTGTATGCTGTTTCCTCTCTGAGCCATTTCTGATGAGAATGAAGGCTCCCTCATTCTCCTTCATCTTCCCCCCTTCTATACCATTGAAAAAGCTAAATGAAATATCTTTTATATGAAATATCTTAGCCTATTCTATCTCTTCTTTCTCTTACTTCCAGTACATTTCCCTTTGAACCATTGACTCCATTTTTACAATATATTATATCTTCAAATTCAGTTCTCTACTGTGCTTCATCTATAAAAGCTCCTTCTACCTGCTCTATTAAATGAGAAGGTTTTTATGAGTATGATCAATATCATCTTTCCATGAAGTTCATCATCATTAAATTCCTCATAATTTACCCTTCTCATCCACCCTCTCTATGCTTTACCCAAGTCCTGTACTTGAAGATCAAACTTTCTGTTCAGTTCTGGTTTTTTTGTTTTGTTTTTTTAGGTTTTTGCAAGGTAATCGGGGTTAAGTGGCTTGTCCAAGGCCACACAACTAGATAAATTATTAAGTGTCTGAGGCCCGATTTGAACCCAGGTACTTCTGACTCCAGGGCCGGTGCTTTATCCACTGCGCCACCTAGCCATCCCAGTTCTGGTTGTTTTAAGAGGAACGTTTGAAATTCCCCTGTTTTATTGAAAGTCTATCTTTTTCCTTGGAAGAGGATGTTCAGTTTTGCTGAGTAGTTGATTCTTGGTTGTATTCCAAGCTCTTTTGCCTTCTGGAACATTATATTCCAAGCTTTATGAGCCCTTAATGAGGATGCTGCTAAATCCTATGTGATCCTGACTGCAGCTCCATGATATTTGAATTGTGTCCTGGCTGCTTGTGATATTTTCTCTTTGACTTGGAGTTCAGGAACTTGGCTAGAATATTCCTGAATTGTTTTTTTTTAATCTCTTTCTGGGGGAGATCAGTGGTTTCTCCCAATTTCTATTTTACCCTGTTTTTAGGTTATCAGGGAAATTTTCCTGTAGAAATTCTGGCCCAAGTCATCTTGGAAGATCCATGGGAAGGATCTATTCCACTGCTGGCTGACAGAGCAAACTAGTTTCAGTCATCCAGGAATAGTCTGCGGGGCACCTGGGTCCCTGGGGATACTTGGGTCTGTGGTTGTAGGACAGTTTCCAGACCAGAGCCTAGAGATTGCTAAGGACAACTTGGAAAGTTAGCAGGAAAACTCTGCTGCACCAAAGTGAGCATGGGGCCAAGGCCAGCACAGGCCTCAGTGTAGCCTGACCCTGGAAATCAACAGCAGGCCTGTGAAGTCACCCAGCAGTTGATTTCAAAGCATTCAGTCCATGGACAGTAAAGAGGTCTGGGGAGACTACAGAGATCTCTCTGCTATCACTAGGGCAGGACTTTGTTAATTTGCCCATACTCAGCTCCAGGGTCCAGACTGGGGTCCCAAACTGCCAGAGCAGAGCAGGAACCCTCCTCACAGCTCCAGGGCAGAGTGGAGGATTGCTTGTGGTCACCCACATTCCAGGGCACAGTCCAGGAAAACATTCAGAGCCTCTCATAAGATAGTATTGAGGTCCTGGGGCAGAGGGCATTCCTGGAAAAACCCTCAAAAGCTTGGGAAAATGAGTCCTCCACACTGGAAGCAGAACCTCACTTTAATAAAGAGTTGAAATAAAGTCATAGGGAGACTTCCAGCCAAGATGGCGGAGAGAAGACAGGCACAGTTCTAAAGTCTCCTGATCTTTCCCCATCTATCAAATGCAATAAACCTCTTAACAGAAATCTGACCCACAAAATCCAGAAAGAAAAGTCAGGAGAAAGAATGTCTACCTCAGGATTTGTCTCTGGAAGCAGCATTGGCCAAATTCGGGTGGGTGAGTCTGGGCTCAGAGGGAGGATCAGCCCCGGATCAGTCAGATTAACAGCTGAATTGGAGCCAGGAGTCTGAGGGCCTGAGAGCCAGACCTGCTGGATCAGCGGTGGGGCTAGATGGCAGGGGCTTGAGTCAACTAGGGAGCAGAGGCACTGGTGTTGATGCTGTCCCCGGGGAGCTTGCAGACAGAGCTGGGGGGAGAGTTCCAGAGCAGGAGAGCTGCGGAGAGACTCACCATCCCTGGGCTCCTCTGGTCTGAGGTCAAAGTCCCATTACAGCTTAGACCTCTTCCCTGAATAAACAAATGCAAAATACTTCTGCCTCAGGCCCAGGTGTGTGAGCAGAAGAACAAGCCCAGCTGAGGAATGACCTCAGGCCAGGGTAAAGCCCACCATTGATTGAAGGCAAGAGAATTCAATAGCTCCAACTTCTCCCTTCAAGCAAAGGGAGAAGGCCTCAATCAAGGTCACAGACACTCAAGAGAAACCAAGCAGCACCTCCTACTGGCCAGTCAGAGAAATTGCACTCAGTGAGTAAAGCCTTTAGCAATCCCAAGCCCCTGTGAACCAGCCCCTCCCCAACTCAAGGTCTAAGCAAAATGAAGAAGGGTCAGCGGAAAGGTGGATCCATAGAAAAATTCTTGGAAGGGAAAGACCCTAACTCAAAAAGACCTAGAACCTCTGAGGAGGATACGAACTGGTCTTTAGCACAGAAAGACTTCCTTGAAGACATAAGGAAGGAACTTAAAAATTTGGGAGAGACAATACCTTGCAACAAGAAAACAAAACCTTAGAAAGTACAATTGGACAAATATGAAAGGAGAATAAATCTCTCAGATCCTCAACTGGACAAATACAAAATGAGAATAATTCTCTCAGATGCTCAGTTGGGCAAATGCAAAAAGAAAATAATTCTCTCAAAACCTCAATTGGTCAAATGGAAAGCTCTTTCAAAAGTAGAATTGAACAATTGGAAAAGGAGTTGCAAAGGGTTAATGAAGAAAACTCCTCCCCCCAAAAAAGAATTGCATCTACAGAAATTAATGACTCCATGAGACAGTAAGAGTCAGTTAAACAAAATTAAAAAATAGAAAAAAATAGAAGAAAATGTAAAATACCTCATCAACAAAACCACTGACCTCGAGAATAGATCGAGGAGGGGCAACCTGAAAATTATAGGACTTCCTGAAAACATTGAAGAGAAAAAAAGCCTGGACTTAATATTACAGGATCTAGTGATGGAAAACTGCCCTGATATCATGGAATAGGAGGGCAAAGTAGTTATTGAAAGAGTACATAGCGGCTAAGATGGCAGAGAGAAGACAGGCACAGTTCTAAAGTCTCCTGATCTCTTCCCCATTTATCACATGAAAAAAAAACCTCTTAAAAGAAATCCGAACCAGGAAACCCAGAAAGAAAAGCCAGGAGAGGAACATTTACCTCAGGATTTGTCTCCCGCAGCAGCCTTGGCTGAGTACCTGAGGGTGAGTCTGGGCTAGGAGGGAGGAACAGCCCAGGATCAGCCAGATTAACAGCTGAATTGGAACCGGGAGTCTGAGGGCCCGAGAGCCAGACCTGCTGGATCAGTGGTGGGGCTGGATGAAAGGGGCTTGGGTCTGTGGGGAAGCAGAGGCGCTGGTGTTGGTGCTGTCCCCCTGGAGCTTGGGGAAGGGGCTGCGGGGAGAGGTCTGGTGCAGGAGAGCTGTGGACACCATCCCTGGGCTCATCAGATCTGAGAAACTCTGAGTCCATGCCTCCATTGCACTGAAGCCTCCTCCAAAACAAACAATTGCAAACTACTTCTGCCTCAGGCTCAGGTGTGGGAGCAGAAGAACCAGCCCAGCTGAGGAATGAGCTCAGGCCAGGGTAAAGGCCGCCATTGATTGAAGGCAAAAGAATTCAATAGCTCCAATTCCTTCCCTCAAGCAAAGGGAGAAGGCCTCCCAACCAAGGTCACAGACACTCCAGAGGAAGCAACCAGCACCTCCTACTGGCCAGCCAGAGAAACGGCACTCAGTAAAGCCTTTGGCGATCCCAAGCCCAGGTGAACCAGCCCCCCCCAACTCAAGGTCTTAGCATAATGAAGAAGGGTCAGTGGAAAGGTGGATCCATAGAAAAATTCCTGGAAGGGAAAGACCCCAACTCAGAGAGACCTGGAACCTCTGAGGAGAATACAATCTGGTCTCCAGCACAGAAAGACTTCCTTGAAGAAATAAGGAAGGAGCTTAAAAATTTGGGAGAAAAAAAAATTTGGGAGAGACAATTAATACCTTACAACAAGAAAACAAAACCTTAGAAAGTAGAATTGGACAAACACAAAAGGAGAATAAATCTCTCAGATCCTCAAATGAGCAAATGCAAAAAGAAATTAATTTTCTCAAAACCTTAATTGGTCAAATGGAAAGCTCTTTCAAAAGTAGAATTGACCAATTGGAAAAGGAGTTGCAAAAAAGAATGGAGTCTACAGAAACTAATGACTCCATGAGACAGCAAGAGTCGGTTAAACAAAATCAAAAAATGGAAAAAATAGAAGCAAATGTAAAATACCTCATCAACAAAACCACTGACCTCGAGAATAGATCGAGGAGCTGCAACCTGAAAATTATGGGACTTCCTGAAAACATTGAAGAGAAAAAAAAGCCTGGACTTAATATTACAGGGTCTAGTGATGGAAAACTGCCCTGATATTATGGAATCGGAGGGCAAAGTAGTTATTGAAAGAGTACATCGATCCCCACCAGAAAAAGATCCTAAAATGAAAGCACCAAGGAATGTTGTGGCCAAACTCCAGAGCTATCAGATAAAAGAGAAAATCCTGCAAGCAGCCAGAAAGAAACAATTTAAATATCAAGGAGCCACAGTAAGGATCACGCAGGACTTGGCTGCATCAACTTTAAGGGATCAAAGGGCCTGGAATGAGATATTTCGAAGAGCATGGGAGCTTGGAATGCAGCCAAGAATCTACTTTCCTGCAAAGCTGAGCCTTCTCTTCAAGGGAAAAAGATGGACATTTAACGAAATGGAAGAATTCCAAAAATTTCTGATGAAAAGACCAGAGCTAAACAGAAAATTTGGACATCAAATAGGAGGTTCAAGAGACATATGAAAAGGTAAAAAAAAAGGGGGGAGGCAAAAGAAAAAAATACAATCCAGTAAGTTGAAACTGCTTATTTCCCAGCATGGTGGGGGGCAGGATGAGACTCTCATAAATCCTGAGAAATGTAACTCTAACAGAGAGAATATACCTAGCCAGAAATGATGGACATCCATGACCTATCTATGAGACTGCTAGCTAATGGGATGTAACTGGCTTTAACCCCACTTGGGAGAAAGACTCTAATAACTCTCAGGAATTTTGACTCTATTCAATAGAATATACTGAACTAGAAGGGACAGACACTCAGAATTTTCTATGACATAGACAGAATGATCTAAAAAAATACACTACCTCCCTAAAAAGGGGGACAGGAAAGAGATGGGAGGAGGGAAGGGATTGAATGGGACAAATCTCATTACACTAAGAGGTACAAAAAACCTATGATAAATGGGGGGGAAGAAGGGAGCAGAGGAGAAACACCTGAATCTTCTTCTCATCAGATTTGGCTTAAAGTCAACCTACACGTACTCAGTTAACTTATAAAACATCTTACCTTTCAAGTATTAAAAGGGGAAAAGGGGAGGGGGGATGGAGAAAGGGAAGGGGAGTGGGAGAAATATGGGGAAATAACAAAAGGAAGAGAAGGGAAAAGGGAAAAAGGGAAAGGGGAAAGAAAGGCGAGGGTGTGATATAGGAGGGTAAACACACTGAAGGGGGTGGTATTCAAAAACAAAATACTGGGGAATATGGATAAAAGGGGGGGAAGGGGGGAAAATACAAACAGAGGGAAGATAGCACACAGAGGGCAATAAAGAATTAGTAATCATAACCTTGAATGTGAATGGGATGAACTCTCCCTTAAAACGTAAGCAAATAAAGAGTGGATTAAAAACCATAATCCTACAATATGCTGCTTACAAGAAACTCATTTGAAGCAGAGAGATACATATAGAGTAAAGGTAAAAGGTTGGAGCAAAATATATTTTGCTTCAGCTGAAGTAAAAAAAGCAGGGGTAGCAATTCTTCTCTCAGACAAAGCAGCAGCAAAAATAGATAGCGTTAAAAGAGATAAGGAAGGAAACTTTATCCTCCTAAAAGGTACCATAGACAATAAAGTCATTTCAATATTGAATATATATGCACCCAGTGGGACAGCACCCAAATTCTTAGAGGAGAAGCTGAAAGAATTACAGGAAGACATAGACAGCAAAACTCTACTAGTGGGAGACCTCAACCTCCCCCTATCAGATCTAGATAAATCAAATCATAAAACAAACAAGAAAGAAATTAGGGAGGTAAATAGATTGTTAGAAAAATTAGATATGGTAGACTTATGGAGGAAACTGAATGGGGATAGAAAGGAATATACCTTTTTCTCTGCAGTACATGGAACTTATACAAAAATTGACCATGTACTAGGACATAAAAACCTAATGATCAACTGCAGAAAGGCAGAAATAGTGAATACATCTTTCTCAGATCACAATGCAATAAAAGTCATATGCAATACTGGGCCAAGGAGATATAGACCCAGAGCAAATTGGAAACTGAATAACCTCATTTTAAAAAATGAGTGGACCAAAAAACAAATTATAGAATTAACCATTTTATCCTAGATAATGATAATAATGAAACAACATACCAAAACCTATGGGATTCATTCAAAGCGACTCTCGGGGATATATTATAGCTCTAAATGCTTATATGAATAAACTGGAGAAAGAGGAAATCAATGAACTAAACATGCAACTAAAAAAATTAGAGAAAGAACAAATCAAAAATCCCCAATCAAATACCAAATTAGAAATTCTAAAAATTAAAGGAGAAATTAATAAAATCGAAAGCAAAAAAAACTATTGAATTAATAAATAAAACCAAAAATTGGTATTATGAAAATCTAATAAAATTGATAAACCTCTGGTCAATTTGATTAAAAAAAGAAAGAAGAAAACCAAATTGCTAGTATTATAAATGAAAAAGGTGAACTCACCACCAATGAGGGGGAAATTAAAGTAATAATTTGAAATTATTTTGCCCAACTCTATGCCAATAAATTTGATAATCTAAGTGAAATGAATGAACATTTACAAAAATATAGGTTGCCCAGGTTAAATGAAGAAGAGATTAAATACCTAAACAACCCTATCTCAGAAAAATAAATTCAACAAGCCATTATTAAACTCCCTAAAAAAAAATTTCCAGGGCCTGATGGATTCACAAGTGAATTCTACAAAACATTTAAGGAACAATTGGTTCCAATCCTATATAAACTCTGGAAAAATAGGAAAAGATGGAACTCTGCCTAACTCTTTCTATGAAACCAATATGGTACTGTTACCTAAACCAGGAAGAGTTAAAACAGAGAAAGAAAATTATAGACCTATTTCCCTGATGAATATAGATGCAAAAATCCTAAATAAAATCTTAGCAAAATGACTACAACAAGTCATTACTAGGATAATACATTATGATCAAGTAGGATTTATTCGAGGAATGCAGGGTTGTTCAATATTAGGAAAACTGTTAGTATACTCAATTATATCAACAACAAACCTATCAGAAATCATATGATCATATCAATAGATGCTGAAAAAGCTTTTGACAAAGTACAGCATCCATTCCTATTAAAAACACTAGAGAGTGTAGGAATAAATGGACTATTCCTTAAAATAATTAGCAGTATCTATCTGAAACCATCAAAAAGCATTATATTCAATGGGGAGAGGCTAGAGGCATTCCCAATAAGATCAGGGGTGAAACAAGGGTGCCCATTATCACCACTACTATTCAAAATTGTATTAGAAATGTTAGCATCTTGGGGGCGGCTAGGTGGCCTAGTGGATAAAGCACCGGCCCTGGAGTCAGGAGTACCTGGGTTTAAATCTGGTCTCAGACACTTGATAATTACCTAGCCGTGTGGCCTCAGGCAAGCCACTTAACCCCATTGCCTTGCAAAAAATAATAATAAAAAGACTTGTAGAAATGTTAGCATCAGCAATTAGAGAAGAAAAAGAAATTGAAGGAATTAGAATTGGGAAGGAAGAGACAAAACTCTCACTATTCGCAGATGACATGACGGTCTACCTAGAGAATCCAAAGAAATCATCTAAAAAACTGTTGGAAACAATTAGCAATTTTAGCAAAGTTGCAGGTTATAAAATAAATCCTCATAAATCCTCAACTTTTCTATATATGTCTAGCAAGAAACAGCAGGAAGAGCTAGAAAGAGAAATCCCATTCAAAGTAACCTCAGACAGTGTAAAATATTTGGGAATCTATTTGCCAAGAGAGACTCAGAAGCTTTTTGAAAACAATTATAAAACACTTCTCACACAAATTAAATTAGATTTAAATAAACTGGGCAAATATCAACTGCTTGTGGATAGGTAGAGCTAATATTAAAAATGACAATTCTACCAAAACTAAACTATCTTTTTAGTGACCTACCAATCAAAATTACAAAAAATTACTTTAATGAGTTAGAAAAAATTGTAAGTAAACTCATATGGAGAAATAAAAAGTCAAGAATTGCCAGGAGCTTAATAAAAAAAATGTAAACGAAGGTGGCTTAGCACTACCCGATCTAAAATTATATTATAAAGCATCAGTCATCAAAACTGTTTGGTATTAGCTAAGAAGTAGAGTGGTGGACTAGTGGAATAGACTAGGTGTAAAAGCAGGAGAGGATTAGAGTAATCTGCTGTTTGATAAACCCAAAGAGTCAGGCCATTGGGATAGAAAGAGTACATGGATCCCCACCAGAAAAAGATCCTAAAATGAAAACACCAAGGAATGTTGTGGCCAAATTCCAGAGCTATCAGATAAAAGAGAAAATCCTGCAAGCAGCCAGAAAGAAACAATTTAAATATCACGGAGCCACAGTAAGGATCATGCAGAACCTGGCTGCATCAACACTAAGGGATCAAAGGGCCTGGAATGAGATATTTTGAAGAGCAAAGGAACTTGGAATGCAGCCAAGTATCTACTTTCCTGCAAAGCTGAGCCTTCTCTTCCAGGGAAAAATATGGACATTTAGCAAAATGGAAGAATTCCAAAAATTTCTGATGAAAAGACCAGAGCTAAACAGAAATTTGGACATCAAACAGGAGGTTCAAGAGACACATGAAAAGGTAAAAAAAATAAAATAAAATAAGGGGGTGGGAAAAGGAAAAAAAAATGCTATCCAGTAAGTTGAAACCGGCTATATCCCAGAATGAGGAAAAAAGATTCTCATAAATCTTGAGAATTGTAACTCTAACAGAGAGAATATACCAAGCCTGAAATGATGGACATTCATGACCTATCCATGAGACTGCTATCTAATGGGATGTAACTGGCTTTAACCCCACTTGGGAGAAAGACTCTAATAACTCTCAGGAATTTTGACTCTATTCGATAGAATATACTGAACTATAAGGGACAGACACTCAGAATTTTCTATGACTCAGATAGAATGATCTAAAAAACATAACCTCCTTAAAAAGGGGGACAGGAAAGAGATGGGAGGAGGGAGGGGATTGAATGGGGTAAATCTCATTACACTAAGAGTTACAAAAAAAACCTATGGTAATAGAGGGGAAGAAGGGAGCAGATGAGAAACACCTGAATCTTCTACTCATCAGACTGCCAGATTGCTTTCCATGGAGGGGTGGGGGGGAGGGAAGTAAGATTGGGGGGAAAATTGTAAAACTCAAATAATATCTTTAATAAAAATTAATTTAAAAAAACAAAAAACAGCACCTAAAAAAATTAAAAAAAATAAAGTCATAGGCTGAGGAAATGAGTAAACAACAGCAGAAAAAGAATCTGACCATAGACAATTACTTTGGTCCCAAGGAAGATCGAAATATACACTCAGAAGATGACAAAGTCAAAGCTTCTGTAACCAAAGCTTCCAAGGGAAAAAAATGAATTGGTTGTAGGTTATGATTTTGAAAATCAAGTAAGGGAGGTAAAGGAAAAATTGGGAAGAGAAATGAGAGTGATGAGGGAAAACCAAATCAGCAGCTTGGTGAAGGAGATACCAGAAAATACTGAAGAAAATAACATCTTAAAAACCAGTTAAGGTCAAATGGAAAAAGCAGTCCACAAGGTCAATGAGGAGAAGAATGCCTTAAAAAAGCAGAATTGGCCAAATGGAAAAGGAGAAACAAAAGCTCTCTGAAGAAAATAATTCCTTCAAATGTAGAATGGAGTTAAGGGAAGCTGATGCCTTTATGAGAAATCAGGAATTAATAAAACAAAACCAAAAGAATGAAAAACTAGAAGAAAATATGAAATATCTAATTGGAGAAACAACTGACCAGGAAAACAGATCTAGAAGAGATCATTTAAAAATTTTTTTGGGGGGGGCTATCTAAAAGTTATGAGCAGGAAAAGAGTCTAGACTTCATTTTTCAAGAAATTCTCCCTGGCAAATTGTCCCGATATCCTAGAAATAGAGGGTAAAATAGAAATTGAGGAAATCCAAATATCCAAATAAATACTCCCAGGAATATTATAGTCCAATTCCAGAACTCCCAAGTCAAGGAGAAAGAATTCAAGAAGCAATTCAAATATCATGATGTTACAGTCAGGATTTTACAGGATTTAGCAGTGTCTACATTAAGGGCTCATAGGGCTTGGAATATCATATTCCAGAGGGGAAAAGAGCTTGGATTATAATCTAGAATCAGCTACCCAGCAAAAATGAACATATTCTTTCAGGGGATAAGATGGACATTCAATGAAATAGGGGAATTTCAAACTTTCCTATTGAAAGAGCCAGAGCTGAACAGAAAGTTTGATCTTCAAGTACAGGACTCAGGATGGACAGGAAGGGTAAATGATGATTTAATGGTGTTGAACTGTTTGTATTCCTGCATGGAAAGATGATACTGATAAATCATATGAACCTTCTCATTTATTAGGGCAGTTAGATGGAGCATATATAGATAAGACACAGGAGGGAGATGAATATGAAGGTATATTATAAAGATGCAGTTCATGGGTGAGAAAGAAATGTACTGGGAGAAAGGGAAAGGAGGGGTAGGATGGGCTAATATCTTTCACATAAAAGAGGCAAGAAAAAGCTTTTGCAGTGTAGTGGAAGAAGGAAAGTTGAGGGGAAATAAGTGAACCTTCATTTTCATCAGAATTGGAAATAATGTACACTCAATAGGGTATAGAAATCTATATTTCCCTTGAGGACAAAAGGAGAGGACAGGGATGGGAGAAAGGGGGAGTGTAGGTCAGAGAAGAGAGGGAAGAGAGGGAAGATCATGGGACAGGGTAGTCAGATACAGCCCACTTTTTTTTAGGTATGGTTTTTTTTTTGCAAAGCAAATGGGGTTAAGTGGCTTGCCCAAGGCCACACAGCTAGGTAATTAACTGTTTGAGGCCAGATTTGAACTCAGGTACTCCTGACTCCAGGGCCAGTGCTCTATCCACTGCACCACCTAGTGGCCTCTACAGCCCACTTTTGAAAAGGGACAGTGTGAAAGGAGATAGGCAATAGAATAAATTGGGGTGGGGAGGAATAGGGTAGGTGGAAATACAGCTAGCAATCACAATTGTAGGAAAAAAATATTGAAGCAATTTCTCTGATGGACTTCTAAAGAATGTGATCTAACCCAAAGAGCTGAAGATATCTGAATACAGACTGAAGTACTCTTTTTTTCTCTCTCACTTTATTTTTCTTGAAGTTTCTCTATGTTTGTGGGGGGGTGGGGAGGGGGGATTGTGTTTACTTTTACAATAAGATTATTGTAATGTGACAAAATAAATTTAAACAAAAAGAACTTTGGGATTGTGTGACATGGGAGATACTAGCACAGAACTACCCAGCCTGGCATGCTCTCATCAGAAGTAGTGCCAGACTCTATGAGCAAGGTAGAACTGAAGCAGCTCAAAGGAAAGGTAACATGAGCAAATTTTGAGAATCCATCCCAAATGTTCACAAGACCTATTTGTGCCCTACCTGGGTTAAAGCTTTCTGGGTTTGCATTAATCTGATCAATCACTGTCAGGCACATTGTACTTTGATAGTGATGTCATTTCTTTTCTCTTTGAGAATGAAAGACAACTACCAATCATCTATCTTTCTATCTACCTATCTATCTATCATCAATCTATCTACCAATCACACCTACCAAACACTGCTAAATTTTTTATATTATCTCACTTGATTCTCACAGTAACCTTGGGAGATAGGTGCTGTTATCTGTATTTTACAGCTGAGGAAACTTAGGCAAATAGGGTTAAGTGACTTGCTCAGTGTCATACAGCCAGTCAGTGTCTGAGGCCAAATTTGAACTCAGGTCTTCCTAACTCCAGGTCTAAAGCTCTCTCTACTTTGTCATCTAGTCACCTCTAATTGTAGCTGAAGAATATTAATGTCTCTGGACTAAAATATGAAATGCCAAGGAAACCCAGTTTTCTTCCTCTGCCCACTTGTTCATGTGTCAGAGCATCATTTATGAAACTCATTCACTCCAGATCCCTTCTATTCTTGGAAGTATACACTGGAGAAAATTAGTAATTCTTTCACACCACCTGCCTTTGCTTGAAGATTATGAGATACTTGTGTATTTCTCTTAAAGTTTAGAATTATTGGGCATGATGAATACAGAAGGAACTCAAAAAATACTTGATTAACTTATTGATATTTTTATCTCAGATTCAGGAAAGGTTCTGAGAAGGAAGAAAAAAATTATCATTCTTACTTCAGAGATTGTGGTTTTCCCAAGGAAGAGAGAAAGATTTGTTTATTTAACATCAATTATCTTAAAATCATAATCAGAGTGGCACACACCTTTATTTAATGGAAGGTGCTACTTAACACAAACAACCCACTCTTTATTGTACATCAAAATGAATACTTTTGATCAACTTTTAGTTGAAGACAGGTTTATAATCCCATGAGAGCATTTCAGGTATGAATTTCTTTTCATGAATAATTGGCATTTCCTTAAATAGTTCTGGGGATCTTCCTTTCCATGTCAAAATGCCCTTAAAATATTTCCGCTGGAGGTCTCTCAGATCCATGAATTGTGTTTCTGAAAATAATCAGATTGTTGGAGAATTATATTGATTGATCCCAAATTGGCAAATCCTTACATATTTGATTCTCACTCTTAGGATTAAAAAGCAACACTTTTCTCCCCTTTCCTCTTCCATCTATGCTCAGATAATTTGTGTTTATGTCCAATTTTATCAGGGAATCTCTAGGGGATCTTTTAGACCTCTTGGAAATATCTTTCCAGTTTTTGCAGAAGAGAGATACTAATTTTCTACTTGAATTCAGCTGGTTTAGACATTTAAAGCTGGGTCAGATCTGGCGGCAAGTAGGAATCTTATTGTGGATTTCCCTGAGCTACAAAGTTAGAGGATTTAGTGATTAACACTCTGGTCACTTTGATTGCCAAGATAAACTATTAACCCATGCCAGTGTATTTTAGGATTTCCTGTCAGTTCTGGATGACTAGTAAAAAGAGAGTACAGAAAATATTGATACATTCTACCTGGGAAGACAATGTAACTAACTCCCTCTCTCTCCACCACCGCATACCTTCCTGACCAAAGCTGCAGGCAGATTCAGACAAAAGAAAATAGTGTTCCAATGAAGGTGATTAGGGAAACAATAGTAGCAAGTTTTAAGCTGAATTTATTCATATGACTTAAAGCACAATGTAAATGACAGGTAAAAGGAGATGTATTTAGAAAATAGTGTTTAATATAATAGCCTTGAAACTCTGTAAATGGGGGGAAACAAACTTGAATATCTATACTTAGATAACAATTGATTATTAGCGAAAGTTAGGTATTCTGGTGTGACTAGGAGGTTATGTTCCTTTAATCTTGGCTCCTAGAATATTTTTTTTTCTAATAAGGATTAGATTTTACCTACCTTTTTTTCTTTGTATGATGTGTTTTTCAATTATCAACATTGAATTTCAGGTTCATTAACCTGGTCATCATTTTGTTTGAGGAAGAAAAAAAGACTACTCTGAATTGTAGGGATTGTTCTAGGGAAAAATTCCATTAACTCCATAAGGCATAATTTATACAATTCAACCATATTTTGGTGGTTTCAAATGCACACAAAAAATGCTTTTTTTCATCTATCATATTATAGTGCTAGCTAATGGGTGAAAGGATGACCTAAAGAAGATTTAAAAGAAATTAGATAAACAAAAGGAAATTCAGTGAAAGCCTCAATAATACTTAACGCATTTCAACCCTCATTTTTATTCCTTTTTTGTTATTTTAGAGATACATTTTTGCAAAAGAACTTTAAATTAGCTTGGGGTGGTAGAGAGAATAAATAGGAAATGCATAAAAATACCCTGAGATATAGAGGCAATACCAATGTGACCTTACTAGAGTTGAATATTGCATCTTTTTGAGTAGGCAGAAACAGGATCACTGGAAAATGTCTTCTTAACTATCATGGGAAAGTGTGGAATTTAATGCCTTTTCTACAGGATGTCCCAAAAGTCTCAGAGAAGCAAATCATTTCACTAAGACTATTGGGACACCCTGGATTATTAAAGTCTACTTGATGTCAAATAATAAAATCTTCTTAGTCAGAATAGCCATAAGTAAAAACTAGTTAACCAAGCCTGTCCTCTTGCCTTGGTTAACATTTTTCAAACACCATTATTTTACAATCTTGTATTTTATAGATCAGGAAATTGAGGCATAAAAAAAGGTCAAATGACTTGACCATGGTCACACAGCTAGTAAATGAATGAGGCAAGATTTAAACCCAAAACTTCTTGATTCCCAGTCTATCATTATATGTATATTTTATCTATAATAATAATAATAATAATAATAATAATAGTGATTTACCCACCTGGCTGGAGCAATTTTTCAAAATGTTTTTCTTTCTTTGCTTCTGATCTAAAGATTTTCCCTTTAGGGGACTCAATGTTGAAAAGAACTAACCTAGATAAAATCTTCCCTTTCATAATGTCATCTCTTATTATGAAAGGTAACAAGTAAGGAAGACAATGGTGGACAAGAATCTCATAAGGAAAAATGTGCATTGGTGGGGGGATTTTTTTAGTGAGAGCAAATGCTCTGGAAGGTATTAAAATCTTTTCACTTAGTGCTTTTATTGCAGCAGATGAAAACAAGCTGTGATGTAGGATTTCAATCACTGCTTTTGAGACAGAAATTTTACTCTTGTTTTTTGAGACAACAGGTTGAGTATACTCTAATGATGTTTGTTGATTCAGTGTTTCTAGGGATATGATGTTTAAGACTTGAAGAAGATAGTTCTTTGCTTCTGTAATAGAAATATCATGTTTTCTTAAGTTGTGGCATTTTTCATTTTCCTTTATCAAAGTGTCAGCAGTTAAAAATAATGTTGAGAGCTGTAATAAAAAAGACAGAATATTTTTATCATTAGAGCAGCACACAAAGAAATCTAGCAAGTAAAATGAAATGATTTAACTAGAAAAACATGAGACCTTGGAGAAACTATACTGGAAATGAAATAGAGTGGCTAGTATAAAATACCTAAGACAAATGAAATATCAAATAACCATGAACATAGAAATTATTCTTTTTTTGCTTAGTATTTTATTTTCCCAGTTACAATTTTCATGTTCACTTTTAAAATTCTGAGTTCCACATTTTCTCTCTTCCTCTCTCTCTATCCACTCTCATTAAAAAGACAAGCAAATAGATTATATGTATATAGTCATGCAAAACATTTTCAGAATAGTCACTTTGTGAAAGAAAACATAAATGCCCCCCAAAATAAAAAAGAAAACAAAGTTAAAAAAAGATGGTTCAATCTGTATTGAGTTATCACCAGTTCTTCCTCTAGGGATAGACAGCCATTTTTTCATCATAAATCCTTCAGAGTTGTCTTCAGTCATTGTATTACTGAGAATAGCTAAATTATTCACAGCTGGTCATCTTATAATTTTGCTGTTACTTTGTACACAGCACATTTCACTTTTCATTCAGCTCATGTCTTTCCAAGTTTTTCTGAGAGCCTTTTGCTCATTGTTAGAATTATTATTCTTTCAGGGAGTTGGGGGATGGAATATTTACAAAACTTAAAGAAAACCAAAGTGTGGAGCCAATATGGGAGTGTGAAAACAGGAATTCCCAGCTCTACTCTCCCCAAAACTCTAAAAGCTATGACTTCAAACAAAAATCTAGAGGGGCAGAATTCACAGAAAGACTAAGTGAATCAATCATCAGTCTGTTCCACCAAGACATGGGGGGGGGGGGGGGCATGGAAAAAGCCTCAGCATGGTCTGGGCCCCAGTCACAACATGCTAGAGCAAACCAGCTCCAGTTTTCCAGGAATAGCCAGTGGGGCACCTGGGTCCCTGGGGGCACCTGGGTCTATGGTAGCACAGGCAATTTCCAGACCTTTTGGACTGGAGGTCACTGGTTGAGGGTAGAACCCTGCTACACTAGAGTGAGCAGGGAGCCCAGGCCGGCACTAGCCTCAGGGCAGCTGTAGGAACTTGCAGAGCTACCCAACATCTGCTTCCAGAGCACTCAGCCTGCAGAAGGTAAGGGGGTGGGGAGAGACTGCTATCCCTGAGGCAGGACTGTTGCTTTGCCCATACTTCAATCCAGGGCCCAGTCTGAGTCCCTATACTACCATAGAGGAGCGGGGATCCTCCTCAAAGCTCCAAGGCAGAGGGGAGGGCTTGTGGTCATCCATAGATCAGAGCACAGGCAGAAAAGCAGTCAGAGCCCCTCATAAGACCTTGGAGGAATTAAGGTGGGGGGGTGTCCCAATCTTCCCCCCCCCCCCAAAAGTTTTGGAAATGAGGAAAATCAATCATAGGCTGAGGAAATTAGCAAACAACAGAAAAAAGAATTACTTTGGTCCCATGGAAGATCAAAATACATACTCAGAAGATAACCAAGTCAAAGCTTCTATATCCAAAACCTCTATGTAAAATAGGAAATGGTCTCAGTCTATGGAAGAGCTCAGGTAGAGGAAAAACTGGATAGTGTAATAAGAACAATGCAGGAAACTTTTGAAAACCAAATCAGCAGCTTGGTGAAGGAGTTACAAAGAAACAATGAAGAAAATGACATGTTAAAAATCAGTTTAAGGGGACAGCTAGGTGATGCAGTGAATAGAGCACTGGCCCTGAAGTCAGGAGGACCTGAGTTCAAATGTAACCTTGGACCCATAATACTTACTTAGCTGTGTGACCTTGGGCAAAGTTACTTAATCCCATTGCCTTGCAAAAACAAAACAAAATAAAAATCAATTTAGGTCAAATGGAAAAAGCAGTTCAAAAGGCAAATGAAGAGAAGAATGCCTTAAAAGGGGTGATTGGTCAATTGGAAAAGGAGAAAAAAAAAAGCTCTCCGAAGAAAATGATTCCTTCTTATGTGGAATGGAACTGAGGGAAGCTGATGACTTTGTGAGGAATCAAGAAACAATAAAACAAAGCCAAAAGAAATAAAAACTAGAAGAAAATGTAAAATATCTCACTGGAAAAACCAATTGACCTGGAAACAGATCTAGAAGAGATAATTTAAAAATTATTGGGCTACCTGAAAGTCATGATCAGAAAAAGAGCCTAGACTTTATTTTTCAAAAAATAATCCAGCAATATTGCCCTGAGATTCTAGAAGAAAACCAAAGAAAAGTAGAATGGTGGAATGAAAGAAATCTTGAATTAGTAGAGTTAGTAGAACTGGGTTCTAATACTTGCTTACTGCTAACCCACAGTGTAAGAAATTGGCATTGGGTCACCCTTGTCAGCTCCTCTGGGGCTGTATTGGGCATGGCCTGTGAGGGGCCTGCTGTATATTGGGCATGACTGGGGTGGCCTGCTGTGAGTATAAGTTGTAGCCTTTTGGGACCTTTGAAGTAGTGTCACTTGTTTTGGTATCCTAAAAATATGCTGAGGACGATCTTTTTTTTGACTAAGTTTGGTATTTCTGAGAATTGGCTGTTTACAGTATCTCTGTCCTTACTTCTGGAGGGCAGCAGCTTATCTACGGTTCATTCTGTGTTTCAGCCTGTCCCTCACTATCACTGCCTTTCTCTATCTCTCTGTCTGACTGTCTGTCTCTCTCTCCCTGAGAGGAATAGAGTAAAATGCCCTCTCCCTCTTTGCATCCCTCCTCAGGAACAGGGATGGGGAAAGGGGAGGGGAAGAGTCCTTACTCCGAGGGTCCAGAAGCCTGATCCTTGCCCCAGCTGCACTGTATTTCTAAACTTCGATCGGGTAAATTCCTAAACCTGCTCCAGCCTCATGGCTGTTTTAGGGAACCCCCATACTTTTTCTCTGGGCTGGGGAGGAGTACAGTCTCTTCCCTAGGCTTACATGTGTTTGTTCAATCCCATCCCCCATCTCACTAAGGCTTTGACTCCAGAGTGACTACGTGTCTCGAAGTTAAGGGTGAGGAGGAACTTTTACCTTGGGAGGAGGAACCCTATCCTTGGGAGGAGGGTGAGGCAGGCAGATTGATCTTAATGCCTTGCCATCAATGGGCTAGAAGAAAATAAAAGTGAAGAATTATATTCTATATGGGAAATGATAATCCAAAAGCTAACTTATGAACTCTTTCTGGGCCTGGGAAATCCAGATTCCATTTTAAATAAACTCTGTGCTAGTAAGCTAAGAACTTTGCTATTGGGCAACTGGGTTTTATTTGTGTAAGAATGCATTCAACTATATCAGAGAATTTTAATTACAGATTGACTATTTTAAAATCTTAATATATAAATGAAGTTCCTCAAGAAATTCTGATTGATCCTATAATTATTTTTCTGACTTGTCTTAATTGACATGATTCAAAAATAATATAAATATATGTGTGAATGTGTGTGTGTATTTAAAAATATATTTTAAATCAGATCATTGTGTAGTTTTCAGAGAGTCTTTTCACATTTCTCCTCTGACCTGAAAGGCTGAGAAAAAAGATCACTAGATTTGGGATTAAAGTGAACTGGCCAGAGCTCCTAAAATCTCACTATACAAGTGGATCAATGTGTAATCTTTGTTCCAAAAAGAATTGTGTTCATGTGTGTCTATGTGAATGTGTACAAGTGTGTAACTCAGATCTGAAACAGTTCCTGATTGTTAGACTGAGCTCATTTTATCCCAGACTAAATGCTTATTATCAGATTTAAGCTAGAAAATAAATAAACTCAGCTCAATCATGAAACATACTGCTCCTGGCTCTCTGGTTTAGGAAATGACCTTAGAAAAGCTAAGTACCCATTTGTCTACATTTGAAAACATGTGCGTTTGTGTGTAATTTAGAAGCTTAAAAACTTTGTGAAATATTCTCATCTATGAGTTAGTTTGCTTTAATGTTAACCTAATAACACTAACCCATTATTTAATGTTAACCTAATTTGTTTTAATGTTAACCTAACAATTGGGTCCAACCTCTTTTAATTGATGAGACTCTGGGACTTTGAATATTATCTTGGATAATGTTTTGGAATGTGAGTGGTCTGTTATAAGGTTGGTATTCTTTTACAAAATAATCTAAAATTTTTATATAAAGACAGATCCAAAAAAATTTGGGGCAATTTAAAATTGTATTGTTGATAGCAAACAGAAAAAAATGAATTGAGGCTTCATCTAATGATTTAGTCCTTTGCCACCAGATTGTAAAGGGTTGCTGTATGAATTGCAGGTGATTAGAGAATACATTGTCAACAATTTCACAAGGTCTTTTTGTTTGTGAAAGAAGAAAGTTTGTGTCTGCCACCACATGTTTATAAAAGGGAATATTATACATATATATGATCAGTGTAACTTACTTAATATTGGTTATTTGAAAATAAGATAAAGTGGGAAAAATGCATCTTTTTGAAATTTTTGTTAACTGGACTGGGCAACTTAATGTTTTATCCCTTTGTGACTGTAAAGTGCTGACATCAGTCAGTGTCTAATATGATATTCTTTAAGATGGAATTAATATTTCTTGATCTATATGTTTCTGATCAGAAATTAGTCTCTTATCCTTTAAGTAAGAGTTATAAAAAGTCAGTCTGCTATGTAAGGCTTGTCTCCTACAATGCTGACTACACTTGTGCCAATACTATCTGATTATTAGGGGCAGCTAGGTGGCCCAGTCCATAAAAGCACCAGCCCTGGAGTCAGGAGTACCTGAGTTCAAAACTGGTCTCAGACACTTAATGATTACCTAGCTGTGTGGCCTTGGGCAAGCCACTTAACCCTATTTGCCTTACAAAAAAAAATCCTAAAAAACAAACCAAAAAAAAACCTATCTGATTATCTCAGTGTTACTCAGATCAACAAACTTTAAGATAAGAGACTTCCTGGATGAGCAGAGAGAAAAATCCTATTGTTATTTGTAAACATTCACTCTTCAACTTAAGTGGAATTATTCTCAATAGGAATTTAAGTAAATATTGCAAGATTTGAGAGAAGAATATTGTGAAACCATGTCATCTATGTGAAATCTCATTGGTTAACCACCAAAAGTTTTATTATTCTTTGCTCAAATTGTATAAAATGACCCCAAAATGTGTCAATGTTGGCATTTGTAAGGATGCCATCCACCTGTGGATTTTGGTTAAGATCCTTAAAGAATTAAACTTAATTATAAAACTAATTTTGTTGTTTCATTTTAGCAAAAGGAAAATTAATGTTGATAGTAAATGGTGCCATGACTTGAATGTAGACTTGAATTTGAAAAAGGACAAACTTTTCCTCTGGACAACTTGGCATCAAAGGGATAAAAAAACTAGGACACATTTTAAGCCTGGCATGAATGACTTATCTAAAGGTGAAATTGTTAGTCTTCAAACTGAAATTGCCCTAGCTGTAAACTGGGTTCTTCTCTGAAGTTAAGTTCTCTGGGACTGTTACTGGGGTTTGGGCAATTTTTCATTTTGTTAAGATTTTGCCTGGTTGTTTTCCAGCCAGTGTGGGTGTCAGGGCTTATTTCTAGATCTAAGGGAGGTATCTTGGTTGGCAAGATTGTTCAGTGGTTAGATCTCTGGCATTTTATTTTTGTTTGATAAAAACATTAAGGAATATCTGCCTGGCATCTTTTGTCATAAGTCTAGTGTCTGTTATATAGTATTTGCTTAGTGTATTTCTGGTGTATTGTTTTATGTATAGTTATTGTTGATTGGTGTTAAAAATATGGTACAACCCAATTCTAAAATCAGAGATGGAGTGGAGTGAATTCCTACCTTTTAAATGACCAAACATTACTGTTCTAGTGATCACATATTTTGCCAGAAGTGGCAAAAATTAGCTACTGACAATTCTCAGCTGAACTGGCCTAGGTGGGGATCATTTGACAGGACTAAAGTTAAATTGTCTTAAGACAAAACTAATCTTGAAAACCAGCAAAAGTTCTAAAAAAAAAATAATGGCAGTGCTTCTATATAAGTGGATGGATGAAATGATAGGGAAAGAAAATTTGAGAAGACCTTGTTTAGGGCTAAAAGGAAAATTTTTTCAAATCAGACAGAAGAGGCAAAAAGCCTCTTAACTGAGTCTCCGCCAGCCTTGGTCTCTACCCCCCCCCCCCAGCCATGAGAGACATCCTAGATGAGCAGAGAAAATCCTTTTGTTATTTGTAAACATTTATTCTTCAGCATAAGTGGAATTCTTGTCAATAGGAATTTAAGTAATATTATAAAATTTGAGAGAAGAATATTAAAAAACCATGTGAAATCTCATTGGTTAACCACCAAAAGTTTTATTATTCTTTGTTCAAATTGTATAAAATGACCCAAAATGTTGTGTCAATGTTGGCATTTGTAAGGATGCCATCTACCTATGGGTTTTGGTAAGATCCTAGAGAATTAAACTTAATTATAAAACTAACTCTGTTGTTTCATTTTAGCCAATGGAAAATTATGGTTAACAGTCAGTTGCTATTGCTTGTTTCATATAATATTAATTTTCTTGGTTCCTGGAAATACAGGCTAATGTCTCTTGGCAATACTTACCCTATCTTCCCCCCATGTAAATTGCAAACTATTATTTTGAAGGGATAATGAGGAAAAATCTCAAAACCATGACATCTCTCTAGGATTCCTGATATTACTAAACAATGCAGAATAAGATAATGGAAAGATTGTTTGGTAAAATCTAATAATTCATGTGTTAATCGACTTGAATAACTGGTTGTTCTTATTACTGTTTTGTTTCATTAGAAATTTTTTTTTTTAGGTTTTTGCAAGGCAAATGGGATTAAGTGGCTTGCCCAAGGCCATACAGCTAGCTAATTATTAAGTGTCTGAGACTGAATTTGAACCCAGATACTCCTGACTCCAGAGCTGGTGCTTTATCCACTGCGCCACCTAGCCGCCCCTGTTTCATTAGAATTAATAGCACATGTTGAAAATTTAAAGTCAACTAAGATGTTCTAATGGTTTTAAAGAATTCTGAAAACAATGGAATATATTTTTAAAATCATTAATCACTAAATGTGTTCATTGTAAAGAATAACTTTTATAAAAAAAGTCCAGTTCTAAATATGACTTAGGATTATTGTATTTTTATGTTTCAAATTCTGCTTATTTTCATTTATCACACTGTCCTTAGGTACATGAGCAGCCATTGGATCAGTTATAATTTTTCTCTGGATCACTTTGCTGATTCTGATCTTAATCACAGCATGGCACATTCTGATTCCTCTAGTGCTCATGTCACCTGAAGCTCTGATTATAAATAATTGCTATATCACAATACATTGATAATTGGTCTGTCTGACGTCAGATATGTTAAAACAGAAAGACAACAGTATTTCAATGAAGCTTAATAAGTTGAAGGGGTCTTTGAGAGAACAACATTCAGATTTGGAACCTGGCTCATTGAAAAGGATTGTCTGTTGAACCTCTGCCTGTAACAGACATAAGGGAACATGTCCTTGTGTCCCTGTATTTTCTTTATAGCAAATTTCCATAATCATGTCAGGTGCTCAGTAATTAAGTATAAGAATGAGCCATTGAAATTTTATCTTATAAATCCTTAACAAGGCTTGCCCAAGGCCACACAGCTAGGTAATTATTAAATGTCTGAGGCTGGATTTGAACTCAGGTTCTCCTGACTCCAGGGCTGGTGCTCTATTCACTGTGCCACCTAGCCACCCCAGTTTTGGCTTTTTTAATGTAGGATGTGATTCCCTTAAGGAAAAGCATGATTACTTATATCAGGATAATGCCTATTGGTCTTTTTTAAACTGTTTTAAAGAGATTCATTCTTCATTCTTCAGCTAGAGTTTGTTTGTTCTAAACATGGGTGAAATTAAAATTAAAATAGAAAATTTAATTGCAAACTACTTAGTGGAGATGTACAGTTCTAAAATGAATATCCATTACATTTGTTTATACTATTCCTTTTTAAAAAATAAAATTTATTTAAGGCAATGGGATCAAGTGACATGCCCAAGATCATGCAGCTAGGCAGTTATCAAGTGTCTGAGGCCACATTTTAACTCAGGTCCTCCTGACTCTAGGGCTGGTACTCTATCCACTGTGCCACCTAGCTGCCCCCAGTTTATACCATTCTTGAGTTTTTGGTTACAACTCATTGTGGCAACCATTAATGAATTTTTGTTATATTGGAATCCATGCTCTTATGAAAAGTATTTTAATGCTGGCTTAGGATAAATAAATTATAATTATAGTTCTTTATAGATACCTCCTAGTTTTTTCTACTTATTGGGCCTTTGTTTTGGGTTTTTTTTTTTAAGGTGTTTTTTTTTTTTTGCAAGGCAATTGTAGTTAAGTGGCTTGCCCAAGGCCACACAGCTAGGGAATCACTAAGTGTCTGAGACTGGATTTGAACCCAGGTACTCCTGACTCCAGGGCCGGTGCTTTACCCACTGCGCCACCTAGCCGCCCCTGTTTCATTAGAATTAATAGCACATGTTGAAAATTTAAAGTCAACTAAGATGTTCTAATGGTTTTAAAGAATTCTGAAAACAATGGAATATATTTTTAAAATCATTAATCACTAAATGTGTTCATTGTAAAGAATAACTTTTATAAAAAAAGTCCAGTTCTAAATATGACTTAGGATTATTGTATTTTTATGTTTCAAATTCTGCTTATTTTCATTTATCACACTGTCCTTAGGTACATGAGCAGCCATTGGATCAGTTATAATTTTTCTCTGGATCACTTTGCTGATTCTGATCTTAATCACAGCATGGCACATTCTGATTCCTCTAGTGCTCATGTCACCTGAAGCTCTGATTATAAATAATTGCTATATCACAATACATTGATAATTGGTCTGTCTGACGTCAGATATGTTAAAACAGAAAGACAACAGTATTTCAATGAAGCTTAATAAGTTGAAGGGGTCTTTGAGAGAACAACATTCAGATTTGGAACCTGGCTCATTGAAAAGGATTGTCTGTTGAACCTCTGCCTGTAACAGACATAAGGGAACATGTCCTTGTGTCCCTGTATTTTCTTTATAGCAAATTTCCATAATCATGTCAGGTGCTCAGTAATTAAGTATAAGAATGAGCCATTGAAATTTTATCTTATAAATCCTTAACAAGGCTTGCCCAAGGCCACACAGCTAGGTAATTATTAAATGTCTGAGGCTGGATTTGAACTCAGGTTCTCCTGACTCCAGGGCTGGTGCTCTATTCACTGTGCCACCTAGCCACCCCAGTTTTGGCTTTTTTAATGTAGGATGTGATTCCCTTAAGGAAAAGCATGATTACTTATATCAGGATAATGCCTATTGGTCTTTTTTAAACTGTTTTAAAGAGATTCATTCTTCATTCTTCAGCTAGAGTTTGTTTGTTCTAAACATGGGTGAAATTAAAATTAAAATAGAAAATTTAATTGCAAACTACTTAGTGGAGATGTACAGTTCTAAAATGAATATCCATTACATTTGTTTATACTATTCCTTTTTAAAAAATAAAATTTATTTAAGGCAATGGGATCAAGTGACATGCCCAAGATCATGCAGCTAGGCAGTTATCAAGTGTCTGAGGCCACATTTTAACTCAGGTCCTCCTGACTCTAGGGCTGGTACTCTATCCACTGTGCCACCTAGCTGCCCCCAGTTTATACCATTCTTGAGTTTTTGGTTACAACTCATTGTGGCAACCATTAATGAATTTTTGTTATATTGGAATCCATGCTCTTATGAAAAGTATTTTAATGCTGGCTTAGGATAAATAAATTATAATTATAGTTCTTTATAGATACCTCCTAGTTTTTTCTACTTATTGGGCCTTTGTTTTGGGTTTTTTTTTTTTAAGGTGTTTTTTTTTTTTTGCAAGGCAATTGTAGTTAAGTGGCTTGCCCAAGGCCACACAGCTAGGGAATCACTAAGTGTCTGAGACTGGATTTGAACCCAGGTACTCCTGACTCCAGGGCCGGTGCTTTACCCACTGCGCCACCTAGCCACCCCCTGGGTCTCTGTTAAATGACCCTATTTGGTTTTGTTTGCTCAGTCTTTCTTCTGAGGTTTGTTTCTCAAGGTTACTTCTCCAATAGTGGCCATAGCTAGTCCTGACAACCATCATTCTGTGGACTTTGCCTCAACTGAGTTCCCACCAAAAGGCATTCCCCTCCAAATGGGCCCTTGAAAGGCCCAAGTGAATCTGGGTCCCAATAATTTGAGGAGGGAATATGATTCAGGGAGTTATGGACATAGGGAACATTGTAATTGGAAACAAATTTTGTAATCTGTTAGACTGTTAAATTCTGTCTAGAAGGAAATGCTATCTGTGTCTGGTGTAAATGGATTCCTACTGTTCCATAAATGTAAATTTGTAATCTTTCCTCCTTTCCAAACCTCTCTCCCTCCCCCACCTCACTGCTTGCAGTCTTTTATCTGGTTGCAGTCAGGTAGAAGGGGAGGGATTTTCCCTTCGCCCACAGTCTACTGGCCCTTCTATACCCAGAAAGTGGGTAAGACAGTAAAGCTTGGCCTGAACTCACCTCGTGGCTTGATTCTCAGCTCAGTTAGTTCTCCTGGCTGTCTCTGTGTGTCTGTCTTGCTCTCTCTCATTCACTCAAACCTAGGCTAGCCTTTTATTATTCTTCTGCCTTCAAGCAACTTACATGGTACTTATAGATTCTCCAGGGGGAGAAAAGATTTTAATTTGTGTACTCTGCAGATTTGTACAATAAAGCCTGAGCAGTTTTAAAACTCCAGGCTATAAGTGAATTCTTTCACCTTCAAGACCTCTCAATCTTAAATTGGCAACACCAATCCCCAGCAACAAAGTCAGCTACATGAAAATATATCCCTTAATAATTCTCATCAAGACACTGCAATTTTTTGCTTGGGCTTTTCCTGTCCCATGGTAGATGCTGATTTAACATAAAAATTACTCATTAAGATAAGCATTTCATGCTAAATAGTAAGAATAAAATGAATAAAACAGATTGAGCTGGGCCGCTAGGTGGCGTAGTGGATAAGGCACCGGCCTTGGAGTCAGGAATACCTGGGTTCAAATCCGGTCTCAGACACTTAATAATTACCTAGCTGTGTGGCCTTGGGCAAGCCACTTAACCCCATTTGCCTTGCAAAAAAACCAGATTGAATCATCACTTTTATCTTTCTGATCTCCAAATAGTACAAATTCACTTAGACAAGTCATTTAATTGTTTTGGGCAAAATTTTCCTCCCATGTAAAATTGAAAGATTTAATTAGATGAACAGGATGCTACACAAGGTTTCAATTGAACTAGAAACTAGATAAACAACCTTAAAGTCCCTTCCAACTCCAAAAGTCTTATGATTTTTTTATATCGAGTACTAGATAAGAAAAATCCAGATCCAGACACAAATGAGTTCTAAGACATACAGTGAGAAATGTAGGGGGTTGGTCTTCAAGCTGTGAGAAATATAGGGTGATGGTCTTCACTGGATGTGGAGGGGAGCCCTTAGGGAATCCATTACAAAGGGGGAATGGCCCAGCCAATCACAAAGCCAATCACAAAGCTGGAAGAGTCTTCCTAATCCAGTTCCAGGGATTCCAAACCTAGAGATCTTGACCTAATGCTGCTGAGTTTGCCCAATTAGGTAATCGAATATTAACCCACGCACCCCCTGTGACTGGGGTTCTTTAGCATATCATGCATTGGATGATGTGGGGGAGGAACATATTAGGGGCATATCATGGAATGGGCGGACCTTTTAGATTATAACTCAAACTCTGAGAGCCTATGAACCACCAAGAGGGAGGGGAAAGAGTTTGAGGACAATAAATTACCTGACTCCTAAGACTAAGGGGTGCCTCATGCCTAGGAGTGAGGTACCCGTATCTTGTAAGGTGTATCTTGCAAGGCTCATGAAATAAAATGTACAATTTTCTCTCACTCTAGCAGGTTTTTCTTTTCATTCATTTATAACAGAGACCTACTCAGAGATAAATAATAGGGAATGGAGTTCCAATGCTATAGTCAAGGGAATTTCCTTGCCCATATGCCCCTGCAATAAGTGAATTGCAAAACTCTATAGCATTTCACAGGATCATAACCAGCCTTGCCTCAGCTGAGGCCTTTTTTTGGGGAAGAACCCCATCATTTACCACAATGCCTTACGTACAATTGGTACTTAATAAATGCTAGTTGAATGATTCTACATCTGCATCAAGAGGAATATCCTTGTCAATGATTCATCACTGAAAAATATGGAGGAAATTTTCACCTTTTGTTTGTATTTCAAGGCTTCAAGGATGAGAAAAAAATGGCAAAGACTAAATTGGAATTTAATCTTTTATTTTATTGCTATGGGAGAATCTGGGATGAGGAAATTTCTTCTACCAGTGCAGGTAGATTTATTCTCTGCAAATGAGAGCTTTAGAGAATTTCCTGAAGTACTTAGGAATTAAGTGACTTACCAGGTACTCAACAATCAGAATGTCCCAAAGGGCAGTTTTCTTAAGGGTCAAGGGTGAGAGGCACAAAATCAGATATTCCAACAAAACTCTCTTTATAAGGCAGCTTGAATGCAGGCCTAGTATGAATCAAGGAGAAGACCTAAGTGATCTCTCAACATATTTCTTGCCTTTCCAAAATATTACATTGATGGAAAAATTAACCTTGAAAAAGTAAACCCATTTTTGCTGCAAATGCATTATCTCTAAAAGGAATTATGAGTCAGCTGGTTCAGCTCCTTCATTCATCTATTCAGCAATAAACAATTATGAAACATTTAATATATGCTAGACATAGTGCTAGATATAGGGGTATGAATGAGACATATAAAGAAGAGTAATGCCCTATCCCTACCTCCAAGGGATTTACACTTGAATAGTGAATGTGAGTGGGATAAAGTCTGAGATTTCTTCAGTAGAATATTATAGATTAGAACTGTCTCTTCTGCCCCTCTTCTCCTGACAAACAACTTCTGTGATATTGGTGAAGAGTCAACTGACTCCATCTGTTGAAGTCCGGATGTCCATTCAATTCCTGGGGCTGAAGGGATATTCTGGTTTCTGTTTTGAATTATATGTTCTTTTCCTTAGATTAATTTATGAGTCTAGATTGTGAAGACCACATTCCTCATTAGTGAGGGTGGGTCAGTGGGGGTGGGGGTGGGAAATGCATTAGAATAAATGTGAATCTTGGGTCTTTTGCTTTTGCCTGTAACTGATTGGGGCCCTGTTCCTTGAGAAATGAATATAACTTTCTCTTCATACCTTGAGAGATCTCTGAAATTTATTTAAGTGGCATTTGTCCCACACAAATAGAATATAAATTCATAGAATTTATAATATAATGCATATAAGAATTTGACAAGGACCAAAAAGGAAGAGAAAAAAATAGCAAATCAGGTCAGAGTCTCAGATTTCTTTACTACTTCAAGTCCTTTTTACTTCATAATATCATAATAACTCACATAAGCTGCATGTTTAATTCCAGGAAGTTGCCTTGGGTTAGGAGGTGACCTTTGCTACTCCATATTGACTTTATATATTTTTCATATACTTATGTATAGATAGATTGTTTCCCCAGACCAGATTATAAATTCTGAAAGGGTAGGAAAACTGTTTCACTTTGCCTTTTTATCTTCACAATGAGCACAATGACCTCAATGACCTTGCACTCAATAGTTACTTTATACTTGTTGATTGACTGAAGTAGGAATCATTGACCTCTACTAGTCTAGAGGCTTTCTAAATGCCTCCCTAGGTCTGTCAGAGATTTTTTTTTTTATAGACACTATCCTAGAAGCTGGGAGCATTCAGGAAGACCCATTGACACCACAAGATAGTTTTAAATGCATACCGGGCAGAAAAATGACTTTTTCTTGGATTTTGCCTCTGTTGATTCTGGTATATCTTCTGTTCCTGAAAGATCAGAAGAGTTCCTTTCATCAATGATGTTCATTGTGCTAGGAGATGATTTTCTACTTCCTAGGGGGAGAGAAACCAAACAAAGTTATTCTTTTTTTTTTGGTTTTGTTTTGTTTTTTTTGCAAGGCAAAAAGGGTTAAGTGGCTTGCCCAAGGCCACACAGCTAGGTAATTATTAAGTGTCTGAGACTGGATTTGAACCCAGGTACTCCTGACTCCAGGGCCGGTGCTTTATCCACTACGACACCTAGCTGCCCCTACAAAGTTATTCTTAATGGACCCAATTCACAGGATAGAAAGAAAAATGAAATGAAAAAAGATTGAAGATTCAAGGAAACTTCCATCTTCTGAACTTTGGGATTGGGACATTCATTTGGATATTGTACCAGATTTTCCTTTTATTTTAATTTCTGGGTTTGTCAAGTCCAACCTAGTATCTCAACCAATAGTTTTTTAATACTCCAAATTCATGTAGATGGTTATTGTGAGGAATGTAGGGTGTTGGTCTTCAGTGGGTGTGGAGGGGAGCCCTTGGGGAATCCATTACAAAGGGGGAATGGCCCAGCCAATCATAAAACTGGAAGAGTTTTCCTAATCCCATTCCAGGGATTGCAAACCCCATACCAGTTCTCAACTGATCAAGAGTGACCTAGAGATCTTGACCTAATGCAACTGAGTTTGAGCAATTAGGTAACTGAATATTAACCCAAGCACTCCCTGTGAAGATTGAGGTTCATTAGCATATCATGCATCATATGATGTGGGGGGGGATCACATTAGTGCCATGTCATGGAATGGGTGGACTTCTTAGATTGTAACTCAAACTCTGAGAGCCTACTATGATCATCCAAGAGGGAGGGGAAAGAGTTTCTGAAGACCATGAATTACCTGTGGTTCCAAGACCAATTCGTGCGTCATGCCTAGGTGAGGTACCCCTATCTTGTAAGGTATATCTTGCAAGGTTCATGAATAAAATGTACAATTTTCTTTCACTCTAGCAGATTTTTCTTTTCATTCATTTATAACAGTTATTTTGTAGTTTACAGCTTCAAAGAGTTTTTTAGAACCCTGTCTTGTCCTTTTATCTACCTAAGTAATCAATCTTTAGTCAAGCCTTAGAAATGAATATGTTTCTTTGCAAAAGGAAAAGTGCTAATTTTATATGAGAGAAAAAGATGGAGTTTTAATTCCATCTTTTCCTCAGTGTCTATTTATGTCTAAATCTTGTACTCATTTTGAACTTATTTTGATAGGGTATGAGATGTAGGTCTATGCTAGGTTGGGAAAGAATAGCTTAGAAAAAAAAATCTGTGTCACAGTAGTTTGGCTATTATGAGCTCTGGCTTTCCTACTTAATAAACTACAATTACTTCCCATTGTCTTTAGGATAAAATATGAACTATTTGGCTTTGTGAGGAATATAGGGTGTTTGTTTGGTTTCCACAGAATGTAAGAGGAGATTGTTAGTTTAAATTACATATACACATACTGCATATATATATACATGCAGTATGTGTATATGTATAGTATATGTATATATACATTACAAAGACTGGAGTCTGCCTATGGCTGTTGGTGCCTATGAGCAGCTATGTGAGTGTAAGACAAAAGAAATGACCTAAACCAATCATTAAGCTGAGTGAGATACCCTTACCCAACATTAAGGCTTCTGACCTAGTCAAAAACTAGCTTCAACTAGTTAAGGGTTGACCTAGAGTTTCTGTCTTTTGCAAGGCTCTCTGCTCAAAGAAGCTCATACATATTACTGTTCACTCCATTGTGCTCACTAGTATAATGACCAGGGTGGGGAAAACATTATTAGAGAATGGTATTCGGGTGAGAATTGATTAGTTTGTAACCCTGACCAATAGTTGACAGGAAAGGGGGAACAAGCCTTTTCAAACTGCATATAAGACTGGACATTGTCACAATTCTCTGCCTTTCTCCCTAGAAGAAATGGTCCTTTTTTTGCAGAAAAATTTTTGAATAAAAAGCAATTTTAATCACTTTGGACAAATTATGAGCCGTTTATGATAGGTTTTCAAAACCCTTTATCAACCTGGCCCAATTCATAACCACATCAACAATATATTTATGTGCTTATCTTTTCAAAACAACTCTTAACAGTTGTTATTCCTGTCTTTTATTGTCCTTGATAATTTTATGCTAATTACTTCGTGTTAGAAATGAATGAAAAGAAAACCTGCTAGAGTGAGAGAAAATTGTACATTTTATTTACAAACCTTGCAAGATACAGGTACCTCACCTGAGGCATGAATTGGTCTTGGAATGTCAAGTAATTTATAGTCCTCAGAAACTCTTTGCCCTCCCTCATGGATTTTCATAGGCTCTCAGTGTTTGAGTTACAATCTAAGAGGTCCACCCATTCCATGACATGCCTCTAATATGATTTCCCCCCCCACATCATAGGATGCATGATATACTAATGAACCCCAATGGTCATAGGGGGTGTGTGGGTTAATATTCAATTACCTAATTGTGCAAACTCAGTTGCATTAGGTCAAGATCTCAAGCTCACTCTTGACCAGTTGAGAACAGGTTTGGGGTTTGCAATCCCTGGAATGGGATTAGGAAAACTCTTCCAGTTTTGTGATTGACTGGGCCATTCCCCGCTTTGTAATGGATTCCCTAAGGGTTCCCCTCCACACCCTGTGAAGACTAACACCCTACATTCCTCACACCTTGCTAATTTTATTGAGATAAAATTTCTGAGTTATTTTGATTTATATTTCCTTTCTTTGTCACTTATGACACTTTTTCATGTGGTTATTAAGAATTTGTAATTTTTTGTGAATTATTCATATTATTTTTAGTTGCCTATATCTCTTGGATATAGGACTGTTAACACAAAGATTTGATACAAAAATTTTTTTCCTCAGTTGACATCTTTCCTTCTGTGGGAAAACTTCATGGCATTGTTTGAACCTACCCATGAATGACTGAAAGACAAGATCTGTTGCTTAGGAACTAGATTTGTTTAATGCTTAACTCATGACATCAGATTATACTGGCCAAAAATTTTTCAGAAAATCCAGAAATTGATGCTAGGAATGTAAGAAATTTCCCCCAATTATACATCTCAAGCAACTTTTGTGTCTTATCTAGAAACTACCTCCATGCCAGCCAATAAGTTGCTGTTTCTTTTTCCTTTCTTTGAACTCTATAAAATACAAAATTTGGAGATTTCAGGGTAGTGAGTCATCCCATTTTCAGCTCTTCTCCCTGCAGACCAACTTTATAAACTTCCTTCTAAACTTTTTAAAATTCTGGATTTGTCCTCTGATGACATTTCTCATCATCATAGATGCATTATTTCAATTTTATGTAGACTAAATTGTGTTTTATAATTTGCAATTACTTTTTTTTTAGGTTTTTTGCAAGGCAAATAGGGTTAAATGGCTTGCCCAAGGCCATACAGCTTAGGTAATTATTAAGTGTCTGAGACCAGACCAGATTTGAACCCAGGTACTCCTGACTCCAGGGCGGGTGCTTTATCCTCTGCACCACCTAGCCACCCCTTGTAATTACTTCTAACCTTTGGTTAAGAATTCATCCTCATCCATAACTGTGAAAGTAACCTGAAATTTTCCTGATTTGATTCTATCCCAATTTTTAAAAAATCTATAGCTGCCCTTATCCCAGTTTTTTAATTGCATGACCTTTAATTAATCATATGCCTATTTTGAGTATCTTATGTTATATAGTTAGAGATAATAAGCTAACCTGCTAGAGTACTTTTCAGTTTTCTCAGCAATTCTTCTCAAAATCAAGTAAATCTTATCAAATAAACATAAACACACACACATGCATACTTTCATGCTTATTGCTTAGTCATTTTGATGCAGGGCATTATGGACATAGGATATGTAATTGGAAACAAATTTTGTAATCTTTTACACTTAAATTCTGTCTGGGGGGGACATATATAGAAATAGAAATATAGAAGAAATGTCTGTCTAGTAAAAAAAATGTTATAAGTGATGTAAATTGACTACATTGTTAAATGTAAATTTGTAATTTATTTTTTATTGAAATTTTATTTTATTTTTCCAGTTACATGTCATGGTCGTTTTACAACCTTCATCCATTTGCAAATTTATGAATTACACATTTTTCTACCACCCTCTCTTCCCCCTCCTCCCCCTCCCAATGGCAGGGAGCAGTCTGATAAAAGTTGTACATGTACATTTATGTTTAACATATTTTGTGTCATTTTGTGTAAGAAGAATTACAACTAAGGGGAAAGAGAGAAATCCATGATATAGGAAGGAAACCATAAGAGAAGTTTTTAAAAAGAGAACATAATATGCATTCAGATTCCTTGGTTTTTTCCTCTGGATATGGATGGCATTATCCACAGCAGGTCACTCATGAGAGAGTAGCAGCCAACATCATAGTTGATCATCTCACAATGTTGTGAATGTTCTCTTGGATCTACTCCACTCAGCATTAGTTCATGCATGTCTTTCCAAGACTCTCTAAATTCTTCTTACAGAATAATACTCCATAATATTAATATACCTTGATTTGTTTAGCCAAGCTCCAATTGATGAATTTAATTTCTAATTCTAATTCTTTGCCACTACAAAAAGAACTGCTATAAATATTTTTGGACATGTTAAACTTTTCTCATTTAATCAATAATGATTTGGAATATTTTTTATATAACTATATATACCTTTAATTTCTTCATCTGGAAACTGCCTGTTCATATCCTTTTCACCATAAAATAATTGGGGAATGATTTGTAATCTTATAAATTTGAATAAGTTCTCTATATATTTTAGAAATGACTCCTTTATCAGAAACACTAGCTATGAAAATTGTTTCCCAGCTTTCTGTTTTCTTTCTAATCTTGACTGCATTGGTTTTTTGTTTTGTTTTGTTTTGTTTTTTGCAAGGCAATGGGGTTAAGTGGCTTGCCCAAGACCACACAGCTAGGTAATTATTAAGTGTCTGAGGTCGAATTTGAACCCAGGTACTCCTGACTCCAGGGCCGGTGCTCTGTTCATTGTGCCACCTAGCTGCTCCAGACTGCATTGGTTTGATTAGTGCAAAAACTTTTAAAATATTGAATATAGTCAATCACCCATTTTGCAATTTATAAGGTTCTCTATTTCTTCCTTGGTCATATATTTCTCCCCTTTTCATAGATCTGACAGTATTTCTTGATCTCTTAATTGGTCTATGATATTGCCCTTTATGTCTAAATCTTGTACCCATTTTGAACTTATTTTGATAGGGTATGAGATGTAGATCTATGCTTAAGTTTTGACTATACTGTTTTTCTGACAGTTTTTGTTGAATAGTGATTTCTTATCCCAGAATTTAGTGTTTTGGGGTTTGTGAAATAGTAGATAACTGTAATAATTTACCATTGTTTCTTTTGCATCTACTTTAATCCATTAATATAATAAAAATGACAATTCTACCCAAATAAAACACTTATTCTGTGCCATGCCAAAAAAACCTATTTTAGGGGCGGCTAGGTGGCGCGGTGGATAAAGCACCGGCCCTGGAGTCAGGAGTACCTGGGTTCAAATCAGGTCTCAGATACTTAATAATTACCTAGCCGTGTGGCCTTGGGCAAGCCACTTAACCCCATTTGCCTTGCAAAAACCTTTAAAAAAAATGGAAAAAACCCTATTTTACAGAGTTAGGAAGAGATATTACAAAATTCACCTGGAGCAACAAAAGGTCAAGAATACTAAGGGAATCAATAGGAAAAAAAAATTGCAAAGGAAGGTAACCTAGCTGTAACAGATCTAAAACTATACAACCAAGTGGCAGTCATCAAAACTGCCTGGTACTGGTTAAGATATTCTTGGAAAACAATCTAAAACAATAGTTCTCAGAATGTGGTCTTTGAATCTCCGAGTTATCCCAAGACCTTTTCAGGGAGTTTGTGAGCTTGTAACTATTTTTATAATATAATTAGATATTATCTGCCTCGAAAAATATTCTCCCTTTTCTAACAACATTTCTATATAAGGCTGAGTTTTTTTAATATGGTGAAATCAAAACAATATATAGTGGGGTGGCTAGGCCAGTGGATAGAGCACCGGCCCTGGAGTCAGGAATACCTGAGTTCAAATCTAACCTTAGACATTTAATAATTACCTAGCTGTGTGGCCTTGGGCAAGCCACTTAACCCCATTGCCTTGCAAAAAAAAAAACCCTCAAAAAAAAACATACAGCAACAGATGTGAGAATCCAGCAGTCTTCAATTAAGTCAAGCATTAAAAAGATTTGCAAATATATGCAAAACAGGGGCAGCTATGTGGCACAGTGGACCTAGCACAGGCAGGCCCAGACTTAAACTTTTGTTTCTTATTAGCTGTGTGACCTTAACCCCATTACCTCAAAAAAAATATGCAAAATAATAGCTCTCTTCTCATCTTTTTTTATTTAAGGTTTTTTCAAGGCAAATGGGGTTAAGTGGCTTGTCCAAGGCCACACAGCTAGGTGAGGTCACATTTGAACTCAGGTACTCCTGACTCCAGGGCCGGTGCTCTATCCACTGCACCACCTAGCTGCCCCTCTCTTTTCATCTTTTTGTTTGTTTTGGAAAATGTATTTATCTTTAGTAAAACATATGTAATGAGTTTATTGTTACATTAAATGAATTAATTTTTGAAAATTTTATTAGTTTCCATTTCTAATATTGCAATAGAATAGCTATAACTCAAGAATAGCTATAACTCACATAAAAATTTATTGGGGTCCTGAATAATTTCTAGAATGTATAAAGTGGTCCTGAGACCAAAAGGCTTTGAGGATGGCTCCTCTAGAGTCTAATCTTACTTTCCCACTCTAAGATTGCTCATAGGCACGAAATAAATGACAAAGGGACCAAAAAAAGGAGAAATAGAAGTTCCCAACTCTTTTTAACAAGTTTTTTTTAAAAATTTTATTTATTTAAGGCAATGGGGTTAAGAGTGACTTCCCCAAGTTCACACAGGTAGGCAATTATTAAGTGTCGGAGGCCACATTTGAACTCAGGTACTCCTGACTCTAGTGCCCATGCTCTATCTACTGCACTACCTAGCTGCCGCCCCCCCCCCCCCCCCCCCCCCCCCGCCCCGAACTCTTGATCATTAGACTGTCCTACTGTTATTAGGTGGTTCAATGGATAACATACCAGCCTTAAGAATCAGGAAAACTCATCTTCCTAAATTCAAATCTGGCTTCAGACACTTGCTGTGTGACACTAGCCAAGTCACTTCACCTTGTTTGCCTCAGTTTCCTCATCTGAAAATGAACTGGAGAAGGAAATGGTAAACCATTCTGTATCTTTGTGAAGAAAACCCAAATGGGGTCACAAAGAGTCAGACACAACTGAAATGGTTGAACAAAAATTATAGACCCATTATGTTATAGACTTATTTGTCACAAAAGGCAAGAAGGTGAATTAGGTGAGACTTTTCTGTGGCAGAACAGTCAACTTAAGGATTTTTACTCCTAGTTACACTGTTCCTGGTATTGTGTGTGTTCCTAGCAAAAACTTGAGAACTACTGAACTGCCCAGAGTCTGGGGTACAGAGAGTTTTGGAGGATTTAATAGTTATGAATTTATGTCACAGGGTCAGATTCATTAAGCAGAGCATTCTACAGAGAACTCCAGGGAAGTTACAGTCTAACTGCTGCGTCTTTGACAACACTTTCAAAGCTATTCTTTAAGGAACAGAATGTTCTACTTTCTGCTACTGCTGTGGTTTGTTTAAGCTACTTGTAAGCTTTGCTCTATGCTTTTTCCCTACCTTCAGATTTATCTTAAATTGAGAAGCAGTTGGTTCTTAGCTATTTATTCCCAAACCAGGGAATGTACCACAAATTCCTGTTCATTCCTAGTCCTATCCTTTATATAGGAAAAATGAGATGTCACAATTTAACCCTCTCCAATGGCTTCAACTATTTTCATCTGTATTTATCTAAATCCCAAATCTGTGTTTATCTACTTAACTACTCCTTTGAGCTATAGTCCTCCAGTTCAACAGTTTCATTGTTATGGTTTTCTTGAGAGATAATTCTTAAATTGTGAAATCTGGTCCTTATCCTGACTTCCTTGTGATGGCATTATTTTCACAGTCACTCTCACTATGAACCTTGGCAATCCCTTTCTTTTTCATCTCCCTTGCTTCCTATCTCTATTTAGCCACAAAGTTCCACTGATTCTTCCTTTATGAATTATATTTGCCCTTTCTCATCCATCCTTTTTTGCCACCACTCATTTAAAAGTCACTTATTTGAAATGTACATACCCTTTGGTCCAGCAATACCTCTACTGGGTCTATACCATGAAAAGATGATGAAAAAGGGTAAAAACATCACTTGTATAAAATTATTCATAGCAGCCCTGTTTGTAGTGGCAAAGAGTTAGAAATTGGGTGAATGCCCATCAATTGGGAAATGGTTGAACAGATTGTGGTATATATATGTTATGGAACACTATTATTCTATTAGAAACCAGGAGCGATGGAAATTCCTGGAAGGATTTGCATGAACACGGATGCTGAGTGAGATGAGCAGAACCAGAACATTGTACACCCTAAAAGCAACATGGGGGTGATGATCAGTCTTAATGGACTTGTTCATTTCATAAGTACAACAATCAGTGACAATTTTAGGGTATTTGTGATGGAGAATACCATCTGTATCCAGAGAAAGAATTGTGGAGTTTAAACAAAGACCAAAAACTATTTTTAATTTTTTAAAAAAGTTATCTTTTTATGTAATTTTGCTATCTCTTTTATTTTTTCCTTAAGGGTATGATTTTTCTCTTAACACTTTCAATTTTGATCAATGTATAGCATGGAAACAATGTAAAGACTATCAGACTGCCTTCTGTGGGGGGAGGGAAGTGAGATTGGGGGAAAAATTGTAAAATTCAAAAAAATAAAAACAAGTCACTCATTTGGACTCAAAATATAATATGTTGTCTTAGAAATTGTTATAAATGATGATTCAACTCCTAAAATAGCCAGAAAATTCTTATTCAAATTAAAATATAGTGGCAAAGAAATGCAAATTGAGGGAATGTTTATCATTTGAGAAATGTCTGAAGTTATGGCATATAATTGTAAAGGAACATGATTGTGCAAAAAAAGAAATGATGAGCAGGTAGATTTTGGAGAAACTGGGAAAGACATATTTGAACTGATAGAAAGTGAACTGAGCAGAGCCGGGAGAGTATTGTGCACAATAATAGCAACACTGTGTGATGATCAGCTATGAATGACTTAGCTCTTCTCAGCTATAAAACATCCAAGGCAATTACAAAGGCCCCCTGATGGAAAATGCTATCCACATTCAGAGAAAGAATTGATGAACCTTGAGTGCAGATTGAAGCATTTTAACTTTTTTTTGATCTGCCTCTTTTTTTCACATGATTAATATGGAAACATCTTTTACTTGATTACACATATATAACACATATCAAATTGTTTACTGTTTTAGGAAGAGGGGAGAAGAGGGCAGGGAGAAAACTTTGGAACTCAAAATTTTGTAAAAATGAATGTTAAGACAGCTAGGATGTGCAGTGGATGGAGACCAGCCCTGGAATCAGGAGGACCTGAGTTTAAATGTGGCCTCAGGCATGTAATAACTAGCTGTGTAACCTTGGGCAAGTCACTTAACCCCATTGTCTTGCCAAAAAAAAAAATCTCCCCAAAATGAATGTTAAAAATGTCTTTACATATAATTAGAAAAAATAAAATATTGTTAAAAATTATAACATTGGAGAAAGTAGCCTCTACTTTTTTGCTTTAATGCATTCTTGTAGACTCCATTGCTAAGCTGGTGACTTAAATGTTAAGTCTAGCACTCTTTTTTTTTTTTTTAGGTTTTTGCAAGGCAAACGGGGTTAAGTGGCTTGTCCAAGGCCACACAGGTAGGTAATTATTAAGTGTCTGAGACCGGATTTGAACCCAGGTACTCCTGACTCCAAGGCCGGTGCTTTATCCACTACGCCACCTAGCCGCCCCAAGTCTAGCACTCTTCAACTATTACTGAGGTTCATAAAGGGAGATTGTCAGACTGAGGCTAAACCAAGGATGTAGCCTTTAACTGTCTCAGGAAGGTCATAAAATCACTGAAATAAGAACTGGACCTGTGATAGATGAGGAATCTTCCTCCGTCAATGCAGGTCAGCACTTCCCCTGCACCATGTAGTCTTAGAGAGTTGTCTAGGGCACTTAGATGTTAAGTGACTTGTCCAGGATCACAGAGCCAACCAAAGCAGGACTTAATACTAAAAAACTGAACCCTAGTCAATAAAGATGTCACAGGATAATAAACTTAGAGCAGAAAAGGATAATGGCATCTAATCTCTCCTTTTATTGAAAAAGAAACTGAGGCACAGTGAAGTTAAATGACTTGCCCAAGGTTACAGTTAGCAACTGTGGTAGGATTTAAATCTGTCTCCCTGACTCCAAGCCCAGGGCCCTAAATACTAGAAAAGTCAGATATATATATATACTCGGTTCACCTGGCTTCATTCCCCCAAAATCAATATCCTTGAAGAAGCATAGTGACAGCCAGTATTCCAAGCATCCTAGCTATGCATGCCCTTCTTTAACCCTGGATACTCACCTAGTATTAAGGAACTGCAGCTGTTCTAAGCCTTGAAGAAAGCAGCTGGTAATTACCAAGTGTTCAGTACACTCTTCCTTCTCTCTACACCCCCTTTGTCCGTTGTGGTCTCATAATTAAACTCAGCTGTGAGTTACTCAGCTCTGTCCTTTGTTGTAGTGCTGATTCACCTCACAATTCTCAGCCTCCCCAATGTCCCTGGCCAGGGTGCTGACTTTAAAAAAATCATATTTTTCCCCAGGAACATTTTTATGAAGGGAAGAGGGGGAAAGAGGAATGGGCTAGGTGGGAGATCAAATCTGAGGGAGTGTGAAGAATTTGGATTGCTCACAGTTATGTGACATTATTTTAACTTTAACACCAACAATATGCCATGAGAGCAAATATATGCCTATAAACTTATATAATAATTTAGAGAAGTAAAATTATGTTAAAACTTTATAAAATGGGGGCGGCTAGGTGGCATAGTGGATAAAGCACCGGCCCTGGAGTCAGGAGTACCTGGGTTCAAATCCAGTCTCAGACACTAAATAATTACCTAGCTGTGTGGCCTTGGGCAAGCCACTTAACCCCGTTTGCCTTGAAAAAACCTAAAAAAACCCCAAACTTTTCTATAATGTTAATTATACAAGGGACTGTAGTGAATTGTAAATTGTAAGTATAAAATGTGTACTATTCTACTATGTAGTAAGTTTGAACTAAAATGGACATGCTAGCTTTAATAAATGTTAATTAAACATGTTATTAATAATACTTTTATTGACTTGGAATATAAAAAGGAGAATTTAGAAGGTCCAGGTTTCTTTTAAAGGCTATCTGTATAATCTTGAGCTGATGCCTTATTTTACTAATGATAAATTTTCCTTAGAAAGCAGAGGCATTCAAAATTGATTTTGGAGAGGTCTCTTAAGAATTTTTATAAGTGAAAAATATGTGTAGTACATTATAATTATGATGATAGTGCTTCTCCCACTAAAAAGTACTGGACATAGCAGGGTATAACATCAACTGAACAATATCACTACAAGTTTTATATACCAAAGTGATTAATGAGAGTACTAATTCCAAAATGCTGCTTTTCACTTAAGGGGAATATTTAGACTAGGAAAACTTCCTTCAGTCATAATTTTAAACTATGAATTAATGACATTTGATTCATCATATTGCCAGAAGAAAAAATATTAGACCTATTCTATTTGGCACCTACAAACCCAAATTGACAGAGCTCATTTTTTGGCCACAAGATGGTGCTATTCAGTAGCATGAGCTTTGCTGTTTTCTTTTCAGAGGAAGTTTTTCAGCTACAAATAAATATGCCACTTTTTATCCATATGCTCACATCCCCCCCTCCACTAAGCAAGCTTTTTCAGCTACAAATAAATATACCACTTTTTATCCATATGCTCACATTCCCACCCCCCCCCCGACCAAGCAAGCTTTTTGGGGGGAACATATATTTTAATGCCCAGTCAATAGGATTTCCATCTCATGATGGGACATTTCCCATTAGGCTTCAATTTCTTAATAGGTACTCACTAAATAAAATTAAAATGTATTGTACCTAAAGTGTTTCTGTACCCTATATTCCTTTGGAATAGGTAAAGTTATTGAATTAATTTTTAAAATAATTTATCTTTAAACATTATGAACCAATTTATGTGCCTTAATATAGGTTGATTTTGTTGGAAGGAACATCTGAATTGAGGAAAGATCTTTGAGGAAAGATCCAAATGAATATTTGGGAATTTCTATGGTATACCCAGAATCATAGTGGAAAAAGCATTGAATTTCGGCCCAATTTCTAAATTTACACTTAACACTTGGCATAACCTTAAGCAAATTGCATCTTTCTGGATCTTTGTTCCTCCTCTGTAAAATGAGGACTTTAGAAGACAGTATGATGAAATGTTGGATTGGAAGTCAGAACTGGGTTTGAATCCCCCATCTACTACTTTAATACCCCTGTGATCTTGGACAAGTCACTTAGTGGCTCTGTCTCAGTATTTTTATCTGTAAAATGGGGGTTTGGATGGGGGAATTAGATAAGATCATCTCTCTGTTTCCTAACAACACAAAATCTATGATCCTATGACCAAATGATTAGTCCACAAGCATTTATTAAGTTATTTATTACATGCCAGACATATAGGGGGTACAAGTGCAAAGAATGGAACAATCCCTACTCACAATGATCTTATAATTTAATGGAGGAAACACATATGTACATACATACACATATATAGCTCTATGTATTACACATGTGGATAATACATTAAATGTCAAGTGAATAAAAACACATATGCAAAGTGGTTAAATACAAGTTAATTTGTGAGAAAGGACATATATAATTGGATGAGATTATGAAAGACTTCAGCCAGATGTTGATGCATGAGCTGCATCTTCAAGGAAGCAGAGATAAAGAGGGAAGGCATCCCAAGCATGTGGAAGAGTCATTGCAAGACATGGAGACAGAATAAGAGATGTCATATTTGATGGACAGAGAGGTCAGTTTGACTAGAGTGGGATTTTTAGATATCTCCAATGAAGTTTTAAATATGTTAGAACCAGGTTGTGAAAGATGATAAAAGCCAAATAGAAAAGTTTATATTTGATCCTAGAACCTATAGTACATCACTGGAGTTGAATGAGGAGGGATCACACAGTCAGATTGGAGCTTACTTTGATAACAGACCATTCTCTGAGTATAGAGAATGGGATCAAATGTAAGAGATGCTGTAAAGGCAGAAATGGCAACATCTGACAGTTCACTGAATTTATGTGTAGGTGAATAAGAGTGAGAAGTCTAGAAAAGAGGAAAATCTGAGAAAAAATTGCAGGAACATTCATAGTTAAGAACAGGGGTATCAAAGTTGAGTCAGCACAGAAGCCTAAAAGACCTATAATCATGGAGGTGGGAGGCAAACCAAGAATGAGCAGTGTCCCAAAAACTGAGAGAGAAGAGGGTTCAAAGTGGAGAGGGATGGTCAATGGTCTCAAATGAAGCAGAAAGTTCAAGGATGAACATAGAAAAGAAAAACACCAAAAGATCTGGTGACTGAAAAATTATTGGTAAATTTGGAGATACTGTTTCAGTTGAGTAATGAAATTGCAAACCATATTGCCGAGGGTTGAGAAAGGAGAAGTGAGGAAATAGATATAGGGAGTGGAAACAGCTTTTTCAAGGAACTTGGTTGTCAGAGAAAGGAGAGATACAGTATGATAGCTTAAGGGAATGGTAGGATGTAGGTAAGGATTTTTAAGAATGAGAAAGATATGGGTTTGAAGACAAAATATCTTCCAGCTCTGAACTCTATGATTTTATGATTTGGGTCCACTACTAACTAGATATTGTGATTTGATAAAAGTTACTACTGTCTCTGATCTTTATAGATCATAGGATAGCAGGGTATAATACTGGTTTTGAAGTCAGGAGAGACAATTTGGTTTTAAATCTGGCTTCTGACCAGGTTACAAGCAATGGACAAATGACTTCTCTGGGCCCTGGTTTTCTCTTCTTTAAAACCAGGTGACTGAACTGGAACTTTCTTTCTTCTGATACTTAATATAGTTGTATAACCATCCAAAAGTCATAAGATCACAATTCTGAAATTGGGAGGGACCTCAAAGGCCATCTATTTAAACTCCCTTCTTTTACAGAAGAGAAAACCAAGACCCAGGAAGGTTAAGGGATGTGCCAAAGTTTCCACATATAGTATGAATCAGTTAGGATTTGAACCCAGATCTTATGACTTCCACTGTACTCTGCCTCCTAGTAAGTCAATTTAATCAATCTTTCAAGCATTTACTTCACATTATAGCGTTTTTGTTTCCTCTTCTAAAAATGGGGACAATAATACCTGGAGAAGCTATTTTATGTGGCAGCTAATTGATGGCAGTGGAGCCTGGGTCTGAAGTCTGAGTTCAAATGTGGTCTCAGACACTTACCTAGCTGTGTGACTCTAGTCACTTCACCCTGTTTACCTCAATTTCCTCATTTGTAGAATGAACTGGAAAAGGGAATAGCAAATCACTTTAATATCTCAGCAAAGAAAAACCCAAATGGGGTTAAAAAGAATTGGATATAAGTGAAATGACTGAACAATAATAAAACTATTTTGCACGAATATTTTGAAATAAAAAATGATGAAGTACAAAAATTCAGAGGAGACTAAATGAACTAATGCAGAGGGAAGTGAGTAGAACCAGAATAATTTACGCAATGATAACATAGAGGAAAAACAACTCTGAAAGATTTTAGAATTCTGATTGTTGTTGGTTTTCTATATCTGACTGTGATCCATTTTGGGATTTTCTTGGCAAAGATAATGGAGTGGTTTGCCATTTCATTCTCCACCTCGTTTTTATAGATGAAGAATCAGGCAAATAGGGTTAAGTGACTTGTCCAGGTTTACAACAGCTAGTAAGACTGAGGTCATATCTGAACTCAGGTCTTCCTGACTCTAGCCTGGGCACTCTATCTACTGAACCACAATGATGAATCACAAGTCCAAAAAGAATAAAAATGAAGTAAACCCCTCATCTCCTGACAAAGCCTAAAAAGACAGAAAGAGACAAACAATTTTGGACATGGCTTATGTGGAAATTTGTTTTGCTAAATTATCTGGTTATGTATAAAGAGATTCTTTAAAAAATTTTTTTTTTAATGAAGAGTGGGGAATGGGAGCAACAGATTTATACATACACTATATATATATATATATTATAAATGTATATATATATAAATGTAGATATGTAGATATAGATATAGATAGATATATATCTACATACCTGTTACTTGAAAGAAAGTAATTTTATGGCAATCTACTGAGTTTATATATGAAACAAATATACAAATGTGAGCTCTCTAAATTTTCATGATCTGTCTACATTACTACCACAAGCCTCAGGGTATTGTGTGTGAGTTTGAGGAATAGTCATTTAGGGGCTAAGTTGGCAGCCAGCAGCTCCCACATGAAAGGGAAATTGGTGGTAGAAGGCAGAAGAATCTCTTCCAAGAACAACTTGGTACTTTTCCAATCTGATTCAGACTCTGAGGTCTCAGTGGATTGCTTACTTTTGTTGATGGTCTGTGGTCCCACCAAGACACTAGATTTAAACAAACTTCCAGATCAAATTTTATGCGAATTTAAAGGGTCTCAAAACACTTGAGAGTAAACCTGGGGTATTCTTACCCAAGCCCAACCTATGTCTTACTCCCCTATAATCCTTCTAAGGCTAGATATCAGTGAACATTCTCATGAGATATACAGTAATTTCAGAAATTTCCCCTTTATTGTTTCATAAGCTTCTATTTCAGTGACTCTTCCATCCTTATTCTCTTTTGGCTAATAACAATAATAACTAATATTTATATAGTGCCTGCTACATGGCAGGCATTGGGCTAAGGACTTTACAATTATTATTTCATTTAATCCTCACCACAATTCTGGGAGGTAGATGTTGTTATACCCAATTTATAGTTGAGGGGACTGAGGCAAACAGAGATTAAAATGATTTACCTGGGGTCACATAGCTAGTAATTGCCTGAGGTTGGATTTGAAGTCAGGTCTTCCTGGCTCCAGACCTAATTCTCTATCCTGAACCCAGGGTTTAACCTTCTTTACAGTCAAGTTCAGGATAATTTCCCTTAGCTACAATGGGAGATAGGAGACTTAGGTTCCAATCTTGGTTCCATGATTAACTAGTTTTATGATTCTGTCCAAGTCATTTCCCTTCTCTCAGACTTATGGCTCATATGATCAGGAAATAGTTGAGATGGGCCTCATAGATGACCCAAGTTAGAGTCCTTTTTTAATGTCCCTTTAGCAATTTGGTGAAGCTACTGGATCCCTTCTCAGGAATATTTTCAAATACATAAAGTAAAATACATAAGATCATAAAGGAAACAAATTGTTTTGAAATACAGTAACCAAAATATTAAGAAAACAAGTTCATAAACCAAAAAGTTAAGAATCTAGAGCATCCCCTTTGTTTTACAGAGGAAAAAACTGACTTCTTGCAAGAGGAAGTGACTTTCCTAAAGGCACACTTAATAAATGACCTAGCTGGGATTTGAACCTGGGTTTTCTGACTTCAGATTCAGGCTCCTCCCACAATGTTTCACTTGCAACCTCAATTTGTAAAATAGTGAGGGTTTATAAATTTAGAGCTAGAAGAGAACTTAGAGGTCATTGAATCCAGCCTTTTCACAGAGAAATAATGCTTTATAATATTGCATATGATTATATACAATATTATATCATTATCATTATTATTATTATTATTATTATTATTATTATTATTTTATGACATGATCAATCCTTTATTCCAGGGCAAGCACTATGCTAAATGCTTTACAGATATTAACTTATTTGAACTGAGAAACACTTCTTTCCCCTAGTAAACACCATGTATCATCAGATGCAAAGTCATTCTTTAGCCTATGCCACTATACAATCACCCCTTGGATACCATCCCCAAGATGCCATTGCAGTGGTCCTCCTTTCCTGGGACCAACTTCCTTTCTTCATCCTTTGTGGGAACATGAACCAAACTTGCAGAAGAGGTCATCATTTCTCCAGTAGTTATATCTGTCTAGTTCCCTCTATTGCCCTCCCTCCTAACTGAATTTTTCTTAGTTGCAAGAATTCTAGCCACTTATAGCCCTGAACTGCAGTGCTCTGTAGAATAGTAGAGAACATTTAGAGATCAATTTAAGATTTCCAAAATGCTTTTCATCATAATAGCTTTGTTAGAGAAGTAGCAATTTTATCCAGGTTTTTATAGATGCCAAGACTGTAGATCAGAAACCTGAAAAATACCTTGGTCATGTCCACACAGTGAGGATTCTAATTCAGGTTTATTGACTGTGGTGCAGGCTATAGAGAGCTGATTGTTAAATTCTCGGTGTAGGGCAGCTAGGTGGCGCAGTGGATAAAGCACCGGCCCTGGAGTCAGGAGTACCTGGGTTCAAATCTGGCCTCAGACACTTAATTACCTAGCTGTGTGGCCTTGGGCAAGCCACTTGACCCCATTTGCCTTGCAAAAAAAAAATTTCAATGTAGGCATTTACATCTTAGAAATCAGGGTTCAATTTATTGTTTTGTTGATGAGCTAGACTTAAAAGTGATGGAGAAAATGCTAAAAATACAGATTAAATTTAAGAGGGTATCATGAGTGCAGTAGGTTCTCCCCCTCTACCTCCCTCCCCTCACTCCCAGAGCTAGTTATTAAATATTTCAGTTGCTATATCCAGTAACCTTTCTATTATACAACACTGTCTATGTGAAAGAATAATCACCTTGGGAATTAATCTTCTATTATGCAAAAGTAAATTAAGAACATTGTTAGATAAACTGGGTGTGCATGCACTAATGTTGATTCCCCTTAGGAGAAATATATCTAGATCTGTATCTATATTCATTACATATATATATATATATATATATGTATATATATATAAATATATATACACACACACATATAATGTATATATGTAAATATATGTATGTATGTATGTATATATGTATATAATTCATATGTACATACTTTGACATTTCAGGTACTTATTCTTATATACAATAGTTATTAATAATAGATGGAATCTATGCATTTTTTTAAGGTTTGCAAAGTGATTTTTACATGCATCCTCTCATTTGACCCTCACAGCAACTTTAGGGGTTAGCTATAACAAGTATTTTTATCCCTGTATACAGATAAGGAAACTGAATGTCAGAAAAGTAAAGTGATTTTCAGGATTTGAACTTCCTGACTCCATAGTCATCAATCTTTTTTTTGGTTGTTTTTGCAAGGCAGTGAGGTTAAGTGACTCACCCAAAGTTACACAGCTAGGTAATTAAGTGCCTGAAGCTGAATTTGAACTCATATCATCCTGACTCCAGGAGATGCTTTATCCACTGAACCGTCTAGCTGCCCCTGTCATCAAACTTTTCACTGTAATTCACCATAACTTCAGGAAGACAGGAAATTTAAAGTCAATTCAAACATTTAGTTGCTGTGTGGCTGAAGCCCAGATAGAGTAAATAATTTGCTCAAAACCATTCAGGTAAAAACCAGCATACAAAATCATTTCCAGATATATGCCTTCCTTTTTCTACTTCTCTTTTTTTTTCGAATCTCTCTTTGTGACAAAGGAAAAGTTAAACCAAATCAACTGGCAAAGAACCATGTCTAGTAGTATATCTATTCCATATCCATAATTCCTAGTTCTTAAATAGAAGAGAGGTAGCTTATTGGTTACTCTTTTTTCCAAGATTCAGAAAGTTGTTGACATCTAGTCAAAATCTGAATGATCAGTCAAATGAGAATACTCAAAATTCACAGTTAGTTATAATCCAAGCTCTTTTGCTTTCTAGAATATCATATTCTAACCCCTACGAACCCTTAATGTAGATCCTAATAAATCCTGTGTTATCCTGGCTGTAACTCTACTATATTTGAATTGTTTCTTTCTAGTTACTTGTAATATTTTCTCTTTGACTTGTGAGTTCTGGATTTTGGCTATAATATTCCTGGGAGTTTTATATTTTGGGAGCTTCTTCAGGAGGTGATCAGTACATTCCCTCAATTTCTATTTTACCCTCTTCTAGGATATTTAGGCAATTTTCCTAGAGATTCCTTGAAAAATGAAGTCTAGGTTCTTTTCCTGTTCATGACAAGTAACCCAATAATTTTTAAATGATTTCTCCTGGATCTGTTTTCTGGGTCAGTTGTTTTTCTAATGAGATATTTCACATTTCCTTCTAGTTTTTCATTCTTTTGGTTTGGTTTTATTGTTTCTGATTTCTCACAAAGTCATCAACTTCCCTTAGCTCCATTCAACCTTTGAAGGAATAATTTTCTTCAGAGAGAGATTTTGTATCTCCTTTTCCATCTGGCCAATTCTGCTTTTTAAGGCATTCTTCTCCTCATTGACCTTTTAAAGTTTTCCATTTGACCTAAACTGATTTTTAAGATGTTATTTTCTTCAGTATTTTTTGGTAATTCCTTCAACTGCTGACTTAGATTTCATGATTTTTCTGCATTGTTCTCATTTCTTTTCCCAATTTTTCCTATACACCTCCCTTACTTGATTTTCAAAATCCTTTTTTGAGTTCTTTCATAGCCTAAGTCCAGTTCATATTTTTTTTTAGGTTTTTGCAAGGCAAATGGGGTTAAGTGTCTTGCCCAAGGCCACACAGCTAGGTAATTATTAAGTGTCTGATACCGGATTTGAACCCAGGTACTCCTGACTTCAGGGCTGGTGCTTTATCCACTGTGACACCTAGCCGCCCCAAATTCATATTTTTCTTGAAGGTTTTGGATACAGAAGCTTTGACTTTGTTATCTTTGGATTGTATTTTGATCTTACCTGGGCCCAAAGTAATTGTCTATGGTTGGATTTTTTTCCTTCTGTTGTTTGTTCCAGCCTATGACTTGATTTTTAACTTTGTGTTAAGGTGGGGTTCTGCTTCCAGGGTGGAGGATGCACTGTCCCAAGCTTTTGAGGGTTTTTTTGACTGTTTTCTGGGATACCCAGGGACCTCAATTCCTTCAGGTTCTTATGAGAGCCTTGAACTGTTCCCTTGACCTCTGGTCTGTGGTTGATCTCAAGTACTCCCCTCTGCCTGGAATTGTGAGGAAGTTCTCTGCTCTGCTATAGTAGTGAAGCTTTTTCCTGAGACTGGGGCCCCAGACTATGACCTGAATCTAAGAATGGGCAAAGCCACAGAGTCCTGCCTCAGGGATAGATAGCGAAGAGACCTCTGCAGTCTCCCCGATCCCCTTACTGACCATTGGCAAATTGAACATTCTTTAAGCAACTGTCAGGTAGTCCCCTGCTAGTTGGCTCCACAACCCTGCTCCTGGTTCTAGAGACTGGGTCTGCACTGAGACCTGTGCTAGCCCAGGCTCTGTGCTTTCTCTAGTGCAGCAGAGTTCTCCTGCTGACCTTCTAAGATGTCCTTTGCAAACCCTGAACAGAGAGCTCTGGAAACTGCCCTACTGCCAGGTGCTCTGCAGGCTGATCTTGGATAACTGGAGCTGATTTGCTCCAGCAGCTGGCATAGCCTGGGCTGTGTTGTTGACCCTTTCTAACCCTGGTGAAACAGACCTTTCCCACACATCATCCAAGTTATCTTGGACTGGAAAATTGTTTCACTCAGTCTTTCTGTGGGTTCTGCCACTTAGGAATTTGGCTAGAGTTGTTATTTAGAGGTCTTCAGAAGGTTTTGGGGAAAGCTGTGGGATTTCCTGCCTTTACTCCTCCATCTTGGCTTCACTGCTCACCCATCTCCCCCACCTCCCCCACCCCCATTGTCCTCTATCTTGAGAAAAGGGAAAGAGAATTCTAGTATATCTTTTTTTGCAGAAGCAAAGAACTGAAAAAAAAATGAGATGCCCATTATTTGGGGGACTTTAGAACACATTTTGATAATGTAATATAGAATAGAATAGATTATTTTGCCATAAAAATGACTAAAGGAAAGGTATTAAAGAAACATGGGAAGACTTGAATAAACTAATTCAAAGAAAAGAGAGCAGAACCTGTAAAATAAGTTTACACAGTAACAAAAAGAGTTTAAAGAAAAACAATTCTCTATTCAACACAATGAACAATCAGGATTTCAGAAGATCATTGATGAACAATACTGCCCACTTGCTGACAAACAAGGGATGGGCTCAAGATGCAGAATGAGACATATGTTTTCAGACATGGTTAGTATTGGGATTGGTTTTGCTTGACTATACATATAAGCATATGTTTTAATTTACTTTTTTTAAACAAGCATTTCGTTTTTCTTTCAGTGGGGGAGAAGGAAAGAGCCAGCAATAAGGCTGCCACAATGAAAAGAAAAAAAAATTTAAAAAGAGGGTCTCTGAATCATTTTTTTAAAAAAAATCAGTGATCAGTTCATCAATGAGTTGTTACCTTGATGTACTTATAATAAACTCCTTTTGGTTCTCAAAGAAAAGAAAAATGCACAAAGAAGTAAGGAAGAGGGGGCGGCTATTTGGCGTAGTGGATAAAGCACCGGCCTTGGAGTCAGGAGTACCTGGGTTCAAATCCGGTTTCAGACTCTTAATAATTACCTAGCTGTGTGGCCTTGGGCAAGCCACTTAACCCCATTTGCCTTGCCAAAAAAAAAAACCCTAAAAAAAAAAAGAAGAAAGGAAGAATCATCAATAAGAAACAGATAAACATAACTGCTTGAATTTATTACATACTAGAAATTTCATTGTTGCATATTCAATCCTCTTTTTCTCTTCTGTTTTGTATATGAAAATGCTTATCTTGTTTGGAGTTCATTAAGTTCAGAATAAAAAAAGAAACATTTTTTAAAATGAATGAATGGCTTTCCTATTCTTTTCATTCTTAGCTGGAACACAGAGATCATGTGCTCCAGGCTTCAAATTCTTTAGAGCTCAAAAAAGAACTGAACAGTTAGTGTCTTCAAGTTTAAATTTGTGATTTAAACTATCTTTTTGGTCTTTCTGTCAGAGAATAGGTTAGGCAATCCTTGTGCTTCCCTGTTTTAATTTCAAAATGCTGCTGATTTGAGTTGATTATCTGCTGTGAAGAATCACTTCCAGACCCCGAGACCAGGGAATGCAGGTGTGGAGAGAAAATATTGATTTATTAAAATAAGTTACAACACAAAAGAAAGCGATAGGAAGGTTAAGTAGAGATTAAGGAAAAACCGTGGATTGCTAATTGATTTTGGCAGGTCCACTGCCAGACTCAGCAGAAGTCTGGAATGGCAAAAGAGAGAGTGAGCCTCTCCCAAAATCTCCTTAAATTCTCTCTCTGGGTCCATGGGAAAGGGTGGTGACCTGGGAGTGACCCAAGTCCCTTTTGGGGAGGGGTCTCTTATGGGTGGTTTTAGAAGTGTTTCCAGAGCCTGCACACCCTGGCTGCCCTGACCAAAAGAGGATGCAATCCAATTCAGATTGAAGTTCAGGTCCTCAGGTATGGCCCAAATTAGACATAAAGGAAAAAGGACATTCTCTTAACAATGCAAACAAAAGTTTTATAAAATTTGTCTCCAACTGATCTCAATACTCCCTATGCCCATGGTTCCCTGCATCATAAGGGTTAAACTATAGCTAGGCATTGTCCATTGAGGAGCTACTCTCTCAACAAAATTTTCCTCTGCAATGTTAAGACTGGTACTATGGAGGGACATATTTCACCTGTGATTCCAGGATTCTGAAATTCTTGGTATGCTACACACTGGAATTCCAGATTAATCTCTGCCACTAAATAGCTGTGTGACTTTAGGAAAGACACTTTACCTCTGGATCTAAAATTTTCTCTTTTGTCTTTCCAACTATAAAATTCTGTGAATAACCAGAAGTCTGAGTAGAATTCACAGGCACCTCACAAAAATTATAGTGACAGTGGCATATGTGTGTTTGTAATTGTTTGTAATTATATTTCATGCATACATATATAAAATAACTTTAGGATATAAGCTATATAAGAAAAGATGCAAAGAATTCTCTCTCTGTTTCTGTCTTTTTCTCTCTTCTCTGCCTTACCCCCACCTGCCTCCACTCCACTGCCTACATTCTTCTTCCTACATTCTTTTTTCAATTACCTGGGTACATGGAATTTCTGTAAATAAATATTCTTTTCAACAAAAAACTAACATTCAACTACAGCATACAGTCCACACATACTAAATAATTACTTAGACCAACCATTGATATGCATTCATTAAGTACCTACTATGTATACTGTGATAAGTGCTCAGAAGTCAAAAAAAAGATGAATGTTAGTTTCTGCTTTCAAGGTGCAGTCTAATGGGGGATAAAACATGCAAACAACTATACAAATAACTACATATCAGGATAAATTGGAAATAATCAACAAAAGGAAGACATTAGAATTGAGGAATTTGGAAAGATTTCTTATAGAAGATGGGATTTTCGATGCAAGAGAGCTAGGGAAGCCAAGAGGTAGAAATGTGGAGAGTCTTCCATACATGGAGAAGAGTCAGTGAAAATGCTCAAAGTCGGAAGGTGGAGTGTCCTGTTTGGGAAACTGCAAGGATGCCGTAGTCACTGGATCCAAAAGTAGGGGGTGAAGATGTGAAATGTAAGAAGACTAGAAAGGTCAGGAAGGTGGAGCAGGTTAAATGCCAAACAGGTATGACATTTACATTAGAACTGCATGACTTATTAGGGCAGGCAATGAATATAATACTTAGCACATAATGCACAGCAAAGTCACAAGTCTCAATGTAGTATAAACTTGTATTGCCTGACAGAGTTATATTTGGCAACAAAGTACATAGATCATATGCAAAAAGAGACATGTATAACATTGTATAACATCCCATAAAATCATATGCAGTAATGATGCTTAACACAGTAATAGAGATAGCAAACACATAAGTCAAATGTAAGACATAAACATATATTGAAAAAAACACATTACCTGTCCTATGATGATTGACACCATCTGACAGTACCTCTTTATTTTTCTTACATGTTCCCATGTGAGTTTGGCCACTGATTAATAGAACTTGGCACTTAAACAGAAAAAATTGCTTGTTAGCATCCTCTTATCCACAAGCCTGTGATCTATTCAGGTCTCAGTTTGTATCCCTCCTTAGCCTTACTGTCTTTGACTGGAGGCTCCATCTCCTCACTGATTCCATAGCTGAAGTACTTTCTGGCATGTAGCTTTACTTCTCCTTATCCCTTCAGTTGAAGCATGCACCTAACAATTTCAGTTGGTGAAATTTGTAGCTAGAAGAAACCTCTAACTTCTAAGAAACTTGTAGTTAGAAGAAATACCTTGGGCTTGATTACAGGATAATGGAGTTGCATGACATTAATGATTTGAAATCCAAGTAGAGCTACAAGTCATAGAGTTCCTGAAGGGGGATAAACTAAATTCACTAAGGTCCATTTTGAATGAACGTTTATATAAACTAGGACAAAGAAAGGCTGGATAGTTCTTCAGATTGAAAAACTGTTTATGACTATTATAATTAATCTGAGTACAACCTCATGAGACTGCACCTGGAACAACATACTTACATATCCTGAACATTTGCATTTAGTGAAACAGTGATTTAAAAAAATTATCTGCCTCCATTGATTCAATCTCTTCAGATCCTGGACTGTATTTTAGGACATTTAACATTTGACCTTAGACACTTGGAAATGTCCATTTTCTTAGATTCTTAACTTCTGACCAGGATTGGGGGAAGGAAATACAAAGCAGAAAAAGTAGCCAAAGATATGAGGCCCTAGTCATGAACTCATCTATATAAATACATGTTCTCAGTGATATGTACTCACAACCGACTGACTTCAGGGGATGAGGAAGAAGAGAAAGAAGTCTTACACATGATATATTTAAAAGAGAGGAAGAAATAGGTGGAATTCATCGTTTTCCTTTTAAAGCCTATTGAGCAGGGTACTCTTCCTGGAGCTTCCTTAACAATCCTCTTTAATGTACAATAGTCAAAGGGACCAGTGAAGAGGCCTTGGGATGAGAAAATGCTGTACACATCCAGGGAAAAAATTAAGGAGTCTGGATGAAGACTAAAGTATACTATTCTCATTTTTTTAAAACTTGGTTTCATCTTTTTTTCTTTTTTTCTCTTTATTTTTACTCTTCTTTTGCAACATGACTAATATGTTAATAATGATTGATTGCACATGTATAATCTATATCAGATTACTTGCTGTCATGGGAGGGGGGAGGAAAGGGAGGTTAGTAGGAAAATGTGGTTCACAAAAAGCTTACAAAAAGATGAATATTGAAAACTATCTTTGTGTGTAATTTGAAAAAAATTTAACCAAAAGGCTAAAAAATTCATCTACCTTTTAATATAGCAATATCATTACTATGTCTATAATGTAGAGAAACTTTAAAAAAAGAAAATGAATGTATTTTTTTTGGTTTGTTTTTTGCAGTTAAGTAACTTGCCCAAGTTCACACAGCTAGGTAATTATTAAGTGTCTGAGGTCAAATTTGAACTCAGGTCCTCCTGACTCTAGGGCCAGTGTTCTATCCATTATACTACCCAGCTGTCCTAGAGGGTATAGTTGTACAAAAATACGTATAGCAGCTTTTTTTGTTGTGGAAAATTGAGGATATGGCAGTCAATTGGGGAACAGCTAAACAATTTGTGGTATATGATTGTGATGTATAACTATTGTGCTAGAAGAAATGGTGAACAGGATGATCTCAGGAAAACCTAAAAAGACTAGAATGGACTGATGCAAGTGAAATGAGCAGAAGCAAGATAACATTGTAAATCACTTAACCCCATTGCCTTGCATAAACTAAAAAAAAATAAAAAAAGAACATTGTAATATAATGATCAACTGTGAGTGACAACTATTTTTTTTAGGTTTTTGCAAGGCAAATGGGGTTAAGTGGCTTGCCAAATGCCACACAGATAAGTAATTATTAAGTGTCTGAGACGATTTGAACCCAGGTACTCCTGACTCCAGAGCCAGTGCCTTGTCCACTGAGCTACCTAGCTACCCTGACTTAACTATTTTCAAAATGCAATGATCCAAGGTAATTAGAAAGGACTCATAATGAAAAATGCTATCCATCTCCAGAGAAAGAACTGATAGAATCTGAATGTTGATCAAAGCACAGTATTTTTCACTTAGTTTTTTCAAAGATCTTTTTTGTTCTGTCTTCTTTCACAATATGTCCAATATGAAAATATTATTTGCATGATTGCACATGAATAACATGTCAAACTGCTTACAATCTCAGTGAGAAGAGGAAGGGAAGAGAATTTGGAACTCAAAATTTTACAAAATGAAAGTTAAAAATTGTTTTTTACAATTTTATAATTTTACAAAAAAATTGAGGGAAAATAAAATATTTTTTCAAATGAAATTTCACTTTTCCAAGTATACACAATGGTAGTTTTTCAACATTCATTTGCAGTCAACATGCAAATTTATAAGTTCCACATTTTTCTACCACCCTCCCTTACCACTTTTCTCCCCATGGTGGTAAACGGCCTGGTAAAAGTTTATATGTACATTCATGATTAACAAATTTACATATTAGTCATGATGTGAAAGAAGAATTATAACTGAGGGGAAAGGGAAAAAAATAAAATAAAAACAGTGACTATAGTATGCTTTGGTCTGCAATTAGACTCCATAGTTTTTCTCTCTTGATGTGGATGGCATTGTCCATAGCAGGTCTCTCAGGGTTGTCCTTGATCTCTGAACTACTGAGAAGAAATGCATTCACCATCTAGCTAATCATTTCACAATAATGTTCTTAATGCATGCCATGTTCTCTTGGTTCTTCTCACTTCCCTCAGCATCAGTTCATGTAATTCTTTCCATACTTCTCTAAAGTCCAACCACTCATGATTTCTTATAAAACAATAGCTCTCTATAACATTCATATACCATAATTTGTTCAACCATTCCCCAACTGATAGGCATTCCCTCAATTTTCAATTCTCTACCCCTACAAAAGAGCTACTATAAATATTTTTTAACATGTGAGACTTTTCCCATTTTTAATGATTTTGGGGAGATTATAGACCTCATATTGCTATTGCTAGATCAAAGGGTATGATCATTTTTATTGCTCTTTGGGCATAGTTCCAGAATGACTGGATCAGTTCACAACTCCACAACAGTGCATTAATGTCCCAATTTTCCCACATCTTTTCCAACCCATTCATATTCCTATTTTGTCACCTTAGTTAATCTGATAGGTGTAAGGTGGTACCTCATGTTTAACTTGTATTTCTCTTAATAATAATAATTTGTAGCATTTGTAGCATTTTTAATTAGCTTTGATTTCTTCATCTGAAAACTGACTGTTCATGTCCTTTGACAATTTATCAATTGGGGAATAACCTGTAATCTTATAAATTTGATTTGATTCTCTATATATTTTAGAAATAAGTCCTTTATCAGAAATACTAGCAATGAAAATTGTTTCTCAGCTTTCTGCCTTCCTTCTAATCTTGACTGCATTGATTTTATTAGTGCAAAAACTTTTTAAATTTAATAGTTAAAATTATCCAATTTGCAATTTAAAATATTCTCTATTTGTTCACAAATTTCTCCCCTCTCCATAGATCTTACAGATAGAATAATTTTTGTTTTCTTACTTGGTCTATGCTATCACCCTTTATGTTTAAATCCTGTACTCATTTTTTTAAAATAAAAATTGAAAAAACATAAAACTAAATGAAAAGGAGGCTCAGAGCATTTGGCCCACTTGGAGAAGCCAGAGCATAAGGTCTAGCTCCATGGGAAGTACCTTAGTCTAGCAGATCAGAGGGTTCCCATGATATGATTACAAAGAAATAAATTTAACTTTGATGTCAGGAAATAGTTCCTAACAATTCAAGCTATCTCCAATTTGAATGGACTGCTTAAAAGGGTAGCGAGCTCTCTCTCACTGGAGATCTTTGAGCAAAGTTGTAGAGAAGATTTCTATTCAGGTATGGGTTAGTTGGATTAGATGATCTCTATGGGCAACTAGGTGGTACAATGGATGGAATACTGGCCTTGGACTCAAGAAGACATCCAGCCTCAGACACTTGCCACTTATTGTATGACCTTGGACAAGTCACTTAACCCTGATTGCCCCACATTCAGGGCCATCTCCAGTCATCCTGATTCATATCTGGCCACTAGACCCAGATGACTCTAGAGAAAAGTGAAGTTGGTGACTTAGTACAACACTCCCTCACTCAAAATTTATATGCTTGCATGGAATCACTTCTCTGTGGACAGCCATCATCATCAGATGATCTCTGAAATTCTGAGTAAGATAGAAAAATCCGGAAGCTTTCATCATCAGCTAGCAAAACAAAAGCATGGAAGTTAGTCTGCCTTTCCATCTCCTTCAACCATGTGGTTGTAGTCATGAATTGTTTGTTTCATGAACCATATTTTTCCTTTCTCATTTCAAAAGAGATTGTTTGTACTACTAAAAATAGTTGTGGTTTTGTTGGAAAGCACCAGGCTTTACATTGGGTTATGTGTGTTAAGAGATATGAAACTGTCTGGCAGATTGAGATTTTTTCTTTTACTGTGAAAAACCAATGTGTATCTAAGTATACACACAAATCTGTTTAGTGAAGCAGATTCCAAAAGTACATAGAAGCATATTTCATCAAAGGTCATCCAATCAATCTTCCTCATTTTTACAAATGAGCTAACTGAAGCCCAAGAGGGCTTAGTGATTTGCCCAAATTCACACAAGTCATAAGGATCAGAGGAAGATCTCAAATCCAGGTTGTCTGATTCCAGAGCCAATTCTCCTTCCACAATATTACTCTGCTTCCTCAAAAGAATTTTTCTCTAACCTAGTGATTTTCAAACTTGTCTATCTATCTCATTTCTCCCTGGTCTCTCCCCCAAAGATATTTCAAAATTTCTCCCTCATACTTGAGAGAGTACCCCCCCCAAATTTGTTATACTCCCCCTTCTATACACTACTGAGAGGTCATCCCATGGCCCTATGCATAGAGATAGATGTGCAATCTGACTCTTTATTGAATAGAACATGTGATTTATTAGCTCCTGACTGATTCTTGTGCGTCCCCATGACATCCTAGGGTTATGTCAAAGTTGATTGGCAGCTGAATTAGAAGGAGTTGTTCCTCAGTAAAGTCAGTATTCAATAAACATATATGAAGTGCCTTTTATGTGCCAGGACATGTCTAAGTACTGGGGATACAAAAAGAGACAAAAGACACTCCTTGCTCTTAATGGGTACACAACCTAATCAGATGGACAACAGAAGGGCTGCGGGGAAAAAAATTCCACCCTTCTCTCTTAATGGGGTCATTGCTTTGGGGACACACATATAAATGAACCTTCCCTTAGATTTCCAAGGAGGGGTTGAAAGGCTGGAAAGGATGTCTTTCTTTTTTTCCCATGGTGGTCCACAACAATCAGCTTATCTGAGATGGGACTTCAAGTATATGATTGCCTCTCCTGATTTAAATGATCCCAATGCTAAGAGATGGACTTTTCTAAGACTCGGGGGCTACTTCATGAATTCAAGGGGTCCAGAGATTCTGCTATGGGGTAGGTATCCTACAACTATAGCCTTCTCAGAGGAGAAAATCATCACTACAAAATTGCTACAGCAGAAGGGTCAACAAATTCTGAGACATTTTCTGTCTGGCCAGAATACTGAGACTTTGTGAGGTGTTTGGACAGTAATAGAGTCAAGTAATAGAGTCAAATATATCTTCAACAGTCCAACTTATCCTCTGGGAATAGCCTCCTTCCAGAAGAATACATTAGATGTATTGGCTCATGTTTTTAGTTTTTGTTTTTGTTAGTTTTAGTTTTTGTTACTGTATGCATATAATGCTTATATTTTAAGTAATTTTTTGTGACAAAGGAAATAAATTGATGTTTTGTGCCTAATATCTGTTACATTATACATAAAATATTTTTTTAAATTTATTTTTATTCTCATTTTGTACAAATGTTTTTCTTTACATTAATAAAATATACTTGTTTACAAGTAAACAAAATACCCTTCCCCCCATGAATATAGATAGACTTGCTTGGGCAAAAAAGTAAAGGGGGGAGAAAAAAATTAAAATTAAAAAAATAATAGTAATAATTGTAGGTATGGCCAGGTGGCACAATGGACGAAGCACCAGCCCTGGAGCCACGAGCACCCGAGTCCATATCCAGCCTCCTAAAAGCAATAATCACCCAGCCATGTGACATACAAGCCACCCGATCCCCACTGCCCTGCAAAAACCAAAAAGAAGGGGAAAAAAAGACCCAAAATGAAATAAAATAGTAATAATAGTAGGGGTGGCTGGGTGGCAGACAGAGCACTGGCCCTTGAGCCAGGAGCACCTGGGTCCGAATCTGGCCCCAGACACCCAATGATCACCCTGCTATGTGGCCCCAGGCAGGCCACCCAGCCCCACTTGCCCTGCACCCTCCCCCAAGTAATAACAACAAAAAATGTGTTTCAGTCTTTGTTCCAACACCATCAACTCTGTCGTGAGTGGATCACATTCTTTATGATAAGTCCATCACAAAAGTTACTTCCATATTTTTCCAAAGTTGCCATTGCTGATCGCAACTCCCTCCTTTCTTATTTCTCCACTACCATGTACTATATTTTCTCTCTCCTTTCACTCTGACTCTGCTGTAGGGTTGCTGAGTGGCACAGCAGACAGATCCCTGGTCCTGGGGCCAAGAAGCCCTGAGCCCCCATACCACCCCTTAGGCCCAGCATCCACCTGGCCCTGTGGTCCTGGACAGGCCATCCAATCCTAGCCCCTTGCAAGAAGTAAAAAAGAAAATATGTTATATCTGACCACTCTCCCACCATGGTCCATCCTCTCCTCCATCATTCACATCCCCACCCCTTCCCCTGTCCCCCTTCTCTCCTTTTTACTCCAGATGCCTATACCCCATTGAGTATATATGCTGTTTCCTCTCCTAGCCATCTCTGATGAGAGCAAAGGTTCCCTCATTCCCCCTTGCCTCCCCCCTTCCATATCATTGCAATAGCTCATTGTAATAAAAAAAAAATCTTATTATGTGAAGTAGCTTGGACTATTCCCCCTCTCCTTTTTCTTTCTCCCATTCCATTTCCCTTTTTTTCTTATTGACTCCATTTTTACACCATATTTTATCTTTGAATTCAGCTTTCTCCTGTGCTTCAACTATAAAAGCTCCCTCTACCTGCTCTATTAACTGAGATGGTTCATATGAATATTATCAGTATCATTTTTCTATACATGCAGTTCATCCTTATTAAGTCCCTCATATTCCCCCCCTCTCCTCCAATCTCCATGCTTCACCTGAGTCCTGTATCTGAAGATCAAACCTTCTGTTCAGCTCTGGCCATTCCAAAAGGAACCTTTGAAATTCCCCTGGTTCATTGAAAGTCCATCTTTTTCCCTGGAAGAGGACATTCAGCCTTGCTGGGTAGTTCATTCTTGGCTGCATTCTAAGCTCTTTTGCCTTCCGGTATATTGTATTCCAAGCCCTACCAGCTTCCAATGTAGTTGCTGCTAAGTCCTGTATGATCCTGACTGCAGCTCCACGATATTTGAACTGTGTCCTTCTGGCTGCTTGTAATATTTTCTCTTTGACTTGGGAGTTCTGGAACTTGGCTATAATATTCCTAGGGGTTGGTTTTTTGGGATCTCTTTCTCGGGGGGATCGGTGGATTCTCTCCATTTCTATTTTGCCCTCTGCTTCTAGAATATCAGGGCAATTTTCCTGTAGTAATTCTTTGAAAATGATGTCAAGGCTCTTTTCCTGATCATGACTTTCAGGTATTCCAATAATTTTCAAATTATCTTTCCTAAGTCTGTTTTCCATATCAGTTGTTTTTTCAATGAGATATTTCACATTTTCTTCTAATTTTTTATTTTTTTGGTTTTGAAGTATTGATTCCTGATTTCTAGTAAATTCATCAATCTCCCTGAATTCTATTCTTTGTCTGAAGGATTTATTCTCCTCAGAGAGTTTTCTTATCTCTTTTTCCATCTGGCCAGTTTTGCTTTTTAAAGCATTCTTCTCCTCAATAACTTTTTGAACTGTTTTATCCATTTGACCTAAGCTGTTTTTTAGCATGCTATTTTCTTCAGCATTTTTGGATTTCCTTGACTAAGCTGCTGACTTCATTTTCATGTTTTTCCTGCATCTCTCTCCTTTCCTTTCCCAGTTTTTCTTCTAACTCCCCCATTTGATTTTCAAAGTCTTTTTTGAGCTCTATCATAGCCTGAGCCCAATTTCTGTTTTTTCTTGGAGTCTTTAGATGCAGGAGCTTGTGCTTCCTCATCTTCAGACTGAGTATTTTGATCCTTCTTGGGCTCATTTGCAAAATATTTCTCAATGGTCTTCCTCTTGTTTCTTTGTTTGTTCATTTTCCCAGCCTAAGCCTGTTTTTTGGGGGTGCTTCCTGAGCTTTTGGGACACTCCCACAAGGGTCTCAGTGTGTGAGGTTCTGTCCTCCCTCCTGGTCTGTGAATGACCATAAGCACCCCCCTCTGCCACAGGGCTGAGGTGGGGGGGGCCCTGCTGTTCTATGGGGGGGCCTAGACTGCGATCAGGATCTGAATGTGGTTAGAGCTCCAGAGTCCTGTTCCAGGGGCAGAGGACAGAGCTCTGCAGTCTCTCTCTCTCTCCACTCCCCTCCCTAGGCTCAATGGGCTCATGCCCTGGGGCTCCTGCTTACCGGCTCCACCTGCTTCTGTTTCTGGGTCTAGGCTGCTGAAAGACCAGGCTGCTGGCTGTGTGCCCTGAGAGCTGGGCTCCACGTGCTCACTCTGGCAGAGGTCCCCCGCTGTTCCCCCACTTTGTGCCCGTGCTCCCTGGGGTGCAGCTCAGGAGACTCCCCCGCTGCTGTGAGCTGAGGCTCCCAGCGCCCTGGGGCTGCCTCCAGGAGGCTGAAGTTCTTTGGCTCTGGCGGGCCACCCCTCTGGTGGGCCACCCCTCGGGCCCTGGGGAGCAGAGCCTTTCTGCTCTTTTCCAGGTTACCTTGAGTAGGAGAACTGCCTCACTGGGTCCCTTTGTGGGTTCTGTCTCTTGAAAGTTTAGTTAGAGTCCTTAGTTTATGAGTTTTTATCAGAGAGCTCCTAAGACTCGATCCCTTCATGTCGCCATCTTGGCTCCACCCCCCATAAAATATTTTTTAAGAAGAAATCCTATTAATCACTTTCTGAAAGACCCTTAACATGAACTATATCTGATCTTTCTCTAAATCTATAGATTTGCTCTTTAAGTTCTACTCTGGAATAAAATCAAAGAGGGTATGAGAAAAAACCTCTCCACAATCTCTTTATATATTTGGACTTAGAGGCAGGGCCCTCTTTGAGGGAATCCTTTCTTACTCAAGCTACGCTAACACCTCCATTAAGATTGAAAATTCTATCCTGCTGTGGTAAATGGAGGCTATCTAATATCTTTGAGGCCAAAAGCAAATCTTAAATCTTTTTTCTTTTCTGATATCACCCAAGTACAAAAAGAGAGTTAGATTCCTCACAGTAAAAGTTACATCTCCCAACATCCAGCTTTTCACCTATTATTTCTGATTTCTACTGTGATGTCTCCTTTTTCCTATCAAGTCTTTTCTTAACTAACACAGACAGTTTGGGCACCCATCTAAACTACTGCTATATGAAAATATTTAAGAGTATAAACTATATAAATTAAATTAAAAATATAAATTAAATTAAAAATTTTTTCACATTTTGATTAAAATTCTGACAACCAGAATCAATAAATAATCAATGCAAATTTATGTGTAGTTGTCCAATTACTGATCATTTCCAGTTGTATGATCTATAGGCACATCAAATTCAATATATACAAATCAGAACTGTTTATTTTGCTCTCCATATTTATTTTTCTTCCAAAATTGTCCATTTCTTTTTTTTAGTTTTTGCAAGGCAATGGTGTTAAGTGGCTTGCCCAAGGCCACACAGCTAGGTAATTATTAAGTGTCTGAGGCCATATTGAACTCAGGTACTCCTGACTCCAGGGCCGGTGCTCTATCCACTGTACCACCCACCCGCTCCCAATCTTGTCCATTTCTGTTGAAGGTATCATCCTTCCACACTTACAACCCTAGAGTAATTCTTGACTCTTTCTTTTTTCTGATCTGCCAAATCTAATCAGTTGCCAAGACTTACTCTTTTTACACTTGGATGGCATCAGAAAAGAAAAAAGATTTAAAATTTTCTTTTGGCCTCAAAGATATTAGATAGCCTCCATTTGCCACCATAGGATAGAATTTCCAACCTTGATACTTGTAGTTACCTGTAGCTTGAAAGAGGAAGGGTTCCCTCAAAAAGGGCCCTGACTCTAAATCCAAATATATAAAAATTGATACTATCTGTAATCAATGACCTAAAACTTAAATCAGTCATTTAGTCAAGAAACATTTTTAAATGTCTACTAAATATCAGATTATGTTCTATGCTAAGTGCTGGGGCATAAAGCACCCTCAAAATAAAATTCACTGATCTTAAGGAGCTCATGGAAGCATCTAGAGAGCTCCATATGTATAAAGAGCACTGGACTTGGAGTCAGGACCTGAGTTCAAATCCAGATAATTACTAGTCATGTGACCCTGGGCAAGTAACTTCAACCATTTCAATATCTTTACCAAGAAAACTACTTGACCAGTATGGTCACAGGGTCACAAAGGGTTGGATATGATCGAACAACTGAACCAAAACAAGGAGTTCATACTCTAATGGCGGAAATAATACAAAAACAAATGGTATATGCAAACATGATATATACAGGAAAAGATGGAGAAAATTAGCAGAGAGAAGGCATCAGTATTTGGCAGGGATCAAAAAAGACTTTTTGTAGAAAGTGATATTTTATCTGGGACTTGAGGAAATCAGGAAATCTAAGATGGAGAGAATTCTAGACATGGTAAACAAACAGTAGGAAAAGTCTGGCATCTGGAGATAAAGTATCTTACATAGGGAACAGCAAGGAGACCAGTGATACTATATCATAGAATTTTTTCTAAAATATAAGAACACTGGAAAGGGAGTAAGTGATCAAATTATAAAGGGCTTTGAATGCCAAATAGAAGATTTTATATTTGATCATAGAGGTAATAGGGAGCTTTCAAAGTTTACTGAATAGAGGAATGACAGTTTACCTGTACTAATACACTCCTTGGAGATATCCCTAACAACCATCCTTTAGCTCATTTTTGCCCCTATCCAGAGTTTTCTCTAGACACCTTAAGATGAAAGGATTATAAGATCATAAATTAAGAACTAGAAGGAACTTTAGAAATCATTCATCTAGGTGCAACTAGGTGGCACAGTGGATAGAGCACCGGCCTTGGAGTCAGGAGTACCTGGGTTTCAAATCCAACCTCAGACACTTAATAATTACCTAGCTGTGTGGCCTTGGGCAAGCCACTTAACCCCATTGCCTTGCAAAAACTAAAAAAAAGAAAGAAAAATCATCCATCTTGTCTATTTTTCTTCTATTTTATTAATGGGAAAAACTGAATCCTAGAAATGTCAAATGGCTTGACCAGCATCTCACAAATAAAAAGTGATAGTGGAAAGATTTGCATCTAGGTACTCTGACCTAAAATCTTTGATTTTATGATTTCCTCAAGTCCCAGTAAAATACCACCTTCTACTGTACTACACAGCAAATACATCATTTTCTACCAAATGGTTCCTAGTTCCCATGTAAGCACTAATGGTAATAATGGATATTGCATATAGAACAGCCTTTATTTCACCCCAAAGAAAATGAAAAAACAACTCAAAGGATTCACAGAAGATTAATGTGGCATTGTTGAAAGAGTCTAAGGTCCTGGATTTGATTCCACCTCTGATATCTAGTTACTTATATGATTTTGGGCAGACCACAGTTTTCTCAAGTGAAAGATAAGGGATTGGACAAGATGTCCTCTGAGATCTCTACTAGCTCTTACTCTAAGAACCAATGATAAACAATCAATATACTCTTTCTCCCATTCCTAGTGAATTCCTCCTCTACCACAGAGTCCTACACCGGTCTCCAACCTTATAGGATTACACTAATAATTCCAAGATTCCTCTCCAAAAGAAAATAATCTTGGAGTTGCTTAATCATCTTTTTTCCCAGAGACTGTTACCCATGAATTCTCCATTCTACCCCACCCCAACCCCTTTAGCAAACTAATCCTTAAAATCTTCAGGAAGTTAGAATTACACAGGAATTCCCCTCTCCTCTAGTCAAAAGCCTAGCTCTAAGAATTGGTATTGTCCAGGAAATCCCCTCTCTTTGTACCAAGGAAGTTAGTCCAAGAACTCAACATTGTCTGGAACATCTCCCTTCTTTTATAGTTGAGGCTAAGGCTCAAGAACTCAGCATTGTCCAAGAAATCTTCCCTGCTCTGTTTAAGAGGTTAGGATAAGTCCCTTTCCAACATTCTTTAAAATTGAAAGCTCTGAAACTGCTTCTCTTGCCACCTCTTGGACTAAAAGAGTAAGAATTTGTTGCAATTACCACATTTACCCATGTATAAGGTGCACCCATTTTTGAAGAATTTGGGGTCTAAAAACTGGAAGAGTCTTATACAATGGTTGTAGATTTTTTTTACTTGTATTTTCTACTTTTTCATGCTTGTTGTCTTTGTGCTCATCCTTTCGCATTTGTTACCAGTATATTAGGTTATGTTTTGCCACATTCTACCCAGAAATGGCTCAGAAAAGATTATCTTAGAGTGCTGAATTCAAGTTAAGAGTGATACAGTTTGCAAAAGTGAAAGAAAACCATATTGCTGAATGAAAGTTTGATTCTCCTCTAACTGAGAAAACAATCCAAGACGTGGCTATGGGAAGAAGCAATCTTATTGAAAACACCTGGAAGAAGAAGGTCATGGAGAGGCAAGTCAGTCAAATGGCCTGAATTAGAGAGGGAACTGAAGAGATGGTTTGAAGAGCAAAGGACTATTAGAATTTCTGTGTCCACAAAGATGGTTCAGCAAGAGGCCAGAAGAATTGCTGATGAAGTTATTGATTTCAAAGGAGGAAACATTTGTTGCTTCAGGTTCATGAAACAGAACGGACTGAATGGAATGTCCATGAACCATACTGGTCCAGGGAATGCTTGTGGTCAACCACAGACCAGAGCCCAGGCAGGAGAACAGTCAAAGCCTCTCCTCAGACAATGATTCATCATCAAACACAGATGAGGACAAGCTAATGGATGGGTGTTTTGACTGTGATGAGTTGCATGAATTTTATGATGAATAAAATTTGAGTTTAATAACTTTATGTAATATATTTTTCAAATTTCAGGCCCCAAAATTAAGGTGAGTCTTATACAATATGTTTCTCTCCAAAGTTGCCCTTAGAGGCCACCCTAGGTTAAAGAAAAGGCTGGATGAATGGCTAGGTTTTTTTCTTCCCCTGGGATACAACCTGACTTAATTCAAGGACAATGCTTTCTCTGATAGGCCAAATCTCTAACTCAAAATTCCCAGCTCTGTTTTATAGACTAGTATAGAAAACCAACTCTAATCCATTATAGCTTGAGTCAAGCAAATTATCATCAGTTCCTCAATGAGGTGAATCAGTTGATAAATACTCAAACCAAGAAAATATCCCAATTCCTCTTAATAAGATACTTTTGACAGCTATGGATGGGAGAGAATTTGTTTTTAAATCTGGATCTTTGAGAGACATTTAGTGAAGAGTTTCTATTTGTTTGCTGAGGTTACTGTTTCATATTCCCTATTCTTTCTTTTTTAAAAAAATTATATTTTCTCCAATTATATGCAAAATCATTTTTAAACACTGGTTAAAATTTTTAGTTTCTAAAAATTTTTAAAAATGTTTAAAATTGTTTTAACATGTAATTGGGAAAAAATCCTAAAAATAAAAAAGCTTATCTTTTTTAAATTTGAGGAAAAATAAATTTAAAGTTATAATTTCTATTCTTTTATTCCTTCCCTTAACCCCTCACTGAGATGGTGAGTGAAATATTTCCAATAAAACCTTCTTAGAGTTAATATTCCAAGTGAAGTCCTCTCAGGGTTAAGAATAATTAAGGCAATATTTTTAGACTATTCTTAGAAGAAAGACTTTGCATTCCAAGCAAGGCACCTGCCTTTTGATAAAGGTAATTTTTTACTAACTAGAAGGACAGTAGACCTCTTAGAAAGAACTTGCATTCCAAAAAGTACTTATAAGCCACCTGCTTTATGATAAGACTATTTTTACTAACTGGAGGACAGTAGACCAAGGAAGACCTAGCATTCTTAGACATTTCTTCATTTAGATAGGCATAGAATCTTTTTTTTGATATTCTCACAATTTGAATGATGAGGTAATATTTTATGAAAACATTTTATTCTTTTCTTTCTTACTGGGTAGATTTTCCTCAAATAAAATTGTAACTCCAGAATTATGCCCAAAGGGCAATAAAAATGCACATACCCTTTGATCCAGCAATACCACTACTGGTTCTATACTCTGAAGAGATCAAGAAAAAGGGTAAAAACATCACTTGTACAAAATTATTCATAGCAGCCCTGTTTGTGGTGGCAAAGAATTGGGAATTAAGTGAATGTCCATCAGTTGGGGAATAGCTGAACAAATTGTGGTATATGTACATAATGTAACACTATTGTTCCATTAGAAACCAGGAAATTCAGGGAAGCTTGGAAGGATTTGCATAAACTGATGCTGAGTGAGATGAGAAGACCCAGAAGAACATTTGTACACCCTAACAGCAACATGGTGGGAGTGATGATCAACTTAATGGACTTGCTCAATCCATCAGTACAACAGTCAGGGACAATCTTGGGGTATCTGCGATGGAGGATACCATCTGTATACAGAAAAAGAATTGTGGAGTTTGAACAAAGACCAAACATTATTACCTTCAATTTAGGGAAAAAACCCATTATCTTATTATGTAATTTTGCTCTTATACCTTTAATTAAAAAAAAAAGTTACTTTATGTAATTTTGCTATCTCTTATACTTTATTTTTGTTCCTTAAGAATATAGTTTCTCTATCATTATATTCAACTTAGATCAATATATACCATGGGAACAATGTAAAGACGAACAGACTGCCTTCTGTGGGGGGTGGGGGAAGGGAAGCAAGATTGGGGGGAAATTGTAAAATTCAAAATAAATTAAATCTTTCTTTTTTTTTTAAGGTTTTTGCAAGGCAGTGGGGATAAGTGGCTTGCCCAAGGCCACACGGCTAGGTAATTATTAAGTGTCTGAGACCAGATTTGAACCCAGGTGCTTCTGACTCCAGGGCCAGTGCTTTATCTACTGTGCCACCTAGCAGCCCCTTAAATTAAATCTTTCTTTGAAAAATCAATGTAAGGAAAAAAAGGTATAGAAAGCTAAAAATTCAAATGGAGTTATGTAATTAAATGAGGCTTGGGTAATTTGAAAATTACATTAGACTACCATTTTTGCATTATCTGGCAGTGACTTGATTAGAAAGTAATAAACCCCATAATATGAAAAGTTTGATATGAAAGCAATTGCTTTGTAAATTTTAATTCTTTCTTCAAATTGGCTAATTCTATAATGTGCTAATCTTTTGTACAGAGTAATCTGAAAATACATGTAAACTGAATTAAAGGGTTTGTAAATGTTGTATGGCTCCTCCAGAGTCATAGGAAGAAAAAGAATTAATGGAGATGCTATAATAGACAGGGACAGAATGGCTTTGATAGAGGCTGGGAGTCTGCCAAAACCATTGTCAGCACAGACTTGTGAGTTATGTGCTCTTAATCAATCTTTAAAATTGCTAATAAAGGGGGGAGGTAATATTTATATTGATTCAAAATCTGCATGGGATATAGTTCATGTATCTGAAAAAATCTGAGATGAGCAAAAAATGCATACAACCTTGATATCTCAAATTTGGGGGAATCTCCAATTCCCAGAACATAAAATGTTCTATTATTAAGAAATGCTGGTCAGTGAGTATAAAAAACTCTTATAAGATAGAGCATTACACTGATAAAGATAAGAAAAATTTGCAGATGTTGGGGTTTTGAAAAGAAAATAATTTAAGGTTATTTGGGATATGAGTTTTGGAATTTATAAAATTATTTTTTTGGGTTTCAATGAAATTTTATTTTGCACATCAAGCACAACATTTTTAAACACTTGGCAAAGCACATAACACATATTCTCCCCCCCATATTGCATTATCTAGCAAAAGCCAATTTATGATTAAAATGGACAATTTTGATCACATAAAATTAGTTTTGGCACAACCAATGCAGATAAAATTAGAAGAGAAGCAAATAACTGGACAATTTTTGCAGTAAGTTTCTCTAATAAGACATAGAATATTCATTCATACTAATAAGAGCAAGCAAAAGCCATTCCCCAACTGATCTGAAAATGCAGTTTTCAAATAAATCCAAGCTTTCAGTACACGGAGGAAAAAAAATACTCCAAATCATTAGAGAAATGCAAATTATATCTCATAGCAGACTAGAAAATTTGACAAAAGAGGAAAAAGACAAATGCCAGAGGGGCTGTGGAAAAGTGGGTCTGGTAATGAACAGTTGGTATAACTGTGGTCTGGCCTAGCCATTGTAGAAAGCAATTTTGAACAATGTGGGAAAAAAATTATTCAACTGCACGTATCCTTTGACCCAGCAATCATACCATTACTAAGATTACACCTTCAAAGAGATCAAAGAAAAAAGACCATTATGAATAAAAATATCCATAATAAGTCTTTTTTTTTGTGGTGACAAAGAACTGGAAAGGGCATACTCATCACTTGAGGAATGGCTGAACATATGCTATATGAATATTATGGAATACAACTGCACTATCAAGAAACATGGGAATTATTAGTTCATGCAGAATGAGGTGAGTAGATGCAGAAAAAAACAGTTATTCAGTAACATTTTACATGCCTTTGAAAGACCTAAGTACTCTGATCAATGTGATGACCAACCACAATTTCAATAGATTCATAATGACATATAAGACCAACCTCCTTGACAAAAGAGGTGATGGAATCAGGGTAGTACAAAACAAGACAAAAATTTTTTGGATGTGGTCAATCCAAGAATTTGACTTGAATTATACATTATTTGTTATAAGAATCTTCTTTTTCAAATGAAGGAGTGGGATAGAAGACAGTTTTCATTAACTAGCAAGATTACAAAATGTTTACATCTGAAAATGAGAATGTAAGACATTTATATGAACACAACCATAAAATCTAGATTCAAACTAGTGCACAGATCATTCCATACACAGACCAAACCAAGTATGTTTTAGTATTTGAAGTTATCTGAAGAGGGATTAGAAAAATTCTGATTAGCCCCAGAGGGCAGAATTAGGGATGGAAGTCATAAAAGAAGCAAATTTAGCTTTGGCAAGGAAGGGGCTGTCTTGAAAAATAGTAGATTCCCTCTCTGCAGGTCTTTAAACAGAGACTGGATGGCTTATTTGACAGCAAATGTATGGTCAGGTATGGGTTAGACAGGATGGAGGCCATTTCCATTGATTCTGTGACCTCTTGAAGGGGATATCTTTCCCTTTAGGTCTCAATGACAACTTCATCTACTAAAGAGAAGATAAAAGCAGAAGTGCTGTTGCAATTTGGTGGTCACTTCAATAGCAAACTCTAGGGAATTCAAATAGCATGGGATATAGCTTTGTGACCTCAATACCATTTCTGATTTATAAGTTAAAACTACTGCAAAGTTAGCTTCTCTGTGATGTCCAAATCTTCAATTTGTTGGGAAGGGGAAAAGCTAATATAGAAATGCAACAGTACTCCTTAATGTTAATACTAATACATTCACAAGACCATTAACCTAAGTGGAGCACAGGCTTTTTTATATAGGAAATGAACAAATTCTACACACAAAGATTTGAAATCCATTTTATTACATTAATGTGACCTTACAACTGATAACAGACTACCTTTACTTCGTATGTTAATTTTGGAATAATCCAGAATGGTGCCAGTTCTGACAGCTCTGAGGAAAAGGAATTTCTCCTTTACTGGCTTCTCCAGTCTTTTGGGACAACTCTGCCAATGGGGACAGGTTCCACTCGATTCCAATCTGTGTTGCTGCATATGCCCAAATGGCAAGACAGAAAGTGGCTCCACTTAGCAATATTGGGGTGCCATACTTATCATGAAAATTAGGCAGCCTGTCCTGGTGGTTCTGCTTCTCAACAGTTTGCTGAAAGCTGCCAAACAAAAAGCAGCTCAAAGCCCTCCTAAACAGAGGGAACATCGCCAAAAGAGCAAGAAGAAACCACAAGGGACTCAGGGTGTTGACAGTGCATCAAGCACGTTGCTTTTTCTTTGCAAGAAGTCAAAAGATGGAATTTATAAAATTATTAAGAGAACTATAAAGAAAATCTTGTTACCATAAAAAGGGATTTAAAAAAAATATTTATTTAAGGCAATGGGGTTAAGTGACTTGCCCATGGTCACATAGCTAGGCACTTATTAATGTCTGAACACAGATCTGAACTCAGGTCCTCCTAACTCTAGTGCCAGTGCTCTATCCACTGAACCACCCAACTGCCCCTAAAAAAAGGGGATTTTTAGAAACATCTCATCTTAAGAATTTTTCTGTGTTGCAAAATTCTAGGGAGTAAAGGGAATATACATGAAATTGAAATGAGTTATGATTAGTAAACTTTGTATAAGAACATATTCAAACTAAGCTTTCTTTTTTGAGAATTTAAAGTTGTAATCATAAACAATAAATGAATTGAAGTTTCATCAATCACATTTGTAAAGATTTGTTATAAGAAAACTAGAGATTTTCTAACAGGTTATATCTCCCAAGGTTATATCTCTCAAGGTCTTTTTAACCTAGAGAGTTTGTTAAAAGCTATTCTCTACCTTGTGTTTATTAAAGGGAGTATTTATATGTAAGATCAAAGTAGCTTATTTAATATTTGTTATTTAAAAAGAAGAAATTATATATGTAAATGTAACACTGGCATAGGTAAAAAGTGTACATTGGGGTTTTTTTTAGGTTTTTGCAAGGCAAATGGGGTTAAGTGCCTTGCCCAAGGTCACACAGCTAGGTAATTATTAAGTGTCTGAGGCCAGATTTGAACTCAGGTACTCCTGACTCCAGGGCTGGTGCTCTATCCACTGCGCCACCTAGCCACCCCTACATTAGATTTTTGAAATCATTTATATAAGACTAAATTCATGAAGAATCTTATTTTCTTTGTTTTGTTCATTGAAGTTTATTTGGAATAAGAGGTACATAGAGATTTGTGTGTAAAAATACTTAATTATAAGATTTACTTTAAGAGAACCTGTTGTTTTGTTTTGCTTTAAGAGAATGAGATGTCAGCATGAAAACCTTATTTTTCATGTAGGGTAAGAATTTAATGTTTAAATTTTAAAGAAGTAAAATTGTAGATTTCTTGCCTCATGTTAAATGCAGATTCAGAAGGATAGTGTATAATAGATTGGGAGGTATATCTTAACTGCAAGATTCCCTTTCCAGTAATGTTGAATCAATGTGAGGGGCTTTGGAAAATTATTAGGGAATTAAAAATTATGTAACTCTAAATAGATGAGTGAAATGAGTTAATGAGTGAAATGTTGAAGAGTGTTATCAGTTATGTGATCTACTTTTGGAAATATAAATTATTTTACTGTAATGATGTCAAAGCTGGAATTAATAATTAATTGCTTTGTAGGGGTAATGAGGTAAAGTATCAGAAGTTATGACCCTCTGGGTTCCCTGAAATTTTAAAATAATGTGTTGGACCTTGCTGTAGATCTGTAGGTCTAGGTATAAATATAATAATGAAAAGATTGTTTAGTGAAATCTAGTAATTTATATGTCACTTTTATTGATGGTTTGTTACATTTGTAACTAATAACACGTTGAAAAATTAAGAATCCTTTAAGATGTTCTAATGGATTGAAAAAAATTCTGAAAAGTGATCATCTGTATTTCAAACAAGCTAATAATTAAACTGGCTTATTAAAGAAAAATGTTTGCATAAGAATTTGTCAATTATATATGTAAATTGAAACTTTTGTGGTTATATGTATATCTGTCTATCTATACACACATACACACACATATTTATATACACATATCAAAGTTGTGGCTGTTTGCTTTGAAGTAAAAGCACCCGAGTAACATGGGAAAGATAATGATAATGATAATAATTTGTGATTTTTGTGTGAAAATCTCTGGCTAATTGTCATGTGAGAATTCTGGAAATAATCTCAACCAAAGGTGGTGTTTATTATATACATATTTATTTATTTATTTATTTGTTTATTTGTTTGTTTGTTTGTTTGTTTGTTTATTATGTAATACAGGAGGCTAGAAGGAAGGGTTTCTAGCCAAGAGACCTCTGATATAGTATCATTATCTAGAAAGGAAGTAAATATGATTTCAGATAAAGGAATGTGGGTATAGACTTATCTCTAAAATATACAGAGAACTGAGTCAAATTTTTTAAAAAATGACATGCCATTCCCCAAAAGACCAATGGTCAAAGGATATGCAAAGGCAATTTACAGATGAGGAAATCAAAGCAATCCATAATCATATGAAACGTTGCTCTAAATCACTAATTATTAGAGAAATGCAAATTAAAACATCTCTGAGGACCCACCTCACATCTCTCAGACTGGCCAGTATGGCCAGAAAGGACAATGATCAATGTTGGAAGGTATGTGGGAAATCTGGGACACTAATACATTGTTGGTGGAGCTATGAACTCATCCAAACTTTCTGGAAAGCAATTTGGAATTATGTCCAAAGGGCAATAAAAATGTGTATACCCTTTGATCCAGCAATACCACTACTGGCTCTATACCCTGAAGAGAAGATGAAAAAGAGTAAAAACATCACCTGTACAAAAATATTCATACCAGCTCTATATGTGGTGACAAAGAAATGGAAAATGAGGGAATGTTCATCAGTGACCAGAAGGACAGACTATCCAGTTAAATTATGGAACATAACTGTGAAGAGTATTTTTTTGATCTTATGTTTTATCTATTTTATATTATTACAATAATCTTGTTGTGAAAGTAAACATAACCCCCCATCCCCAAAAAGATAGAGAAAAATCAAGAGAAGTGAAGTGAGAGAAAAAAGTGTTCTTCAGTCTGTGTTCATATTCCATCGACCCTGTCTCTGAGTTGAATTGCTTTCTTTATCATAAGTCCACCAGAGAAGTTGCTTCAATATCTTTTCCCAAAGTCACCATTACTAGCTGTGTTTCCCTTCATTCTATTCCTCCCCACTCTCATTTATTGCATTCTCTCTCTCTCTCTCTCTCCTTTCACCCTGTCCCTGCTCAGAAGTAAGATGTATATGATTACCCTCTCCTATGATATTCCCTCTCCTATCACCTACTCCCCCCACCCCCTTGCTCATCCCCTTTATCCCATCCCTTTTGTCTCATTGTTCTCCAGGGTAAGATAGATTTCTCTATCCCATTAAATGTGTATGTTATTTCTTCACTGAGCCATTTCTTTTTTGTTTTGTTTTTTGTTTTTTTAGGTTTTTGCAAGGCAATGGGGTTAAGTGGCTTGCCCAAGGCCACATGGCTAGGTAATTATTAAGTGTCTGAGACTGGATTTGAACCCAGGTACTCCTGACTCCAGGGCCGGTGCTTTATCCACTGCGCCACCTAGCCGCTCCCACTGAGGCATTTCTAATGAAAATGAAGGATCACTCATTCCCCCCTCCCCTTCCCCTGTTCCACTCCATTGCAAAAGCTTTTCCTTGACCTTTTATGTGAAATATCTTAGCACATTCTACCTCTCCATTCCTTTCCTCCAAGTACCTTCCTTTTTCACCTATTGATTCCATCTTTATACCATATTATACCATTATATTCAATTCCCTCCTGTGCCTTATATTTTTTTCCTTCTAACTGCTCTTATAAATAAGGTTCATATGAGTTATCAGTATCTTCTTCCCTGCAGGAAGACACACAGCTCAACATCATTAACTTCCTCATAATTTGGATACAGCTTTGACTTTGTCATCTTCTAAGTGTGTACTTTGATCCTCCATGGGACCTAAGTAATTTTCTATGGTCAGGTTCTTCTTTTTCTGTTGTTTGCTCATTTCCTCAGTCTATGACTGATTTACTGTACTTCCAAGGCATTGGGGGAGGGGGTTGGGACACCCCGAATGGACCCTAATTCCTCCAAGGTCTTATGAGAAGCTTTGACTGCTCTCTTGCCTGTGCTCTGGTCTGTGGATGACCGCAGGCCTTCCCCTCTGCTCTGGAGTTGTGAGGAGGGTCCCTGCTCCTCTATGGTAGTATGGGGGCCCCCCAGATTGCAAGCTGGATCTGAGTATGGACAACAGCAGAGTTCTGCCCCATTGATAGCAGAGAGATTTCTACAGTTTCTTCCCATGCCCTTATCATCTGTGGACTGTGTACAATGGAAGTGCTGAGTAACTGCAGGTTTCTGTTCAAGTTCCCACCACAGGGCTGCTCTGAGACTGGTGTTGGTCCAGGCTCCACATTCACTCTGTGCAGCAGAGTTCTCTCACTGCCCCTTCAAGCAATTCCCTACTGATCCCTGGGCCAAAAAGTTTGGAAACATCCCCCTCTACCACAGACTCAAGTGCCCCCAGGGACCCGGATGCCTCACAAGCTGTTTCTGGAAGGCTAGAAGCAGGTTCTTTCCAACCCCTGTCCTGGTGAAACAGACCTTTCCTGTGGAAACATCATTAGCTGTTAGCTATATATTTTGAGAAGAATTAAGATCCCTTGATTTGATTTGATTTGATTTGATGCTAGAAAAATATTATTTAGTCAAGAAGAATAAAAAGGTTTAGGTAATCTCAAGATACAATAGTATTGTAATCTCAATAGTAATAGTAATCTCAAGATACAATAGTACAGTAGTAGTTTCAAGTTCTACTGTAGGAAGGGAATGTAAATCAGTTGAGTATATTAGGAAAAGAATCATCTATAGTTTAGTTAGAAACATTTTGGGAAGGAAGAAAATTTATTTAGTTAAGTATGCTTGAGTTATTATTTTAATAAGGAGCAAGAGATTGAGACTGTCTATATGTCACAAGCTTCTGAACCCTCTTTGTACTAAGATGATCATCTAATGTAAATGTTAAAAGCTTAAGTTACCCTGATAATTTACAACACATTCACTTGTGAAGTGAATAGTTATAAAAGTTTTATTTCTGCTAAAGTGAAGTATGTATATCAATGTGATAGTAAGTAAGTCAAAATGTGAATTAAAATAGTTCTAGAATTTTATTGTCTAATGATAAAACATGAGTGTAAATCTGATAGGATGTTGTGTTAAGAAGTTTCTGTACCAGAAGAGATCTCAACAAGTCATTCAAATTGGAAGATATAGAAAGATAATGAAGATACAGAAGGAAATTTAATTCCTCCAGGAAAAAATAAAGGAGAGAGAGACTGGACAAGTTCATATACTTACATCATGTCTATGTATATTTGTATATGTGTGGTTTGGTCAGAGGGTTCCAAGAAGAAGATGGGTCCCAAGTGGACCTGAAGAGAGAATAGAAACTAAGGGGGTATCAAGGATAGTGTGAGAGGACTTCAGATGCAAAATTACTTATACATGTATATATACACATGCATATTAAGAATTAAGAGGAGGGATTGAGTGGAATATCCTGATGAAACCTTCTTGGGGGTTAATATTCCTAGTGAAGTCCTCTCAGGGTTAAGAAACATTAAGACAAGAACAAACTATTATTCTTAGACTATTTTTAAAAGAAAGGCACCTGCCTTCCAATAAAGATTTTTTTTTTTACTAACTAGGAGGACAGTAGACTACTCCTAGAAAGATTTTGCATTTCAAAAAGAACTTATGAGCCACCTGCTTTATGATAAGACTATTTCTGCTTAGAGGACAGTAAACTATTCCAAGAAAGACCTTGCATACTTAGACATTTCTTCATTTAGATAGGCATAGAAAGTCATTAAAATCTTTTTTTATATATTCTCACCATTTGGATGATGAGGAAATATTTTATGAAAACATTTTATTCTTTTCTGTGTTACTGGGTAGATTTTCCTCAAATAAGATTGTATCTCCAGAGACACAGCCAAAGGGTGAAAGGACAAGGTAGTTAAGGAGGGGAAACCCATATTTGGACCTATATAATCTTGCTTGGTTTGAATGTTGGTTGCAGCTTTTTGATCATGAGTCTGCTCTTCTTTTGAGAAAAGCAGATAAAAACTTTCTTTTGCTCAGAATAGTCTCTGAAAATTTTCTTTAGTGCATTTTATACCACATAATGGTATTGGACAGGTTATATATATATATGCAATCATGTAATACATATTTTGCAAAGTCATTTTTATGGAAGAAACTTGAACCAAAAAAAAATGAAGGGAAAAAAAGTGAAAAACAGTATTCTTCAGTCTGTATTTAAACACCATCACTTTTTTCTCTGAAGAGAGATAGCATTTTTCATCATGAGTCCTTTGGAATTGTCTTGGATCATTGTATTGCTAGAAATAGCTAAGTCCTTCATAATTCTTCATCAAACAATATTTCTGTTATTATGTACAATATCCACCTCAGTCTTCTTATTTCACTTTATATAAGTTCATGTTAGTCCCAGTTTTTTCTGAAACCATCCTGCTTGCCATTTCTAATAACAGATAGTACATCACAATCATATACCTCAACTTGTTTAACCATTTCCCAGCTGATGGGCATCCCTTCAATTACAAATTCTTGGCCACCACAAAAAAGAATTACTATAAATATTTTTGTACAAATAGGTCCTTTCCCTTTTTAAAAAATATCTCTTTGTGGGGGGGAGGGCAGCTAGATGTTGCAGTGAATAGAGCACCAACCCTGGAGTCAAGAGGACATGAATTCAAATCTGTCCTCAGACATTTAATACTTACTTAGCTGTGTGACCTTAGACAAGTCACTTAACTCCATTGTCTTGTGAAAACCAAAAAAAAACTTTAAAAATTAAATATTTTAGGGTGGTTAGGTGGTGCAGTGGATAGAGCACTTTTGCTCTAACACCATTGCCTTGCAAAAAACTAAAAAAAATTAAATATTTCTTTGGGATACAGGTCTAGTAGTGATATTGCTAGATTTAAGGGTTTACCCTTTTGGGCATAGTTATAAATAGTTCACAACTCTACCAACAGTTCATTAGTGTTCTAGTTTTCCCACATCTCCTTCAACATTTATCATTGTCCTTTAAATTATTAGCCAATAATATTAGATATGGGGGGTGGTAGCTCAGACCTGTTTTAATTTGTATTTCTCTAATTAATAATGATTTAGAGCACTTTTTCATATGACTATGCATAGTTTTTATTTCTTTGTCCAAAACTGCCTATTCATATCCTTTGACTGTTTATCAATTGAGGAATGACTTGCATTCTTAAAAATTTGATTCAGTTATCTAAATATTAGAGACATGGGGCCATTATCAAAGGTACTTGCTGTAAAGACTATTTCACTGAGGGAGAACTCTTAACCAATCATTATCATCAGAAGGTATCATAAAAGAAGATAATCAATTTTTAATACATGAGATTAAGGCTTTTCAAAAACAAATTAATGCAGCTAGGATAAAAAAGGAGTTCATTGGTAAAAAATATTTGCTTCAAATATCTCTGACAAAAGTCTGATATCTGGGTAGCTAGGTGGCACAGTGGATAGATCACCAGCCCTGGAGTCAGGAGTACCTGAGTTCAAATCAGACCTCAGACACATAATAATTACCTAGCTGTGTAGCCTTGGGCAAGCCACTTAACCCCACTGCCTTGCAAAAACTAAAAAAAAAAAAAAAAAAAAAAAAAGTCTGATATCCAAGAGATATAGGGAATTAACCTAAATAAATGATAAAAGTCATTCCCAACAGATAAGTAGTCAAAGGATATTAAGTTTTCAAAAGAAAAATCGCAAACTATCAGCAACCACATTATGGGATCAGTCCAAATGACTAATAAAATAAGTGAAAAATAAAACAATTTTGAACTTTCTTCTCATACCCAGAAAATTAGCACAAATAAGTAAAAGAATTTTGGAGGGCTTATGGGAAGACTGGTCCTTACCCTGTTAGTGGTCTAACCATTTGGGAAGACAAATTAGAATCATGTCTTTTAAAAAGTGATTAAATCATTTGTATTCTTTTACTCAGAAAAGTGTAATAATACTATATACTCAAAAACACATAAGTAGCAGAAAGTTCCCATATATAACAGAATAATCCCAGTATCTTTTTTATAATAGAAAAAAAGAAACAAAAAAGAAACAAATTAGGTTTGACTGAGGAAGGGTTAAATAAGATCTGGTATATGAATATAATGTAATGTTATTTCACTGAAAGTAATTATGTGAATGTAAGGAATATAGAGGGACATGGGAAGATTTATATAAACTGATAACAACTGAAGTAAGTAGAAAAAGGAAAACAATATATAGTGACTTTAATAATGCATATGTAGAAAATACCAAAAGAAAGCTGAACATTCCAATTGAAATGATTACTTTTACCCTTGGAGTGGATATGAGAAAATGTACATTCTTTCATTAGAATAATGGATAATATGGCTACAGAATTTATATATATATAATACATATATATATATAGTTATATAGTCAGATGCAAAATCTGTATGTGTGTGTGTTTGTGTGTGTGTGTGCGTGTGTACACAAGCATGTATATATGTTTTACTTAACTGGTTTTCTCTTATTTTTTTTACAAGGGAATGGTCACTCAGTTGGGTATATATTATATCCAGAAGTAATTGTTATGTAAAGACGAAGGGAATTCACAAAATAAATTGTTTTGTTTCTTAAGTTTGAAATAAGGAAAATGAAAGAGAAAAAGTTTTAACAAATGAATGGGCCCAGGAACTATATGAACACAACTATAAAACACTTTTTACACAAATAAAATCGGATCTAGACAACTGGAAAACTATTAATTGCTCATAAGAAGGTCAAGCCAGTTTAATAAAAAGGATAATTTGACCTAAATTAATCTATTCAGTGCCATGCTAATCAACTATCAAAAAATTCTTTTTATGGATCTAGAAAAAATTAATAACAAAATTTATCTAGAAGAACAATAACTCCGGGCTATCAAAGTAATCAATAAAAAAATGTGAAAGAAGATAGTCTAGATGTACCAGATATCAAATTGTATTATATAGTAGAAATTATCAAAATAATCTATTATTGGCTAAGAAATAAAGTGGTGGATCAACGAAACAGACTAAGGGCAAATTACATTATAGTAAGTGACCACAGTATTCTAGTATATGATAAACTCAAAGATTCAAGCTTTTGAAACAAAAACTCATTATTTGACAAAAACTGTGGGGGAAAATTGGAAACAGTATGACAGAAACTATGTATAGTGCAATATCTCATACAGTATACCAAGATAAGGTCAAAATGGGGACATGATTTACACATAAAAGGTGATACCATAAGCAAATTAAGAGAGCATGGAATAGTTTATTTGTCAGGTTTATGGATGAAAGAAAAAGGTAGGACCAAATAAGACAATAGAGAGCACTGCAAAATGAAAAAATATGTAAGATTATATAAAAATTAAAAAGATTTTGCACAAACAAATGCAACCAAAATGATAAGGAAAGCAGAACCTGGGTGGGTGGGGAAGTTTTGCAACAAGGATCTCTGATAAGGACCCCATTTCTCAAATATATACAGAACAAGGTCAAATTTATAGAAATACAAGTCATTTCTTAATTGATAAATGGTTAAAGGATATAAATAAGCAGCTCTCAGAAAAAGAAATAAAAGCTATCTATAGTTATATGAAAAAATACTTTGAGATACTTTAAATACTTTAAAAAATACTTTAAATCACCATTGATTACAAATTAAAACAGCTCTGAAGTACCAGTTCACACCTCTCAGATTGTCTAATGTAACAAAAAAAGAAAAATGTTGGATATAGGAGAGGCTGTGGGAAAACTGGGACAACATTGCATTATTGGTGGAGCTATTTAGAACTTTTACCAAAGGGTCATAAAACTGTGCTTACCCTTTGATCTGCAAAACCACTGTTGACTTAACAGTTTTAATATCCCAAAGGCATGCAAAAAAGGGGGAAAGAACCTAACAAAAAATATGTATAGCAACTCTTTTGTGGTGGCTAAGAATTAGAAATCAAAGAGATGTCCAACAACTGGAGAACGATTAAACAAGCTGAAGTATCTGAATGTAATGGAATATTATGATACTATGAGAAAAGACAAGCAGAGTGATTTCAGAAAAATCTGAAAAGACTCAAGTGAATTCATAGTGAAGTGAATAATACCAGGAAAACATTGTACACAGCAATATTTGAAGAATTGTGAATGATTTAATTATTCTCAGCAAGATAATAATCTTGTATATCATTCCCTCCGGAGAAAAATTGAATTTTTTAATACAGACTGAAACATGCTATTTCACCCTTTTTAAATGTTTTTCTTTTTTTCAAGTCTTCTTGTACAAAATGATTAATATGGAAATGTTACACATATTTAACCTATAATCAAATGATTGCTTACTATCTCAAGGAGGAAGGAGGAAAGGGAAGTAAGGACAGAATTTTGAACTCAAAATTTTAAATAAAAATGTTTTTAAAAATAAAAAATATTAAAATAGCACAAAAAAGTAATGAGGTGTGAAATAACTCTTATTCAACCCTTTTAATGGAAATAAACTACCTTTCCAATAACATCATAAATCCTAAGCAACTAAATCTATAAATTTGATCTTTCTGGACTAAAAAACTGGACCAAAAAACTTGTAGTTAGAATACCTTGAATTCAGCCTCAAACACTTTATCAGTTTTCTTGTAGGGGAGGGTGGATGAATCTGCTTCACCATGTCCCTGAAAGTTAAATGAGCTGGATCGATATTCATTTAAAACTCCTATATTGAGCCCTCCCTCCAGTGTATTTTCTTGCATATCTAAGCAGATTTGATACATGAAGTCATCAGCTAAAAGCATTAAAAAAAAAAAGAATGGTAAAGGAAATAAGCAAAACTGCATCTATTCCCACCCTGTTCCATTTCTCCACTCTCTCCCCTATACAGTGAGTGACATGCCTTCCTTCAGAATTTCATTATGCTAGTGGTGGAGAGAACACTTGCAGTCTGAATAGCTCATGTTTACTAATGAAATGAAGCTGGAACACCCCCCTCTGCCTCCAATGTGGTTACTTGCTGCTTTTACACTAAACTACTCCCTTTGCAGCTTCTCTGAAGAATTGCTATTAGGCTGCATCTCCACTGATCTGCTAATTCAATCTACTCCTTCTCTAATAAATTGTTGTTTGACAATTTCTCTGCTGAATTGATATCACTATCTGTTCCTTTTTCACTGTATTACACCTTATTTACTGCAAGGAGTATTTAGGGGCTCTCTCTATTGAACCATCCTATAGCTCTTCTCTGAGTCAGACTAACACCTGTATTCCATCAGCATAGCAAGAGAGCTTCATATCAAGTTTATCTTTTTTTTGTTGCTGTTTTCTTGATTCCTCCTTAACAGGAACTCCCCAAGTCCATCTTTACATTTGATTTGGAATGAGTAAACTCCTTTCAACTTCAATCATGTTGCTGGAGCTAGTACCAGGATCATTTAGATTTACTTTGCTTTATTGGACAGGGATAGCTAGAGACTTTTGTCCTGTATTCCTGTGCCTACACCCAAATTCCTGTCCTTATATATTAATAAATAGCATGTCTTCACCTGGTGGTTTTGAGATTCTAATGAGAAAATTATATATATATATATATATATATATATATATATATATATATATATATATATATCTAAAGTTGTTTCTAAAGTACTAAATCAATGGCAGCTATCTAGATTTTTAAAAAATCAGTTGGAATTCCTTTTTAAAAAATTAATTTCAATATCTATTATTTAAATGTTATAGACCATGCCCAATGATAAATAAAATTGTTGTTCTAACAGAGAGTAGTTTCAGTGACCAAAAGACAATTGTGGGGTTAATTAGGAGACTTACCTAGGTTCACTTGTTGAGGGCAACTGCAGGAAGTCAGAAGGGAGAATTAAAGCCAGCTAATGGATCTGAAGGTACTTGAGAACCTCAGAGGGAGTTATACTACTGGGAAAACACCAGTGGCAAAGAACAATGAGCAAACATTGGAAAGCAGTCTGATAAAGATCCTCTACAAGGGTACTGTGGCACAAACCACTGGAATTTACTTAGAACTTTGGTATAGAATTGTTCATTTGGAGAGGGTTCTGTTGGATTTACAAGGATTCCATTTAGTTTCCCAGGACTCCATTGTCTATAATTGTATACTGCATTCTTTTTCTCTTTTTTCTTTTATTTACATGAAAATTACATGTACCTTGAAGTTGGTTCTCAAATGACTTCAATTTCAATGTTATTTGTTAATAATTACCTAGCTGTGTGGACTTGGGCAAGCCACTTAACCCCATTGCCTTGCAAAAACCTAAAACAAAGAAACAAATAAACAAACAAACAAACAAATAAATAAAGACTTGCTGGCTTGTCTTCCAAAATACTATCAAGATAGCCCCTATGGCTTGGAGGGGGAGGGTTCCCACAATCCTTGAAGATCTTTAGCATAATCAATAGACCATTCTTTTTATTGGAAGGTCTAATGTCTAGCACCTCACCCCATCCAGAGTCTTTTCCCACCATGTTGAGTTGTCCTACCTCATCTTAGATTTGGTGGGGGGGAAGTGCTACCCTTCTTTGATTGGACAAGCTGGAGGTGATCTTCAGTATTGGACTCCATTTTAGAGATTTGATTCTCTAGAGAGATGCCCATACACACCTCAATAATTTGTAAACTTAAGAAAAATAGATAAAAATGTGTATGTTTACCTAATTCTGTTTTGTTCTAACTCCAGAAGTTAATATGTATCCCTCATTAGGACAAACTCTGAGGATTAACACATACTTAATATAATTATCATTTTGAAGGCCAAAACTCAATGAGGACTCCACTTTAGGGGACAGCCTCTCCCTGTGCTGGAATTATCCTATCATTCAATCCCCCCTCCCTCTTATTTCTTACCATTTGAAGTCCTCTCACATCATTCTTGATACATTTCCTCAGCAAAATTTTCACATTCATCATCATAATCTTTGGGTTCTGTTCTCTCTTCCTGCCCAATTGGGACCCATACCTGGCCTTTTTTTTTAGTATCCTAATCCTCATCTCTTCCCAGCACGATCTTTATCTCTTGGTTGGTAATGATCTCTATCATAGCCCTTATGAGTCTATTGGGAGTAGAAATGGAGTTTAATAGTCCTGCTTCTTCTTCCTTTTCCTCCTCTTCCTCCTCCTCCTCCTCTTCTTCTTCTCGGCAATGGATGAGCAATAAACACTCAATTTATCTGCAGAGAGTGGCATAAGTAAGAGCAGCACATCTACAGAGTCCAGGGAAAAGTTACAGATATCAAAAGGGGCAGTTTCCCCTGATCAAACAACCCATACACATATAGATGCAAAATGGAGAAAATGAACTCATCCAGTCTCTCCCTTTTCCCCTGGAGACATGACATTCAATTTCTTCCTGTATCTTCAGAGTCCATTCCAAAAAGTTCTCTCCAGGTCAGGTGAGATCTTATTGAGATCTCCTCTTCTGGTAGAGGTACTTCTTAACACAATATCTTATAAGATTAAGATTCATATTTTCATCATTAGACAATAAAATTTTAGAGCTATTATAATTTACATTTTGACTTACTCGTCATGCTGATATACATACCCCACACTTACAAAATAAAACTTCCATAATTGTTTCACTACATAAGGGAATTCATCTAAAACTGTCAGATTAATTTGAATTAGTAGCATATACAGTAGATGATCATCTTAGTACAAAGAGTGTCCAGAAAGTGACATATTTTTTCATCCTCTTGCTCATTATTGAAATAACTCAAGCATCCTTAACTGAAAGGAATTTCTCTTTCTAAATTGTTTCTAAATATACTATAGATGATTATTCTCCTGATATGCTCAAATGACTTACATTCCCTTCCTTAAAATAGAATTTGAAAATGCTATTATGCAGAATTGTGTCTTGTGAGATTACAAAAATCTTTTCATCCTTTTTACCTAAATATATCTTCTAAAATAAAATCAAGGGATCTTAATTCTTGTCAGAGCATATAGGTAACAGCAAACATCAAAACCATACACTAGCCTATCTGGCTATTAAACTCCAATTGACTAAAATTTCTATATCAGATTTGTTTTATACCAATTTACTATAAAGGTTCAGGATATCAAAGGAAATTTCCTTTATAGATAATTCCTTATAGATAATGAGTGTCAGTTTCCAGGCAGAGGTCATATGGGTAACCAAATGCCTTAAGCCAAATTTTAGATTTATCCGGTTAGACATTATTTGAAAGTCACATTTGGGAAAAATCAAGTCAGAAAGTGTCCAACCACAGATTGCACTAAATGCCACACCTTCAACTTTTTTAATCCCAATGCACCTGTCACCTGTAGTCTCCAAACCTTCACTGGGCTTCCTGGCTTCAAAAGAGCATTGACCCACAGCACTTCCTTTGCTGATCATACCTTTATCATAAACAGAACAAAAGCCAATTAAAAGTCCCATGATCTAAAATAGTAATTCCATCTAATTAGACTTCCAACTAAATTCACTTTCACAAGAATTTAATACTAATTATAATCTGGATGGGAGTCCCAATCAATCAGCCCACTTCCCTACACATATAACTACTACGGGCCAGCCTCCTGGATTCTTGTCATCATAATACACTAAATAGGGTCATCTTCCAATCTTATGCAAAAAGCAGTCAAGTTCCCCCAGCATCTGTAATATTCTCTGACATATAAAAACCTCATCACAAGTATGTTCCATAACTCAACTATAAGATCTGTCCCCCTGGTGTCACTAACTTATGATCTCCAGACCCACCTCCCTTTTTTTGAAATCATATCTACTCTATTCCTATATAAAGATAGTATATCAGAGGTCTCTTGGCTAGAAACCCCTCCTTCTAGCCTGCTGTATTACACAATAGATAAACTCCTCCTTTTGCTATGAGATTGTCTATCATCTCCAGAATTCTTACATAACAATTAGCTAGAGATTGTCACCAAAAAATATAAAATTATTATTATTTTTATCTTTCCCATGTTACTCAGGTGCTTTTACTTCAAAGCAAACAACCACAGTTTGCAAATTACATATATAATAGGAAAATTTATATGCAAACAATTCTTCATAACAAATATATTTAATTGTTAGCTTGTTTGAAATACAAATCATTACTTTTAGAATTAAATCCATTAGAACATCTTAGGGGACTTTAAATCTCCAGCATATATTATTATAAGATTTTACAAAACAATCTTTCCCTTATCACATTATACATGGACCTACAGATCTAGAACAAGTTCCAACACATTGTTTAAAAATTTCAGGGATTGGGGCAGCTAGGTGGTGTAGTGGATAAAGCACCGGCCCTGGAGTCAGGAGTATCTGGGTTCAAATCCAGTCTCAGACATTTAATAATTACCTAGCTGTGTGGCCTTGGGCAAGTCACTTAACCCCATTTGCCTTGCAAAAAAAAAACTAAAAAAAAATTTCAGGGATCCCAAAGGGTTGTGACTTTTGATATTTTCTCTCATTATCCCTATAAAGCAATCAATTATTAATTCCAGGCTTTGACATCATTACAGTAAAATAGTTTATATTTACAAAAGTAGATCACATAACTAGTAAAGAGTTTTCAACATCTTACTCACCAAAAAGTTACCTAACTAGGGGTTACATACTTTTTAATTTCCCAATCATTCTTCAGAGCCCCTCACACTTATTCAATATTGTAGGAAGGGTATCTTGCATTTAGGTTATACTTTCCAATCTCCTATATACTAACCTTCTTAGTTTACAATTAACATGGGAGGGGAGGATCTACAATTTTTACATCTTTAAAAATTGAACATTTAATTCTTAGCCTACATGAAAAAAGTTTCCATGCTGACATCCCATTCTCTTAAAGCAAAAGAAACCAAGAAGTTCCCTTAAAGTTAACCCTATAATGGAATAGCTTTTACATGCAATTTTTTTTTTACATTTTTGTTTTACAAACTTATTTACTTCTTATTCCAAATACACTGTTATTTTCTTTTTATTTATTTTTAATTTTATTTAATTTATTTACACATTACTAAAATATTCTTGTTTAAGAGTAAACATAAGGAGTGGCTAGGTGTCATAGTGGATAGAGCACTGGCCCTGGAGTCAGGAGTACCTGAGTTCAAATCGGGCCTCAGACACTTAATAATTACCTAGCTGTGTGGCCTTGGGCAAGCCACTTAAACCCATTGCCTTACCAAAAAGAAAAAAAAGAGTAAACATAATACCCCTCCCCACAAAAATATAAAACCTCATGAAAAATCAAGTAAAAGAGGAAAAAATGTGTTTGAGTCTGTGTTCTGGTACCATCAGCTCTGTCTTGGGTGGATCTCATTCTTTGTCATAAGTCCATCATAGAAGTTACTTCCATATTTGTCCTCAATTGCTGTTGCTATTTGCAATTCCCTCCAGCCATTCCTCCCCACTACCATCTATTATATTTTCTCTCTCCTTTTACTCTGTCCCTCTTCAAAAATGTGCTGTGGGGTATCTGAATGGGGCAGTAGACAGAGCACTGGCCCTGGGTCCAAGAAGCCCCAAGCCTACATCCCGCTCAAGAAACCCAGCAACCTCCCAGCCCTGTTGTCCCAGACAGGCCACCCAATCCCACCACCTTGCAAATAGTGAAAAAGAAAATGTGTTATATATGACTATCCTCTTCTATGATCTACCCTCTCCTCTATCACACATATCCCCCTCCCCTCCCCCGTCCCCCTTCTTTCCTTTTTCTTCTAGATGTCTATACCCTATTGAGTATATATATATATATACTATTTCCTCTCTGAGCCATTTCCAATGAGAATAAAGGTCCCTCATTCTCCCTCTTCTTCCCCCTTCTATCCCATTGCAAAAGTTAAATGAAATATATTTTAATATGAAATATCTTAGTCTATTCTACCTCTCCTTTCTCTTACTCCCAGTACATTTCCCTTTCACCCATTGATTCCATTTTTACAATATATTATATCTTCAAATTCAGCTGTCTCCTGTGCCTCATCTATAAAAGCTCCTTCTACCTACTCCATTAAATGAGAAGGTTCATATGAGTATTATCAGTATCATCTTTATATGCAGGAATACACACAGTTCAACATCATTAAATCCCTCATAATTTACCCTTCTCATCCTCCTTCTCTATGCTTCACCTGAGTCCTGTACTTGAAGATCAAACTTTCCATTCAGCTCTGATCATTTCAACAGGAACACTTGAAATTCTCATTTCATTGAAAGTCCATCATTTCCCTTGGAAGTAGATGGTCATTTTTGCTGGGTAGTTTATTCTTGGTTGCATTCCAAGCTCTTTTGCCTTCTGGAATGTTATATTCCAAGCCCCATGAGCCCTTAATGTGGATGCTGCTAAATCCTGTGTGACTCTGACTGCAGCTCTATGATATTTGAATTGTGTCCCTCAGGCTGCTTGTAATATTTTCTCTTTAACTTGGGAGTTCTGGAACTTGACAATAATATTCCTAGGGGTTAGTTTTTTGTTTTTGGATCTCTTTCTGGGGGAGATTAGTGGATTCTCTCAAGTTCTATTTCACCCTTTGCTTCTAGGATATCAGTGCAATTTTCCTGTAGAAATTCTTTAAAAATGAAGTTGTCTCTTTTTCCTGATCATTACTTTCAAGTAGCCCAGTAATTTGTAAATTATCTTTTTCTGGATCTCTTTTCCAGATCAGTAGTTTTTCCCCATGAGATATTTCACATTTTCTTCTTCTAGTTTTTCATTCTTTTGGTGTTGAATTATTGCATCTTGATTTCTCACAAAGTCATCAGCTTCCTTTAGCTCCATTCTACATCTGAAGATTTTGTTTTCCTCAGAGTGCTTGCTTGTCTCTTTTTCCATCTGGCCAATTTTGCTTTTTTTTTTTTTTTTTAGGTGTTTGCAAGGCAAATGGGGCTAAGTGGCTTGCCCAAGGCCACAAAGCTAGGTAATTATTAAGTGTCTGAGTCGGGACTTAAACCCAGGTACTCTTGACTCCAGGGCCGGTGCTTTATCCACTACGCCACCTAGCCGCCCCTCAATTCGGCTTTTTAAAGCATTCTTCTCCTCATTAACTTTTTGAATTGTTTTATCCATTTGACCTAACTTGTTTTTTAACAAGCTATTTTCTTTAGCAGTTTTTTGGATCTCTTTGACTAAGCTGCTGACTTCATTTTCATGTTTTTCCTGCATCTCTCTCATTTCTTTTCTCAGTTTTTCTTTTATCTCTCTTCCCTGATTTTCAAAATCTTTTTTGAGCTCTGTCATAGCAAAAGCCCACCTTCTATATTTCTTGGAGTCTTTAGATGCAGAAACTTGGACCTTCTCATCTTCGTATTGTGTATTTTGGTCCTCCATGGGACCAAAGTAATTGTCTATGGTCAGGTTCTGTTTTTTTCTGTTTACACATTTCCGTAGCCTGTGCCTAGTTTTGGGGTGCTTCCTGAGCTTTTGAGTATTATTTGGACACCCCCACACATACAAGGACCTCAGTATGTGAGACTCTGACTGCTCTTCTGGTCTCTTGAATGACCACAAGTACACCCCTCTGACCGGGGTTGTGGGGGGGAGGTCCATGCTCTATGGGGGAGGGGGCAGTGCTAGACTGAGATTAGGGTCTGAATATGCTTAAATCTCCAGAGTCCTGTCCCAGGGACAGAGATCAGACCTCTGCAGTTTCCCTCCACTCCCTTACCTTCCATGGGCTGAGTACTCAGGGAGCAGTTGCTGGGTGGCTGCTCCCTGCTGGGTGGCTCCATGGATCTGCTTCTGTTTCCTGGGAAATGGGCTTTGCTGAGGCCCATAGCCATGCTTAAGAGGGGTACACTGGCCTTGTCTTTGTGCTCACTCTGGCAGAGGTCTCCCAGCTGATCTTCCAAGTTGTGCTTGGTGCTGCCTGGGGTGCAGATCAGGAAACTGCTTCTGCTGCCAGATGTCCTGGGGCTGTTCCCAGGAGGCTGAAGTTCCTTTGCTCTGGTGCTGTTGCCCCTGCAACTTCATGAAACAGAGCCTTCCCACACTATTTTCCAGGTTACCTTGGGTTGGGGAATTGCCTCACTGGATCTTCGTGTGAGTTCTGTCTCTCGAAAATTTAGAGACATAATTTTAAGGTTTTTGACAATATTTTAGAGAGAGCACCTAAGAGAGGCTATACTCCTTACTGCCATCTTGGCTCCACCCCCCTGCACTTCTATTTTTCAAAAGAAAATGAGATTCTTCAAGAATTTAATCTTATACATATTGTAATTTCAAAACCACAATTCAAAGTTTTACCTATGTCAGTGTCACATTTACATAGAACAATATCTCAAATAAATATATTTTTTCTTCATAAATTACAGATGTTAAATAAGCTATTTTGATCTTACATTGAATATTCCCTTCTATAAACACAAGGTGGAAAACAAAGTTTTTCAAAAACTCTCTGGGGGGCAGCTAGGTGGTGCAGTGGATAGAGCATTGGCCTTGGAGTCAGGAATACCTGAGTTCAAATCCAGCTTCAGACACTTAATAATTACCTAGCTGTGTAGCCTTGGGCAAATCACTTAACCCCATTGCCTTGCAAAAACTAAAAAAAAAATTTTTTAAATAAAAAAAACTCTCTGGGTCAAAAGGACCTTGAGAGAGATAGGCAATTAAGAATATATTTTCTGGTTTTCACATAGCAAAGTTTTACAAATATGAGAGATGAAACCTCAGTTTATTCACTGTTTGATATTCCAATACAATTTTAAATTCTCAAAAAGTTTAGTTTGAATCTGTTCTTATAATATTATACATAATTATAATAAATATAAATGTATACAAATATATTAATATATAAATATAATAAATATAATACATAATTATACATAACACATTTCAATTTCATGTATATTCTCTTAACTCCCTAGAACTTTTGTAACACAGAAAATTCTTAAGACGAGATGTTTCTAAAAAATCCCTTTTTCATAATTACAAGTTTTCTTTATATTTCTTTTAATAGTCTTATAAGTTCCAAAAGTCATATCCAAAATGACCTTAAATTGTTTTCTTTCAAAATCTAAAACTTTGCAAATTTTACTTATTTTTATCAGTGTAATTCTAACTTCCTAAAGCTCTAGCTTATGAGAGCTTTTATCCTTACTGATCAATATTTCCTAGTATTAGAACATTTAGGAATATATCATATCACAATCAAAATTATATATTTTTACAAACACTTTTAAGTTAGTTTCTTGTATTTTCATATTACCTTTATACAGAAAATTAAGCCATTATATAGTTACCTAATTGAAGAAACAGTAATAGAATAAAAAATTAACACTGGTTTCATGTCAAACCTTTCATATTATAGGATTTCTTACTTTCCATTCAATTCACTGCCAGATTTTGCAAAAGTAGTATAGTCTGATGCAATTTTCAAATTACCCCCTCATTTAAAAAAACACAACTCAATTTAGCATAAACTTGGGTTATGAAAAACCAGAAGATAAACCATAGCTTATCAATTAACTCTTAGCTCTCTGTCACTGTTCTCTTCTTATCTTGATTTTTAAAGCAATTTTTAAAGGTCCCAAAAATTCATATTTTAACTTATACAAAGTAAAACCTGCTCATACCTTCTTTCTACATGCTTTAACTTACAAAAATTTGATAAACTTTACAAATTGTCCAAGAATCTCAACTTTCTTTATGTCTTTTCATTTTTCCTTAAAACTCTTTTACTATTCTCTTCATAGGTCTTTCAAACCCATTACTCAGATTGTAAAACTTTTATTTTTCCTTTAATATACTGTTCACATGCTTTAGTCTCCCTTTTTTCTGACATTTCCATATAATCAATTTATGTACTTTAGAATGGACAAAGACCTTACTCTCTTTTCTTCCTGGAATTTGCTTCCTCAGAACTTTCTCATTTCTTTCATGATTTGTTTATTTAACATATTTTTCCCATCTAGTTATATTCACCGTATTTTTTTTTTGTTTTTCTGCTTCTGTAACTTCAAATAAATCCCTCTTTAATATTTGTTTTACCAAGTCTTCCTGAAACAATTTTCTCTTTCTACAATTATTTAGTCCTTTTTCTTAGTTCCCCTTTCTTTTCCTGTTTAACGGTTGAGATGAGAGTCAGGACAAGGCTGCAAGTGGCAAGTGGTGGAGAAAGGGGAGGGGAGGGGGGAGGAGAAAGAGGAGTCTGGCAGCACAGAATAATGGAGAGGAAGCCTGGGGAGGGAGAGAAAAAGTCAACAGCATTTATTTATTTTCTTCTTTCCCTTTATATTTTGATATTTCTTCCTGATTACTGAGTCTAGACTCTAAAGGACTATCAGTCGCCACTTTAGAGAGTGATTGTAATTCTTTGCAGCTTAGTTTTGAATTTGACATTCCCATCCCTACTGACTAGAATCTCTTGGGATTCTCTGGGCTCACTTTCTAGGGGCTTGAACTGCTTGAGAGTTCTCTGGAATCTCTCTCTATGGACTTTAACTGCTTGAGGGCATTTCTACCTCTACTTCTATCCTTTTTTTTTTTTTTTTTTTTTTTTTTTTTTTTTTTTTTTTTAGGTTTTTGTAAGGCAAATGGGGTTAAGTAGCTTGCCCAAGGCCACACAGAGACCGGATCTGAACCGAGGTACTCCTGACTCCAGGACCAGTGCTTTATCCACTGAGCCACCTAGCCACCCTACTTCTATCCTTAGAGACTCAAACTGCTTAGGTGAGGCAAGTGTCAGGTCACCCAGGGACTCACTGTTGTTGTCTGGTCGGCTTTATGGATTCTAACTTGATTCACAGGTCTTGCTTATCTAGGTTTGTGCACACAAACTTATATGATCTCGTGGTACCATCAGGCCGCAGCAGCAATCTCCCTTCTTGTTGTATTACCTCCAGAGGTCTTTGGACTTTTGATTTTGTTTGAACTGAGTCTCTCCCTCAGGATTCCTTTCCTGCTCCCAAGGCACTAGGCACTGAGTCTTGAGTTGCCGAAATTGGTCTTCGTGGCACCTGCTTGTAGTTGTGTCCAGGAGAGTCTCAAGGAGGGAGTTCAAACCCTGGGAGAACCTCTAAAACTGTGTGTGATACAGTTACCCTAAAGAAATACTTAGAGACTGGGTCTTAGCAAAAGAAAATCTTTATTTACTTTCTCAAGAAAAGGTATACTCAGAGACACATCATGATGGCGAAAGTTAGGAAGCCACACTTATAGCACAGCAGGGCAGGGTTATATAGATCCTAACTGCAGCCCCCCACCCTAACTCCCTTTCCCTTGAACCCATTGGCTGGGTTTCAGGGGGTACAATCTATTCGAGGAAAGCTACCCCAGCAACAGATGCAAAGAAAAGAAGACAATGTTTACAATATATATCTCATCAAGTAGTGGGGGTGACCTGGTACCAGACCCTCTTAGTTTAGAGGTCTTTATGACCTTCATAACTGATTTGACTAGGAAAAAGGTAGGGTTTTCATGGTCAGGATGTGCCTCAGTCAGCAAAACAGTCTTATTGTAAAATAGGATGTCTTGGGTCCCTTGTAATATTAGGTGTTTTTTTTTTAACATAAACATTTCTTTAACCCTAAGAGGCCTTCATCAGAAATTATTCCACTTGATCTCTTAAAAGAAGCTTTTTTAAATATCCTTGTGAAAGTTGACTTTCCAATCACTTATGTTATTAGAGACTCAGAAAAATAAGTTAATATTTAAAGGACAAAATTCACTGTTCACCTGATGCTGAGTGAAATGAGCAGAACCAGAAGAACATTGTATACCTTAACAGCAACATTATATGGTTGACTTGCTATCAACTATGATGGACTTGTTCATCTCAGCAATTCAATAATCAAAGAAAAAGGGGCGGCTAAGTGGTGCAGTGGATAAAGCACCGGCCCTGGAGTCAGGAGTACCTGGGTTCAAATCCGGTCTCAGACACTTAATAATTACCTAGCTGTGTGGCCTTGGGCAAGCCACTTAACCCCATTTGCCTTGCAAAAAAAAAATAAAGAAAATTCTAAAGAACTTGTGATGGAATATACAATCCATATTCAGAGAAGGAATTATGAATTTTGAATACAGACCAAAGCTTACTATTTATAATTTTTTTAATTTGTTTTATGTTTTATGGTTTTTTCCTTTTTTGTTCTTATTCTTTCACTCCATGATTAATTGAGAACTATATTTTACATGGTTATACATGTTGCTAAAGTATATTAATTACTATAAATTTTTATAATTATTCCTGTTCAAGGGTTGATGTTACCTAAGGTACTGTGAAGAATGGAATGTGTCCTTCTTAGACTTTGAAAGGAAGACTTGTTTTGCCCTCTAAATCCAAGAAAGAATTTGGTCCTCCTTTTGACTTCAAAAACAAGTATTCACCCTGGCCTCCTGATATTTAAACTAAAAAAATCTAATGTCCCTCAGAGAAAATAGCATTGTAGAAAGATGGTTCTCTGATATAAAATAATAGAATGGTCTTTAGGCAAGTTGTCTACTCTTTGTATGTATATTCTGTTTCTCCTTCCCTTGTTACTGTGTACATTTTCAGATCTCGCTCAACTTGAGGAGATCATTTCTTAGATGGTCTTCATTACCTACTGGTGGTGGGAAAAATCCCAGAAAATAAAATTTCATGTCTAATCTATTTTTCATTATTGTTGTTGTCATGTTATTTTAACACTTTGTATTGAAGGGTCTTAATTTTAGGGTAACATTTATGGTGCCCGAGGACTTGAATAGATAGGAATTTTGAGGAGGAACAGGTCTATGTTTGGACTCAGATGTGCTCTGTGGAAGGAAAGATGTCTATAAAACAGGTCGGTGGTCTGTAGTCAGAGGTGCTCCTTGGGAAAAAAATAGATTTGTAACTTTTAAAATCCCAGAGTTTGTTATTTTTCCATTCAAATTACTCTACTTTTGTTTATTTGAAAGTTAGAGTTTCTCTGGGAATTTTACCTTTGATTTTGTGATTCTCAGATTGGTGAGGAATTGTTTTGACTTGAAGTGGCCAGATGGGTGCTGAGTACTTTTTCTAGATCTAATTGTGGCATGATTTGGTGGAGTTGCCTAGTGGTTAAATCTGATACTTTGATAAATAGAAAGGAATTTGGCATTCCTGTCATATGTCCAGTGTCTATTATATGGTTTTTGTTTGTTTGTTTAATGTCTTATTGTTTTTTTGGTGTTTTGATTTTATGTAAAATTACTGCTGTGATTGTTGAATTTGATCATGGGACAATCTAATTCTAGGATTAGAGATGCAGCAGAGAGAACACCTGATATTTATATGATTAAGCATTATGACTCTAATGATCATGCATTTTATCAGCATTGGTGTAAAGTAACAAATGAACTGAAATTATGTTGGTTGAGATGGGGAATCTTTTGAAAGACCTAAATTGAACTATCTTAAAACAAAATTGATTTTAAAACTAATAAGACTTACAATAAGTAATGGGAATGTCTTTACCATTGGTATAGTGAGATGCTACACAGAAAGCATAAAGCTAAAATTTCTTCCCTTAAGATTTGAAGAAAGGTAATTTCTCCTACCCCTACAAGTAGGCTCTTTCTCCAACCTCTCCCCTCAGCTTCAGCCTCTCCCCTTACAGATGATGTCTTCAAAACTCACTCTCCTCCCCTCTCCAAAAGCTCCAATTTGCCTCCCTTTTCAGCTACTGTTCCTCTTCCTTATTCGTTGCCTTATTTACTTCCTAAAGACTCTGGTTTTGGGGAACCCACCCCTTCTGCAAACCTGGGTTATCTGCTCCCCTTTATCCTACCCTCCCTAGTCCAAAGGAAACTTCTTCCTCTTTTCCTATTGCTGAAAGTCATCTTTCTACTCCTTTTTCTTCTCTCTCTCTTTCATTCTTTTTCTCTTCCTTGTCCTCCTAATTTTCCTCACTCCCATTCTTTTTCCCCCTCCTCCTTGTTCTAATCTTGCTTTTTCTCCTCCTTCTACTTCCTTATCCTCTTCTCTTTGTTCTCCAATTTCTTCCCTTTCCTCTACTGTCCCAACTCCTTCTTATTCCCCCAATATTAATTTCTATTTATTCTCCAATCTCCTACCCTTCCTTGTCTATTCCTTTTCTTCCTATTTCCCTTTATCCTAATCCTTCTATAACTTCATTTTTTTCCTCCAATTTCTTCTCCCACTGTAACATCTTCTGTTTATGCTCAAAATTCTTCCTCTGTAACCTCTCACCTTCCTTGCCTCTTCCAGTTCTTTCTATTTCACCTTATCCTTTCCAAGCATTTAAAATGTCTCTTTCTATTGAACAGGACCATTTTTAGCTATTGTTCATTCTGGCTTTTCTGTAGCTCCCATTTCCCACACACTACTATCTCTCTAGATTTTTACCTCTAGTTTGTTGGGGATTGTCAGCTTTGGTGGTGATTGTCTTTGTTTTCCAGCCAGGGTGGGTGCAAGAAACTTGTCCCCAGAATGTTCCGGCTTGTCTCAAATTTGTCTGGCATCCATTGTCTTTGTGCTGGGTTTTCGGGGACCCTCTAGTGTGAGAGCAATGGGATTTTTTCCTGGAGTTTGGGGACCTCTCTGGTTTGAGGTGCCCTGACTCAGTTTATGTATTTTTATAGGTGTTTGTTTTAAATTGTTGGACAGGCAGAATGAAGTTCTTGGCTGTCTCTGCATGGTCAGGCTTTTCTATCTCTGTGTTCTGATCCACCAACTTTCCTCTTCAATCTCCCTTTTCAAATTAGATCTTTTTTCTTTTCCAAAAACTCACAATTTGGAGCCATGGGATAGATTTTCCTGAAAATCCTTTTGTTATGGGGGAAGAAAAGGATTATATTTTTCTCTTCAAGTTCTGATGTGATTGACAAGGTTTTACTTACAGATTGGCTATTTAAAATTTTAATATACATAGAAGTGACTAAAGAAAATTATAAATAAAAATAATTTTTGACCAGTCTTAATTAGCATGATTAAAAATTAATAATGATAATATCTTAAATAAGAGGTCTGTGTGTATTGCTTCCCTTAGCAGCTCCTCTCTAGTCTTCATTTGCCCAGAGAATTGAGAAGAATCACTGAGTTTTTCTTGAGGTTTGGTAGGGCTAGGCCAGAGCCCTTAAAATCTCTGTGTTTGTTTTGTTTTGTAAGAATTCCCCTGGAGTTTTAAAAATGTAGGGGTTGAGTAAAGGAATTTGATTTAAGGTTGTTTATCTAGAATGAAAATTGTGGATTTGTTCACTTGAATTATTGAGGCATGTAGTAGGTAAAACATTTTGGATAGGGAAATATGTTTTATAATTAATTACCTCTGCCCTAACCATATATCTAACAGTGCTCAAAGCAATATAGGTCCTGCCCCAATCCAAGTTTTCAAATTCTTGAGATGAGGTCAATAAACTTTCAGTAAAAGTACCATGTTCCTTCCAGATAAGGATTTCCCCTGGCATAAGGCAAGCCCTTTTAACAAAACAATGGATTTCTGGGCTAACTTGAAAGGATTAAATCTTTGAACTATTGCCCCTCATCTACATGTTGTTAATTACCTCATCCCAGAACTGAGTATTTGGGTTTATTTGAATGTTTTAAATGGGAGTGTAATTGTGTAATGGTCCAGCTTGTTTCATTTGTTTTTATATAAATTAAGGGCTGTTCAAATGAACCATCTAAGTAGAATTATTTAACATTGTGATAAAATTTATAAAGTCCCTTTCTGTGAAAAAAATTTTCATCTGTAAATTAATTCACTGTAATTGATAATATCTGTGTCTAAATCCCATTAATGAAATCAGGGACAGGGAACCTTGTATATTTTCATTATGTTGCTGTTTTGATCCAAATTTGTTGTCATTCCATGACCTAAGCAAAAGTTACATTGACATTTTGAACATATCATATATAACATTAAATTTCTGTAGAATCCCCTTTTCTTTTGAGAATGATAAGCACATTGGGGTAGAATAAATTTATAAAGCAAAATATGTGGTCATAAGTTTAAAATTAAGAAAATCTGTATGCTATTTTGACTACTCTGGGAAATAAGATTTGAGTATGAAGTATGTTTAGTGAAATTCAATAATTCATATTACACTACTTAGAAATCTGATTATTCTTATGACCATTTTGTTTGAAGTTATTAATGCCTGCTGAAATTGTTTTTTTAAAAAAATCACCTAACATGTTCTAATTGTTTAAAAGGATTCTGAAAAATCAATGATTTGCATTTATATCTATTTCTAAACATGGCTAATAACTAAACATTCTACTATATGGAATTTTTTTTTATAAAACCTGTTTCTTTCTTTTTTTTTTTAGGTTTTTTGTAAGACAAACGAGGTTAAGTAGCTTGCCCAAGGCCACACAGCTAGGTAATTATTAAGTGTCTGAGACCGGATTTGAACCCAGGTACTCCTGACTCCAGGAGTACCTGGGTACTCCTGACTCCAGGGCCGGTGCTTTGTCCACTATGCCACCTAGCCTCCCCTAAAACCTGCTTCGAGAGACATTTGGGATTGTAGATGTTTTCCCTTTCTTTAAGATTTTATTTATTTTGAGTTTTACAATTTTCCTCCCAATCTTCCTTTTCTCCCCCCCCCCCCCCCCCACAGAAGGCAATCTGTTAGTCTTTACATTGTTTCCATGGTATGCAATGATCTAAGTTGAATGCAATGTGAGACATCATATCCTTAAGGGGAAAAGAGTATAAGAGATAGCAAAATTACATAAGATAATGGGTTTGTTTTTTTTTTTAATTAAAGTTAACAGTCTGGTCTTTGTTCAAACTCCACAATTCTTTCTCTGGACACAGATGGTTTTTTTCCATCACAGATACCTCCAAATTGTCCCTGATTGTTGCACTGATGCACAAGTCCATGGTCATCACCCCCATGTTGCTGTTTGGGTTCTGCTCATCTAGCTCAGCATCAGTTCATGCAAATCCTTCCAGGCTTCCCTGAATTCTTATCCCTTCCTGATTTTTTTTTAATTCCAAATTTGTTTCATTTTTTTTAAACCACAATCTACTAAAAAAAAACTAGATAATTTACTAAAAAAAAAAAACCCAAAACTAGATAAACCACAACCTTTATGTCCAACAACAGAATTGAGTTGTGAGGTTCTTCTGTAATAATATATTATTGTTGCCACTAAAAGATTATAATCATCATGTGGCATATTCTGATTTTAGACTACAAAATTGAGAGCAGTATCTCTGTCTGATTTATAGGAAATTGCTATTAAAGACCTCATAAAACTGAAAATTGGCATTCTAAGCCTGAAATCCAGGAATAAAGGAAATTTAGGTTGGACCAAGACTATGAGACCAGCCAAACCTATGGGGTTTTTGAATGTTTGTGGATGACAGACTCATTGAGAAAGGCTGGGTGATTGTTCAACAGATACTTTTTTTTATTTATTCATTTTTTCATTTATTTAATATTTATTAATTCTCATTTTGTACAAATAATGTTTTTATACATTAATAAAATATTCGTGTTTAAGAGTAAACAAAATACCCCCTCCCCCAAAAAAATATAGACTCTCTTGAGCGATAAAGTAAAGGGGAGAGAAAAAACATTAAAATTAAAATAAAAAAATAATTGTGGGTATGGCCAGGTGGTGCAGCGGACAGAGCACCAGCCCTGGAGCCAGGAGCACCTAAACCCAAATCTGGCCCCATACACACTACAATCACCCAGCTGTGTGACATGCAAGCCACCCCAACCCTACTGCCCTGCAAAAACCAAAAAACCAAAAAACAAAACACCCAAAATAAAATAAAATAGCAAAAATAGTAGGGGCGGCTGGGTGGTGGACAGAGCACCAGCCCTTGAGCCAGGAACACCTGGGTCCAAATCTGGCCTCAGAAACCCAACAATCACCCTGCTATGTGGCCCCAGGCAGGCCACCCAGCCCCATTTGTCCTGCACCCCCCCCCAAAAAAATAATAATAAATGTGGTTCAGTCTGCGTTCCAACACCACCAACTCTGTCGCAGGTGGATCACATTCTTTATGATAAGTCCATCACAAAAGTTACTTCCATATTTTTCCATCATTGCCATTGCTGATTGCAAGTCCCTCCTTTCTTATTTCTCCACTACTATGTACTATATTTTCTCTTTCCTTTCACTCTGACTCTGCTGTAGGGTAGCTGAGTGGCACAGCAGACAGATCCCTGGCCCTAGGGCCAAGTTCCACCCCTTAGGCCCAGCATCCACCTGGCCCTGTGGTCCTGGACAGGCCATCCAATCCCAGCCCCTTGCAAGAAGTAAAAAAAGAAAATATGTTATATCTGACCACTCTCCCACCATGGTCCATCCTCTCCTCCATCATTCACATCCCCACCCCTTCCCCTGTCCCCCTTCTCTCCTTTTTACTCCAGATGCCTATACCCCATTGAGTATATATGCTGTTTCCTCTCCTAGCCATCTTCTGATGAGAGCAAAGGTTCCCTCATTCCCCCTTGCCTCCCCCCTTCCATATCATTGCAATAGCTCATTGTAATAAAAAAAAATCTTATTATGTGAAGTAGCTTGGACTATTCCCCCTCTCCTTTTTCTTTCTCCCATTCCATTTCCCTTTTTTTCTTATTGACTCCATTTTTACACCATATCTTCGAATTCAGCTTTCTCCTGTGCTTCAACTATAAAAGCTCCCTCTACCTGCTCTATTAACTGAGATGGTTCATATGAATATTATCAGTATCATTTTTCTATACATGCAGTTCATCCTCATTAAGTCCCTCATATTTTTGAGGGACTTAATTGAGAAGATTCATATGAGTGTTATCAGTGTCATTTTTCTATACAGGAATACATGCAGTTCATCATCATTAAGTCCCTCATATTTTCCCCTTTCTCCTCCACTCTCTATGCTTCACCTGAGTCCTGTATTTGAAGATCAAACCTTCTGTTCAGCTCTGGACATTCCAACAGGAACATTTGAAATTCCCCTGGTTCATTGAAAGTCCATCTTTTTCTCTGGAAGAGAACATTCAGTTTTGCTGGGTAGTTGATTCTCGGTTGCATTCTAAGCTCTTTTGCCTTCTGCTATATTATATTCCAAGCCCTATGAGCTTTTAATGTAGCTGCTGCTAAGTCCTGTGAGATCCTGATTGCAGCTCCACGGAATTTGAATTGTGTCCTTCTGGGTGCTTGTAATATTTTCTCTTTGACTTGGGAGTTCTGGAACTTGGCTATAATATTCCTGGGGGTTGGTTTTTTGGGATCTCTTTCTCAGGGGGATCGGTGGATTCTCTCCATTTCTATTTTGCCCTCTGCTTCTAGGATATCAGGGCAATCTTCCTGTAGTAATTCTTTGGAAATGATGTCAAGACTCTTTTTCTGATCATGACTTTTCGGTATTCAAATAATTTTTAAATTATCTTTCCTATATCTGTTTTCCATATCAATTGTTTTTTCAATGAGATGTTTCACATTTTCTTTGAATTTTTCATTCTTTTGGTTTTGAAGTATTGAGTCCTGATTTCTCATAAATTCAGCAATCTCCCTGAGTTCTATTCTTTGTCTGAAATATTTGTTTTCCTCAGAGAGCTTTCTTATCTCTTTTTCCATCTGTCCAATTCTGCTTTTTAAAGAATTCTTCTACTCAATAACTTTTTTAACTGTTTTATCCATTTGACCTAAGCTGGTTTTTAGCATGCTGTTTTCTTCAGCATTTTTTTGGATTTCTTTGACTAAGCTGCTGACTTCATTTTCATGTTTTTCCTGCATCTCTCTAATTTCTTTCCCAGTTTTCTTCTGTCTCCCTCATTTGATTTTCCAAGTCTTTTTTGAGCTCTGTCATAGCCTGACCCCAATTTCTGTTTCTCTTGGAGTCTTGAGATGCAGGAGCTTGTGCTTCCTCATCTTCAGACTATGTGTTTTTATCCTTCTTGGGCTCACAGGCAAAGTATTTCTCAATGGTGTTCCTCTTTTTTCTCTGCTTACTCATTTTCCCAGCCTGAGCCTGGTTTTGGGGTGCTTCCTGAGCTTTTGGGACACTCCCACAAGGATCTCAGTGTGTGAGGCTCTGTCCTCCCTCCTGGTCTGTGAATGACTATAAGTGCCCCCCTCTGTCATAGGGCTGAGGTGGGGGGGTCCTGCTGTTCTATAGGGGGGCCTAGACTGCGATCAGGATCTGAATGTGGTCAGAATCCCAGAGTCCTCTTCCAGGGACAGAGGACAAAGCTCTCTGCTCCCTCCCTAGGCTCTTCACTCATGCCCTGGGGGCTCCGGCTTACCGGCTCCGCCTGCTTCTGGTTCTTGGATCTGGGCTGCCCTTGCCATGCTGCTTGCTGCCCTGAGGGCTGGGCTTCATGTACTCACTCTGGCAGAGGCCCCCTCCTCTATTCCCCCAAGTTATGCTCAGTGCTCCCTGGGGTGTAGGTCAGGAAACTCCTCCACTGCTGTCAGCCCCGCCTCCCAGTACCCTGGGGCTGCCTCTGGGAGGCTGAAGTTCTTTTGCTCTGGTGGGCTACCCCTCTGGCGGGCCACCCCTCCAACCCTGGGGGAGCAGAGCCTTTCTGCTCTTTTCCAGGTTACCTTGAGTAGGAGAACTGCCTCACTGGGTCCCTCTGTGGTTTCTGTCTCTCGAAAATTTAGTTAAAGTCCTTAGTTTATAAGTTTTATGAGACAGCGCCTAAGAGACAATCCTCTCTTGTCACCATCTTGGCTCTCCCCCCCCCAACAGATTCTGAGATTAGATTTTCCTAACTCATTCTTACCTAGCAGATTTAAAATCTGACTCAAGGCCTTTGGTCATCCACCTAGCCTTATTTGGAAGCCATCTAAATGAAAAAGTATAGTTGTCCTTTCTTGCTTCTTTGATCCTTGTAATAAATTCCTGTAAACTTGTCAGGTGATCAGTATAAAAGAAGAAAAATTCTTACAACTAACTAATTATAATAGGCAGATAGGCCAAACTTGGCCTTTGTTGTCAGCTATGTGCTCTTGTGAGAATTAAGATCCTTTAGCTTTTCAAATTGTGAAGGAGATATGTAAGCAAGTCAACTAAAATACATATAAAGAAGGATGACCTGTGGTCAATTTTAAAACAATTTTTTCCATTTTTGTAAATTTCTTTTTTCTTTTCTTTTCATGATTCTTTCTGATTCATGGGCAAAAGATTAAAACTGATTTATAAAGTCACCTACTAAATAAACATCATTCCAAAAATGATTATTCTTATGGAAGTTGTTTTTGTTAGTGGAACAGCATCTTTCAAATGGGGGGAAATAAAGTAATGCTCAGTACTTTAAAATGAATCTTAAAACTGGATTGTATAAAATTTGGCCTTTTAAAATTTCTTATTTGTAAACCAAGGCCTCTGTGTGACAACTGGTATATCAAAGAGGTTCTAAAATCATAGGTTTTGACCTGAAATGTGTATTGAGATAATTTTTTTATCAGAAAGGAAGATACATATAAGTAACCTGAATGTACTTGGAAAAGGCCTGGTCATTGACTGGTTCCTGGCAATACAAAAGACATCAAATGTATCCAGAAGAAAGAAGAAATGGACCAGAAGTTTATATTTGTATTTACTTTCTCCTTCTTGTACTTCTTGATTATACCAGTGCTTCTATCAAAGGAGACTGCCCCCTTTTGCTCTTGGTAATTTGCCCTTGACCTTGTAAATATGACAGCCCCCTCCTCTCTCATAGAGACTTTATGTTTGTTGTCTGACCATTATTCCAGCAACCCTAGGTCTCTTAGAGATGATATTTTTCCCTTCTAATATGCCATTCATGTTTCGAGTTGATCTATACCTGATGTAATCACATCATCTTTGATCAAAATGGGGAAAATATTAAAGTATAATAATTACTATAAGGTTTTATAATTATTCCTGGTCAAAGGTTTATGTTTCTTAGCTATTGTGAGGATAGACTGTATTCTCCTTGGACTTTGGAAAGAAGATTTGTCCTGTCATCCTTAACCTTAGAAAGAATTTGGTCCTCTTTTAGACTTCAAAAATGAGTACTCACCTTGCCCTCCTGGTACTTACACTCAAAAAAAAGATTGCCTCCCTCAGGGAAAATAGCATTGTAAAAGGATGGTTTTCTGATATCAAATAATAGAATGGTCTCCAGGTAAATTTAAGGTTTTGTCTACTCTTGTAATTTTGGTCTAACAATTAACATCAAGAAAACACAGGTGCTCCACCATCCAACACCCCACCCTCCATATGTGGAACCATTGATTACAGCAAATGGAGATGTTGGCAGTGTCCTTTCCAAGGAGGTGCACATTGACAATGAGGTTGACATTTGTATTGCCAGAGCTAGCACTGTATTTGGAAGGCTCTAAAAGAAAGTGTGGGAGAGAAGACTAGCTACCAAATTGAAGGGCTACAGAACCGTTGTGCTATATGTCTGTGAAACCTGGACAGTCTACCAGTGCCATGCATGTCAGGAAACTGAATTGCTTTTATTTAAATTGTCTTGTGAATATTCTTAAGATCACCTGACAGGAGAAGATACCAGACACTGAGGTCCTTTCTCAGGCTAAACTGCTTAGCATTCCAACATAACTACGGAGTGCATTGTTAGAATTCCAGATGTATACTTGCCAAAAACTATTTTATGGAGAACTCACATAGGGCAAGCACTGACAAGGGGGTCAGAAGAAGCATTACTGAGACACCCTAAAGATCTCATTGAAGAACTTCAGAATTGATTGTTCAGCATGGGAGACTCTGGCACAGCCCTCATCAGTGAGGGTGATGTGCTCCATGAGGAAGGCAGAATGGAAGCACTAAAAGGAAACATGACATATCTAAGTTTAGAGTACCCATGCCAGGTGTTCACATGAACTATTTGTGCCTGACCTGAGGTAGAACATTCCAAGACTGTATTTATCTGATCAGTCACAATAGGATATACTGTAATTTGCCTCAAACATAGTGATGTCATTTTGGCCTTCTTAAAACAAAGGACTAGAACCAATTCTTGATATGTATATTGTTTCCCCTCTCTTTTTTTGCTGTAGAAATTTTCTGATCTCTTTTAGCTTGAGGAGATCATTTCTTTGATGGTCTCCATCCCATCATGTCTAATCTTATTTTTCATTATTGTTGTTGTTATTTTAATTCTATGTTTCTAAAATTCTTAATTTAAGTCAACAGTGTATAATCTATATTACATTGCTGTCTGCCAAGGGGAGAGGGAAGGGAGGGAAGAGATAAAGATGTGAAACAAAATCTCACCAAAAAATGATTGTTGTAAACTATCTTTGCAATGTGGTTGAAAAAAATTAATGAATCGAATTAAAAAAAAATTCACCGTTAACATCACTAAGACAAGGACAAGTCTCAGGTCTAGATTATAAGGGGTCTAAACTTGGATAAGATATAGAAAAAGATGCAAAGTAGCAACCAGATCTTGGTTGACTGAGAAGTTTTGTGCTCAGAGGAGGCATCCCAGGATATAGAGCAGTTTTAGGTTAGACAAAGTCTAGACTCTGTCCCTAGCAAGGAACCAATTCCGAAATAAGCAGCAGTTTAGTGGTTCACATGCCAGGAACTGAGCAGAATCTCAGTTCAAGCCTCCACTCAGTTTGAATCCTTCAATGGGATAAGCAGGGCAGGAATCCCAGTGCAAAGGAGAGACTGCAGTGCCATCATTCTCAACCAACAGAGCTTTCCATCTGGCTAGCAGAGGCTGAAACTAGCAACAATCTACTAGAATTCTAAACAATAAAAGTGCAACACAGTCAGGAAACTGAAGAGCAGAGACCAGGTTAGAAATAAGACTATCTTTTACCAGGTAACTTTAAAAACATAGAAAGGTTGCAAGTGACCATCCTGAGTTGTCTCTGAGATTCTGGAATATAACAATAATACTCAATAGCCCTCAAAAGAATTAATAAGAAGAGTCCAAACATTCTGTCCAAAAGTGTGTAAAGCTTAGTCCTAATATCATATTCAAAGTCACAAAAAAGGCTGAAAAAATAAAATAATAATTCCATCATAAGAGGTTATTAGAGTGACAAAGATGTGTTTTATAATACAACCCAGAAGAAAAATGATTCCAAAACCTCTATAGACAAGGCCTTAAATAAAATACAACTTGGACAAAATTCAACTAAAACTTTTGGAAGGGATAAAGCAAGAGTTTTGCATTTTTAAAAAAAGAATCTCAAATTTTTTAGCAATGAAATGAGAAAATTAGAAGGAAATTTTGGAAAAGAAATGCGAGTTATTGAAGAAAAAATGGAAAAGAAATTAAAGCTTGGAACAAGAGATTCAAAACCTCATTCAAGCAACAAACTCCTTGAAAATTAGAATGGGTGGGGACGGCTAGGTGGCGCAGTGGATAGAGCACTGGCCCTGGAGTCAGGAGCACCTGAGTTCAAATCCAGCCTCAGACACTTAATAATTACCTAGCAGAATGGGTCAAGCAGGAACTAATGATTTCATAAGATGATATAAAGCCAAAAGAGAAGAAAATATGAAGTATCTTATAATAAAAATGACTGACTTGAAAACAGGTTGAAAAGAAAATAAGAAAGAATCAATGAACTACCTGAGAGCTATAATCAAAAATTGAGTTAGACATCATAGTTCAAGGAATTATGAAAGATACCCTTTGATCCAGCAATACTACTACTGGGTCTATATCCTGATGAGATCATGAAAAAGGGTAAAAACATCACTTGTACAAAAATATTCATAGCAGCTCTGTTTGTGGTAGCAAAGAATTGGAAATTGATTGAATGTCCATCAATTGGGGAATGGCTGAACAAATTGTGATATATGTATCTTATAGAACACCATTGTTCTATTAGAAACCAAGAGGGATGGGAATTGAGAGAAGCCTGGAAGGATTTGCATGAACTGATGCTGTGAGAGATGAATAGAACCATAAGAACATTTTAAACTGTAACAGCAACATGGGTTGATCAGGGAAAATGTTAGGTTACCTTTGATGGAGAATACCATCTGTATCCAAAGAAAGAACTGTGGAGTTTAAACAAAGACCTAAGATTATTACCTTCAATTAAAAAAAAAAAAGTTGGGAGCAGCTAGGTGGCCTAGTGGATACAGTCCCTGGAGTCAGGAGGACACAAATTCAAATCTGACCTCTGACGTTTAATAATTGCCTAGCTGTGTGGCCTTGAGAAAGTCACTTAATCCTATTGCCTTAAATAAAGAAAAAAAAAGAAAAAAGTTGTCTTATGTACTACATAATTTTGCTATCTCTAATATTTTATTTCTTCCTCAAGGATATTTTTTTTTCCTCTCAACACATTCAATTTTGATGTAAAGATTATGAGATTGCCTTCTGTGGGGGGGGAAGGGGGAGGAAGGGGGGAATTTTTTAAATTCAAAAACTTACCAAAAAAAATGATAGGTAGAAACTACTATTGTATATAATTGGAAAACAGATGAGATAGTTATGTAAAAAAATAAAAATAAAAATAAAATCCTGAAAGAAAACTTCCCAGGTCTTTTAGAATCACAGGGCAAACTAGAAGTTGAAAAAAATGCCCTGGAAAAAAAATTTTAAAAATGCAAAAAAACCCCCCATTGATCATTTCTTGAAAGAATCCTGAAAATGAAAATTCAAAGGATTACTATAAGTCAAAATCCAGAGTTTTGAGGTAAAAGAAAAAACATTGCAAGCAACTAGAAAGACTCAAGTATTATGGAGACACAGTCAGATTTATATATGATTTACAAGCTACAACTAACTAATGAATATAATTCTATTGGGGAAAAATAAAACTTACTGAAATAGAAAGCTTTCAGTCATTCCTTAGGAAAGACTATAGCTGTATAGAAACTTGAAACACAACACAGAAGTTAAAGAGACACAGAGAAAGGTAAATATGAATAATCACAAGGGTCTTCACAATTTCATTTTCAGTGTTCTTTTTGGAGGTAACCACTTTCTACTTTATTTCTACTTTACCCTCTGGTTCTAAGATTTGAGCAGATTTGCTTTATATTTTCTTTAACTATGATATATAAGTTTTTTCTTTTAGTCATGCATTTCATGTAGTCCAGTGATTTTTAATTTTTCTATTTTCAAGAGATAAGCAGAGGTAAACTGATTTTACAATCTCTAATATTTTATTTCTTCCTCATGTATATTTTTTTTCCTCTCAACACATTCAATTTTGATCAATGCATAGCATGTTAACATAAATTATCAGATTGCCTTCTGTGGGGGGGAGGGGGAGGAAAGGGAGGATGGGGGAAAATTTTTTAAATTCAAAACCTGACCAAAAAATGATAGGTAGAATCTACTATTGTATATAACTGGAAAACAGATAAAATAGTTATGTAAAAAATAAAAATAAAAAAATCAATAAAAAAAATTTATAAAAAATAAAAACTCCTAATATGGGGAAGTTGATATATGTTCCCCTTGGGGATGGAGAGGAAACTGAATTTTGGGGTAGTTCTATTAATCTTTAAAGAAGGGGCAGCTAGGTGGCATAGTGTATAAAGCACCGCCCTTGGAGTCAAAAGTACCTGGGTTCAAATCTGATCTCAGACACTTAATAATTACCTAGCTGTGTGGCCTTGGGCAAGTCACTTAACCCCATTTGCCTTGCAAAAAAACAAAAAAAACCCCCCAAAACTTTAAAGAAGACTGGAAAGAGGAGGGAAAGTGGAAAACACTATGTGAAATAGGGAGAGGAATGGGGGGGGGGGGGGAATTATCTACCTAATTCAGGAGTACAAATATAAGTCTATGCAAACAAGGAGGAAGGAGTAGGGAGAGTGGTTGATACTTGAACTTTTCTCTCAATTGAATGGTCAAAGTGTGAGGGAAGAATACCCACATATATTGAATTAGGTATAGAAATACATTTCATTTAACATGGAAAAAGGAGGAAAGGGGAAGAAAAAAGAAGCAGAAACAAAGGATAAAGTAGATTAAGGAAGAGATTAGGTTTTTTTAAATTATATAAATATTTCATTTTCCAATTATATACAAAGGTAGTTTCTACCAACCAATTTTTTTTACAAGGATTTGAATTTTATAATTTTTCACCTCCCACCCTTCCCTCCCTCCTCCCCACAACAGAAGGCAATCTGATATAATCTTTTTATTTGTTTCTATGATATGCATAGATCAAAATTGAATATGTTGAGAGGAAAAAAAACAGATCCATAAAGAAGAAAGAAAACATTAGAGATAGCAAAATTTGTAAAAATAAGACAACTTTTTAAAAATCAAAGGTAATAATCTGGTCTTTATATAAACTCCATAGTTCCTTCTCTGGATACAGGTAGTATTCTCCATCATGGATCCCCTATAATTGTCCCTGCTTATTGCACTGATGGAGGGAACAAATTCATCAAGGTTGTTAAGGTATATAATGTTCTTCTGGTTCTGCTCATCACACTCAGCATCAATTCATACAAGTCTTTCTAGGCTTTTTCTGAAATCCCATCCCTCATGATGTCTTATAGAACAATAGTGTTCTATCTCACACACACACACACACACACACACACACACACACCACATTTTTTCAGCCATTTTCCAATTGATGGACATCCCTTTGATTTCCAATTCTTTGTTACTACAGAGTTGCTATGAATATTTTTGTACATATGAGTTTTTATCCTTTTTCAGGATCTCTTTAGGATACAGGATACAGGATACAGAAGTGGTACTGCTGGATCAAAGGGTATGTACATATTTATTGCCCTTTGGGTATAATTCCAAATTGCTCTCCAGAAAGGTTGGATTAGTTCACAGCTCCACCAACAAGGTGTCCCAGATTTCCTATATCCCCTCCAACATTGATCATTATCCTTTCTAGTCATATTGACCAATCTGAGAGGTGTGAGGTTTTACCTCAGAGATGCTTTAATTTGCATTTCCTAATCAATAATGATTTAGAGCAATTTTTCATATGACTATAGATAGCTTTGATTTACTCATCTGAAAATTGCCTTTCCATGTCTTTTGACCATTTGTCAATTGGGGAATGACTTGTTTTTTTTATAACTTTGACTCTGTTGTCTACGTATTTTAGAATTGAGTCCTTTGTCAGAAACACTACTTGTAAAAATTGTTTCCCAATTTATTACATTTCTTTTGATCTTGTTTCAGTGGTTTTGTTTGCAAAAGCTTTTTAATTTAATGTGATCAAAATAATCCAGTTTGGTTTTTATAGTGTTCTCTATCTCTTCCTGAGTCATAAACTGCTCCCCTTTCCATAGATCTGACAGGTAAACTATTTCCTATTCTCCTAGTTTGCTTATAATATTGTCTTTTATGATTAAATAATGCATCCATTTTTCATCTTATCTTGGTATATATAAGGTATATATGTTGGTCCAATCCTAGTTTCTACTATACTATCTTCCAGTTTTCCCAGCAGTTTTTATCAAAGAAATATTATCCCAGAAGCTGGAGTCTTTGGGTTTATCATACAGTAGGTTACTAAAATCATTTCTTACTTTCTCTTTTGTACCTATCCACTTCTCTATTTCTTAGTCAGTACCAGATGGTTGTAATGACTGATGCATTATAATATGATTTTAGATCTGGTAAGACTTTTTTTGGCATTTTTTTCCCATCAAATCCTTTGATATTCTTGACTTTTTGTTTCTCCAAATGAATTTAATTACTATTTTTTCTAGCTCACTAAAGTAATTTTTTGGAGGTTTGATTGGTATGGCACTAAATAAGTAGTTTAATTTAGGTAGAATTGTCTTTTTCATTATATTATCTTGGCCTATCCATGAGCACTTGATATTTGCCCAGTTATTTAGATTAGATTTTATTTGTGTGAAAAGTGTATATTCCCAAGTATTTCATATTATCTGAAGTTATTTATTTATTTTTTTAGGTTTCTTTTTTTTTTGCAAGGCAAATGAGGTTAAGTGGTTTGCCCAAGGTCGCACAGCTAGGTAATTGTTAAGTGTCTGAGGCCAGATTTGAACTCAGGTACTCCTGACTCCAGGGCCGGTGCTCTATCCACTGTGCCACCTAGTTGCCCCCTGATGTTACTTTAAATGGGATTTCTCTTTCTAACTCTTGCTGCTGTATCTTTTTAGTAATATATAAAAATGCCAAGGATTTATGTGGGTTTATTTTATATCCTGTAAACTTTGCTAAAGTTGCTAATTGTTTCCAGTAATTTTTTAGATGATTTTCTGGGGTTCTTTAGGTATACCATCATATCATCTACAAAGAATGAGAGTTTTGTTTCTTTGTTGCCTGTTAGGGACAGTTGTATATGGGAGCACTGTAAACTATCTTCACCTGGTGTCCTTGAACATCAGAGCCTTATCTTACTAAGTACCATGGGAGTGGGAGTGGATTAAAGACTGGAGAGGTATTTAAGCACTGGTATTTGGTTCAATAAACAGAGCACTTGGAGATCTTAATGGAGTACTTGTCTCCCTTGTCATCCTTGTCTCTTGCCCCTCCAAAGCTGACCTGGGGAAGATTGAGGGAGTCCAGAAGGGGACTTAATATAAGAGTCCAGGAAAGGAACTCAACAATTGCCAATTTTAATTCCTTCAATTTCTTTTTCTTCTCTTATTACTAACGCTAACATTTCTAATATAATATTGAATAGTAGCAGTGATAATGGGCATCCTTGTTTCATCCCTCATGTTATTGGGAATGCTTTTAGCTTATCCCCTTTACATATAATGCTTGTTGATGATTTCAGATAGATACTGCTTATAATTTTAAGGAACAATTAATTTATTCCTATATTCTCTCTGTTTTTATTAGGAATGGGTGCTGTATTTTGTTAAAAGCTTTTTCAGCATCTACTGAGATAATCATATGATTTCTGTTAGGCTGAAATACAACATTAATGTTTGTGAAATTCCTGTATAGAAAGGGATCCCTGACATCCTTCTGGAACAATAAGATAGTAAATTCCTTGAACCTGTGGAAAGCCCATGAATATGTGACTCCTTCCATATCAGGAAATATGTTCAAACAAAGACCCTGACCCTTTCTGTCTATACAGAACTCTATATTTATATATGATAAGATGATCTTTGCTTCTTTATCCTGCCTATTCTCAGTATCTTCCCCCCCACCCCAAACATTATAAAAATCCTATCCCTTAAACACTCAGGTACTGATTTGGGCACTCTTCATCCCCAGGCAGTCCCCAGGAAATAAAGATCTCCAAACTGATCCAATTCTGGTCTCCATCTCCCTCTTTGGGTTCAGCAGGTTTATTATTGACATGGTCAATTATGTTGATAGTTTTCCTAATATTCAACCAACCTGGCATTCCTGGTATAAATTCTGCTTGATTGGGGCAGCTAAGTGGCATAGTGGATAGAGCACCAACCCTGGAGTCAGGAGGACCTGAGTACAAACCTGGCCTCAGACACTTAATAGTTATCTAGCTGTATGACCTTGGACAAGTCACTTAACCCCACCGCCTTAATAAATAAATAAATTCTGCTTAATCATAGTGCATTATCCCAATGATAACTTGATCTAATTGCTTTGCCAATATTTTATTTAAAATTTTTGCATCCATATTCATTAGGGAAATTGGTCTATACTTTTCTAAGTATTAGTACCATATTGGTGTCATAGATGGAATTTGGCAGAATTCCTTGTTCACCTATTTTTCCAAATAGTTTATATAGAATTGGAACCACTTGTTCCTTGATTGTTTGATAGAATTCACTTGTGAATCCATCTGGCCCTGGAGTTTTTTTCTTAGGGAACTTATTGATGACTTGTTGAATTTCTTTTTCTGAGATAGGGTTATTTAAGTATTTAATTTCCTCTTCTTTTAACCTGGGCAGTTTATATTTTTGTAAATATCCATCTATTTCACTTAGATTATCAAATTTATTAGCAAACAGTTTGGCAAAATATTTTCAAATTATTACTTTAATTTCCTTCTCATTGGTAATGAATTCACCTTTTTCACTTTTGATTACTGGTTTTCTTCTTCCTTTTTTAAATCAAATTAACAAAAAGTTTATCTCTTTTATTGGTTTTTTCATAAAACCAACTCTTGGCTTTAATTATTAGTTCAATAATTCTCTTGCTTTCAATTTTATTAATTTCACCTTTAATTTCAGAATTTCTAATTTGGCATTTAATTGGGATTTTTAATTTATTCTTTCTCTTTTTTAGTTGCATGATCAGTTCATTGATCTCCTCTTTCTCTTACTCATGTAAGCATTTAAAGATATAATATATCCCCTAATAACTGCTTTGGCTGTATCTTGTAAGTTTTGGTATGTTGTCTTGTTATTGTCATTGTCTTAGATGAAATCATTAATTCTTTCTATGATTTGTTGTTTGATTCACTCATTTTTAAAATTAGGTTATTTAGTTTCCAATTAGTTTTAGGTCTATCTCTCCATGGCCCTTTATTGCATGTGATTTTTATTGCATCATGGTCTGAAAAGGATGCATTCAATATTTCTGCCTTCATTTAATTATGAAGTTTTTATGCCCTAGTACATGATCAATTTTTGTGTAGGTGCCATGTAACACAGGAAAAAAGTACATTTCCTTCTATCCCCATTGAAGAGATTAGTCTAAGGATTTATAAAAAGGTATTTTTAGTTCTTTTTTTGTGGTGGCAAATTATCAGACCCTAAAGGGATGTCCATTAATTGGGGAATGGTTAGAAAAATTATGATTATATAATTGTGATGGAATATTCTTGTACTTAAGAAATGGTTTCAGAGAAAACCAGAAAGATTTGTATGTTGTATGTTGTATTTGTATGTTATGTATTTATATGTTACAGAGTGAAGTGAGCAGAATCAGAAGAACAACTTATAAAATGACAACAATATTGTAAAGACAAACCACTATGAAAGATTCAGGAAATCTGATGATTGGTCATGATGAATCAGGATTCCAGAAAACTCATTTTAGCTACTTTCTGATAGCGAAGTGAAGTGAAAGACTAAAGAGTAGGAATTGAAACTTTTTTTTAACATGGCCAATTCAAGGATTTGTTTTGCTTTACTCTATATATTAATAACAATAGTTTTGTTTCTCTCTATTTTTTTCAATTTGGAGAGAAGATAGATTTTAGCTGGTCAAATACAATTAAAAAATATGATTATGGTCGATTTAATCACTACTATCTACTTAATGTAAGTAACTTTGTCACTTAAGAGGACCTCCATTGAGCCAGTTATTCAGAAGTATGAATTAAGTGTGAACAAGTTCTAATAAGAATGTCTACTGAATCAATCACTCAAAGGCATTAGACTATGCATGAGAGGTCTTTTAAAATTATTGGGGGGGGTGGCTAGGTGGTGTAGTGGATAAAGCACAGGCCCTGGAGTCAGGAGGACCTGAGTTCAAATCTGGCCTCAGACACTTAATAATTACCTAGCTGTGTGACCTTGGGCAAGCCACTTAAACCCCATTTGCCTTTCAAAAACATAAATGAATGAATGAATGAATACATAAACAAACAAATAAATAAAATTATTGGGTAAAATAGAATATTGTGCTTTTTCATTTTCCTTTTCTATTTTTGAATGTTATTTTTTTTCAAATATATGCAAAGGTAATTTTCAATCTTCATCTCTTTTTGTAAGGTTTTTGAGTTCTATATTCTTCTACCTTCCTCCCTTCCCTTCTCCCTTCCCATGGCAGTGAGTAGTCTGATGGAGGTTATACATAAACAATCATGTTTAACATATTTCAATAGTTTGTCTATATGTATTTGTAACAAGAGTTTTGCTTTCCTTTTGAACTAAGGGTAATTGAGGTGTAGAGAAAAGAAATCTTTCTTAATTTACAAATTTTAAAAAATGTGAAAAATATGAGCTCTTACTCTTATCTAATTCTTGTGAACCGTGTGATTATAATTCAAGGAAACTAGGGACTTTTCCACAATCTCATTTGCTTTGCTCTTATTTCCTTCGGCATTCGTTTTTAAAATATATATTATTTTTTTCCCGATTACATGCAAAGATAATTTTCAACATTTTGGAGGGTAAAATTTTGAGTTCCACATTTTCCTGCCTTCCTCCTTTCCCTCTCCCCTCCCCATGACATCAAGTAATTTGATTGTAATAACATGGGCTATATATGTAAGATTATGTTGAACATATTTCCATATTAGTCATGCTGTAAAAGAAGAATCAGAACAAAAGGGAAAAGAACCATGAGAAAGAAAAAAACAAATTTTTAAAAGTGAAAAGAATATATTTCACAGTACATAGTTTTTCTCTCTGGATGTGGATGGCATTTTCCATCACAAGTCTTTTGGAATTGTCTTTGTTCATTGAACTGCTACGAGGAACTAAAGTCTATCATAGCTGATCATCACATGGTGGTGTTGTTAATGTGCTCAATATTCTGGTTCTGCTCACTTCATTCCACATACTCTTTTGTAATTTACTTTTTTTTAGGTTTGTTTTTTTTTTGGCAAGGCAGTGGGTTAAGTGGCTTGTCCATGGCCATACAGGTAGGTAATTATTAAGTGTCTGAGGCTGGATTTGGACTCAGGTACTCCTGACTCCAGGGCTGGTGCTCTATCCAGTGCACCACCTAGCCTTACTTTTCAAGTCTGTAAATTATTCTCCTTTATTAGGAAAACAGAAGCAAAATAGACAATGATTAATTTTCCTTTCTATCTTTTAACATCATTTCATCCCTTCCAAACAAACAGGCCTATCTCTCTCTAATTTTTCTTCTTGCCTCCAAAGTTGTTTTTTTAAATATGCCCTTCCTCCTCCTTTAAAAGCACTTTACATAAACTTCTGTTTGCTCATTCTTAGTTTTAACCTTTCTGACATTATTTAAATAGGACCATACCACTCTTTTAACCATATCACCCTCAGACACTAGCTATGTGACTATGGGCAAGTCATTTTACCCTGTTTGAATTTGGTTTTCTATCTATATTGGTATTTCAATCTATAAAATGATCTGGAGAAGGAAATGGCAAACTACTTCAGAATCTTTGCCAAGAAAACCACATGCGGAGTCAAAAGTGTAAGTTGTTTATCAGTTGGTCATCAGTTAAATTACATCATTTCCTCTTTTGTTCTTTGAATTTTAGAATTTAAGCTCATCTGTTTACTTTGCCAGCAATCATAGCATTTTCTGGTATTCCTTCTCTTTTCTTCTTTATTAAAATCATTACCAAATTATATCATTGTAATTTTGCTATTGGTAACTTCTTTTGAATTTTTTGCCAATTTTCTTTTTTTAGCAGTCTGTCATTTATCACAGGAGCAGTGACTTAAAACTAGGAGGGATCTCAGAGTCTGTTTTAGCCAACTTTTTCTTTTTACAACTGTGAAAACATCCAGAGAAGTGAAGCTGCATGATGAAGGTTATATAAGTAATAAATAATAGCTAACATTTGAATCCAGGTCTTTTGATTCAAAATCAATTTATGGACTCAGCCTTACCTTTTTTTTTAATTTTATTTTTTCCATTCAATTTTTTTTCAGTTACAGGAAATTATATTTATTTTTAAGAACTTGTTAAAATCTTCACTCTTAAAATCTAAGATACACATAAAACTATGCTCAGTCTTCATATGTCATGAACTCAAAGATTATATGGCCACTGCCTATCAAGATTTTTGTAATTTTTTTATTTTTAAAATTAAATACAAAATAAGAAAAAATTGTCATGTGTGCAGTAAAACATAAGGGAGGATTCATAATGTAAAGCAATGAATTTCCATATTAAGAAAACAAATATAATAAAAAATATAGTGTTCAAAATTGTCCTTCTTTGCTTCCTTGTAGGTTTTCTTCTGTTATTTGCAGTGCACTATTTATTTTTTCCCTCCCATCCCCACACAGGATGACTACAATTAAGCATGGATATATATTCATATCTACATTTATACACATACACACATATTACACATACACCCATATATAGACATTTTCATATATATATATATATATATTCTATATATACACATACCCACATACATAGCTATATTGATACTATTGTTGTTTTCTTTTCTTCTGAAAGAAGACCATGACATCAGGGAGGTGAATTGGATTTGAATGAGAAGGTGCTGTGCTAAGTCAAAAGTCTCACTTTCTTCTTCAGAGTCATATGGTTCCCGTGGCCAGATATGAATCAGGACAACTGCAGATGACCTTGGATGTGCAGCAATCAGGATTTAAGTGGCTTGCTCAAGGTCACAAAGCTAGTAAGTGTCGCATATCCGAGGCCAAATTTGAACTCAGGCTCTCCTAACTCTAGGGCAGGTGCTCTGTCTTCTCTATTTTTTTCATTCTTTATATTTAGTTTTATTATTTCATTGTTTCTTATGACTTCACTGATTTCCCCTTGCCTAATTCTGATTTTCAAAGAATCATTTTCTTCCTTAGGATTCTGGATCTCCTTTTCCAGTTGGCTTACTTTCTTTTCATAATCTTGTTTTTCTTGGATTGTTCTTATTTTCTCTTTTAATTTTTCCTCAATCTCTAAATTCTTTTGAGTTCTATGAATTCTTTTTGAGCAAGCAACCATTTGATGTTACTCTTTGGGGTAGGAGAGACTTTTTTTTTTTTGCTTCAGCATCTTCCTCTGAAGATGAACCCCAGGTTTCTCTCTTCCCATATTAGAAATGAAACCATAACCTTTTTTTTCAAAGTGGGGTCACTTGGCTCCTAATAATGAAACAGCCTAGAGTGACAGAAAGGTCATTTATTTAACATTCCCTGCAGAAAATGGGCATTGTCCCTAGTGTAGAGAGTCCCAAATTGTGACAATGTTCAGTCTTCTATATTGTTTGAAAGGTTTTTCTCCTCTCTCTTGAGGCAGACATTGGTCTGAGTCATCAGGGGTATAATCTGATCAACATGCCCATCCCATATCACTCCTTAATATGTCTCTCCCCCTGCCCTTTCATACAACATGTTATGTTGATGAGCTTCAATTGTCACAGGGGGTAAATTACTATGTGTGAAGTTTATTAAGCATGGGTACTTGTGAAAGGTCAGGGACCCTAGGCCAATCCAGATCAGCTGGAGCTGGTTTTAGTCTAATATTAGCTCAGGTATCTTCAGGTCAGGCTAGAAAACTCTTCCAAGTTCAATGATTGGTAGGGGGTCTATTCTTTTATCTTTACTTTTGTCTTATTTCCACATTCCTGCACATGGGCTTGTGTCTTTTGGCCCAATCAATAACCCAGAGACCCCTGCCTTGTTCTGACAGATTCAAACAGCATCCTCTCATGTCTTGTGGAAATCAAACATAATTATTTCTTATACATAATAACTGTCTATAGTTTCTCCTTTGCCTACTCATTTCTTTTTTTTAAGGTGTTTTTTTTTTTTTTAGGTTTTTGCAAGGCAAATGGGGTTAAGTAGCTTGCCCAAGGCCACACAGCTAGGTAATTATTAAGTGTCTGAGGCCAGGTTTGAACTCAGGTACTCCTGACTCCAGGGCCAGTGCTCTATCCACTGTGCCACCTAGCTGCCTCCTCCTTTGTCTACTTATTGTTATAGTTATTTCTAGTCCTACAAGGTGGGATATGGTGTCTCTGACCTCAGGAGCTTTGTCCTGGGTCCAACCTATGTACTCCTTTCCCCCTCCAAGAGGTCCATTATACTGGAAACATTCTTACTCCTCTATGTTGGGGACTGTTGTGTGTGGGAATACTGTAGGTTATCAGTACCTGGTGCCTTTGAGCATCAGAACCTTGTTTTACTAACTGCCACAGGAGTGGGAGTAGATGAGAGAGTGAAAGGTATTTAAGCACTGGTGTTTTGGTAAATAAAGGGACTACTTGCCTCCTTTATCTTCCTTGTCTCCCACCCCTCCAGTGCTGGCCTGGGAAAGATAAGGGAGTCCAGAAGTGGGACTCTATACCCCAAGAATACTCTAGTTTCTCCTTCAGTTCTTCCCCTTGACCTGGAACCAAGATGAGAACTCAGTTACAGGAGAACTTCTCCCTAGCATCCCTATGGTATTGCTGGGCGTGTGCTGGTTCTTTCTTGTTCAGGATCCCCTGATGTCCCGTGTCAGCAGAAGTTCCCTCTCTTCCCCCAGTCAGACATCTGACTCCCTACCCTGTCCAGGAGGTGAGAATTCCTGAGGCTGAGTCTGAGGCTACCTCCCAACCTGGATACAGGGAGCTAGCCTGAAGATGTTTACACTTCACTTTCTTGGGATCTTCTCAGGCTGTCTCAGGGAATCCATGTTCTGCCCCAGCTCTTGTTTATTTTTATAGCTTGATGTTCACCTGAAGTGCTTTTTTTGACTTATTTGTAGAGGAAAACTGGAGAATTTGGACTTTTCTGACCTACTCCTGCCACTGTCTCAGAATCCTCCAATTTTTATAATTTCTTCTTTTGTTGTCTGATTGTTCTTGTCATATCAGGTCCAGACTAGCAGTTCCTGATATAGATTCCTCTGCTTTCTGAAAGATGAAATTTTCAATAGGACAGAAATGTATTATTTTCTTTTTTCAGAAAGTGTACTCTAGCAACTGTTCCAATAATTGACATCCTCCATCACAACTTTGTCCTGCTTCTCCAGTAGTTTGATAAGCTGTTTCTAACTCCTTTTTTTTTTTTTTTTTAGGTTTTTGCAAGGCAAATGGGGTTAAGTGGCTTGGCCAAGGCCACACAGCTAGGTAATTATTAAGTGTTTGAGACCAGATTTGAACCCAGGTACTCTTGACTCCAAGGCTGGTGCTTTATCCACTACGCCACCTAGCCGCCCCTGTTTCTAACTCCTAATCCATTTCTTCCATCTAGCTATTCTTGATATAAGGAAACTGAGGTGAAGGTTGAAGTGATTAAGTTGCATGGTATACTAGAAAGAGCAATTTACTTAAGAATTTGATAACCAGCTTTGTCCTTGTCATATAACCTTTATCAGGATTTTATCTTATTTTATATTTGTTTATTTGTTTGTTTATTTATTTTAGGTTTTTGCAAGGCAGATGGGGTTAAGTGGCTTCCCAAGGCCACACAGCTAGGTAATTATTAAGTGTCTGAAACCAGATTTGAACCCAGGTACTCCTGACTCCAGGGCTGGTGCTTTATCCACTGCACCACCTAGCCACCCCTTTTTCCGAATTTTAATCACAGATTTTTTTATTATTCTGAACATGACAAACATCAACAAACTTGACAATTTCCTTGTACAAAGGAGAATATATTAAAAAAAAGATTGCCATTGAAAAGCTGGGTCTCTATTGGGAATAACTTTTTTTTAAGGCATAAATCAGGATGTTAGTTCTAAAAGTTATTTTGATTGTAGGTATCTCCCTTTGAACTTCTGTTGTCTTCTGTGCTTTAAACACAGTTTTCTTGATTTTCCTTTTCTTACTTTCGTTTCTTTTTTTTTCTTGAGGGAGCATCATTATAAGTAGCTCCAATCTCCTTCCTCTTTCCTGTACTTCTTCCCAGAAAGCCCTCCATTGTAACAACAAAAGAAAAGCCAAACAAATCTCCAAACTGATCAGATATTAAAGTCTACCTTTCAATTTACACCTAAGTGACTTTGGATCATTAATCTAGAGCTGGAAGGGATTTTGGAGGTGATCTCAATGATTAAGAAGGGAACTAAATCAATTTACTCAGAATTACTTAGATAGTTTATGTCAGATGAGGGATTTAAACCTAAACCGTTACCACAATGTCATAATGTGGGCTGGTGATTACAAAGGAAGGATTTGGAGGGACTCTACCCTTTGTGAGGACAAAGGTATTATGACCTGGGATCCATAGTAAAGGGTTATATCCCACCAAAGGACTACAAAATCAGTGCATTTTAAAGACCAGATTGAAATGGCTAAACTTTAAACCTCAAGGTTTTCTAACTGCAAGCATTTTCTGTGGTAGTTCCTCATGGCTAGAATGCTTTCTCTCCTCAATTATACCTACTGACTTCCTTGGCTTCATTTAAGTGTCAACTCAAATCCCATATTTTATTAGAAGCTTTTCCCAATCCCTCAATTCTCGTTCTTTCCCTCTAAATTATTTTCTGTTTATCCTTTATGAAGCAGCTAGATGGTGTAGTGGATAAAAGGCAGAGTCTAGAGTCAGGAAGACTCTTCTTCCTGAGTTAATATCTGGCCTCAGACACTTAGCAACTGTGTTATCTTTGGCAAGTCACTTCGTTCTATTTGCCTCAGTTCTTCATCTTCATCCAGTATCTTTACGAAGAAAACCCATCCCAGATGGAGTCAGAGAATCAGGCATGACTGACTAACAACAAATTTATACTATATCTACCTTGTTTTGTCTATATTTGCTTTTTGTTTCCCTTATTAGATTATGAGTTCCTTGGGGATAGGAACTGTCTTCTGACTTTCTTTGATCCCAAAGCTTAGCATAGTGTCCTGCATATTATAGGTGCTTAATAAATATTGTCTGGGGGAAAACCAGTTCCTGATTTCTGTTTACCTCAAATTGCTTTACAGACCATGCCTCTGGAATCATAACCAGAAATTTGACACAAGTCCTAAATTTCAGTCTCCTTGGCATTTTGGGAATTTTGCTGATCTTTTTAGACTATGTTCTTCTACCTTTAGAGGAAAACTATTTCCTGTCTCTCATTTTTCCTTGAAGCTTTCACTTGCCTTTCTGACCAGACCCAGGAACATTATAGGTGTTTTACTTAACCCAGCTCCTGGGATCTCTGACACCCCAGCATATCTGCTCTGATTTTGATAGACAGCTTCATAATATGACTCTAGTTAAAATGAGGACCATACTTCAAAGAAATTTTCATACAGATACATTTTAAAAATTAAATCTTTGGTTTAATTAATTTTAATTTTGTATTATCATACAAACATGAATGTTTCCAGGTACACAGAGAATTGCTTGGGAGTTATTTTCCTTTATAATGTTGTAATAATTGCATAAATTGTTCTCCTGTGTGTATTCAGTTTACTCTGTATTAGTTTATATATGTCTTCCCAGCTTTCTGTGAATTCCTTTTTGTTTAGTCAATTTATTAGTCATGTCTGACTCTGTGTGACTTGCTTTGGGGTTTTCTTTGTGGGGATACTAGAGTACTTGCCATTTCCTTCTCCAAGAGAGATTTATAAACTGGCATAATAACCCATGCTCTCCAATATGGTTATCTTCCCAAAAGACAGTTTTAAGTAACTTTAATTGGAATTTTGAATGAAGAAAAGATCATAAAATATTAAAACAAATTTAATTTGGGCCAACATTATGGAATTACACAACAATTCCATTCCTTTCTCCTTTCTGTAGCTAACATAAAGCATTCCATGTCCCAACTTTGTACATTTTTGCTGAATATCTTCCATGCTTGGAATGTTCTCCTACTCTGGTCTCTCTCCTGGCTTCCTTAATTCTCTTCAAACCTCAGGTAAAATCCTGTCTTCTGCAAGAACCATTTCCCAATCACCTTAATGCTAGTGGCTCCCCTCTAAGATTAAAACCAATTAATTCTGTATTTGATTTGTAAATAATTATTTACCTTCTCATTAAATTATGAATTTTTTGCTTTTCTGTGCATTCCTGGAGCTTATTATGGTTCCCAGCACAAAGACGGTATTTCATAATTGCTTGTTGACTTGTTGAAAAGGACAGCTGGAACCATGCTATAGATTAGGAATCACTCACTCAAGAATCAGTCTACGTCCTACCTATGTTTAACTAGTGTCACTGCAGGTTCTTGTGCTAGTTACACTGGTTGCCAATGAATCCTCCTCTCTTCTTAAAGGATACTACAATGAACATTTTCCAAAATGGAAACTGATTGTCTATTTTGATTTTTTTTTGTTTTTTTTTTAGATTTTTCAAGGCAATGGGGTTAAGTGGCTTGCCCAAGGCCACACGGCTAGGTAATTATTAAGTGTCTGAGACTGGATTTGAACCCAGGTACTCCTGACTCCAGGGCTGGTACTTTATCCACTATGCCACCTAGCTGCCCCCTCTGAGTATTCTTGATACAATTTGTCTGCTTGCTATTGGATTCTGAATCATTTATGGCAGAGAATATGGTTTGTACATAATCCTAAAGATTTTTACTGGTCATTTTTCCCACTGTTTTACCTTACTGCATATGTTAAATTGCCCAGATCCAAATGATCAGTAATTTCAGGTATCCAGGGAGACTATCCAGTTTAAATGAGCCATGTAACAGAGACCTTTGTGTAACAGGGACTTATATAGATGGATCTGGAATGTCCTACTCCATGTCTTTAAAAGAAATGGAGTTCCATTTTTGAGGGGATAAGGTAGATAGTCATGCTGGAGTGATTATTCTCTCATTCTTCTGTTTTCATGAGAGATACTGGATTTGGGATTCCATGATTTCCACATCAACTTTTTGAAATCTAGGCAAATGGTTTTTGTTATTGTTCTGGATAAAAGTCACTTTCTCTGATCATTCTAATGATTTGAGGGAAGTAGTTACATTTCTGAACTGAAGAACAACAGCTAGTTTAATTTCTATCTCCCATCAAACAGTGATCACACAAATGACCATAATGAATATTGAACAAACATATTCATGAAAACAAACAATGGAGAAGCCATGCAAAAAACATAAGAGTTAGGGAGGCTTTGGTACATCAAAGGGAGATGAAATCTTAGCTCAACTGAGTAGAGAATTATCTCATCTGGTGAATCCAATATTAGCACTCTTTGGGAATGGAGGTCTTGGTTATCAAACTAGATATTGGGGTACCAGTTTTTCTCCACATGCCTTTGTTTATGTGGATCTTCTAATAATCATTCAAAATTCATGATTTCCCTTCTTGCCCCTTTTCTCTTTTTTTTTTCTTCTCCTCTCTCAGAAATCTGTTACCCAAACAGGGTTCTCTGTTTATCTCAGTGCCAGCAGTCTCACAGAATAAATGTTTATATCAAGCTAGTCAGGCACAAAGTAAGAAAGCAAGAAAATTGTCTTTGGCAGTATTCTCCACACTCTATAAGATACCTAAGGATCTCATGAAACCCCCAAATGTTTAGGAAACTCTATACTTAGGACAACTATTCCCTAGCAACATACCATTCTCCAGAACTTTCCTGTCTTCAAAACTGTCCACCTGTCCATAACAGCCCAATATTCTTTCCCCCACAAAGGATCCACTTTTAGCCCTACCAAATGACAACAAGCTACTATGAAAAGGTGTGCTTATTGATGAGGAAGGGCTTTTCTGTAGATAATGACCTAAGCCAAAGTTGCTACTTTGGGTTGGGATTTCTGTCCATGTAGGAGGGGAAGATAGTATTGTGGCAGGTCAAGGATCAGAAAGAGATGGGAAGGGAAAGAATAAAATAAAAGACTTGTTAGAAGGAATCTTGAGAGATAATTTAATTCTAAGTCCTCATTTTAGACATAAGGAAATTGTAACTCAGGAGGTTTGTCAGAAGTGATTCACAAATTTGAAGGAGCTGGAATTATAATCCAGGTTCTCTGACTTTAAATTGAGCACACATTCCGCTGTACTATGTCATAAAATCATAGTAATCATCTTGGCTTAACCCTAGCAGAAGGAAATGACTCATCATTTCTCTAATGAAATGAACTCAGTTCAACAAAACTGTCTTAAACAATTATGTGTACAAAACACTATGATAGGAGCCAAGAGTTATAAAACTGAAAAAGGTGGTTACATTCAATTGTTTAGGTTTACTTTCCTTTGCTCAAATTATTTCTACTAATTGGAATGCTCTTACCTCCATCTCTACCTAAGTCCCATTCATCCTTAAAGACCAATTTGAATCTTACTTCAATCACAAAGCCATCCCTGATTCCTCTCCTTAGGGATCTTTCATTTCATCTCATAAGACTTTGCCTATACCTCTTATGTCAGTTATCAGAATCATCATCTTTGTATTCTAGGTTGTTATTTGAGTAGATCTTTTCACATACTGCTCCTCCAAAACCTTCTATCAATATAGTGAACTTCTTAAGAGCAGGGACTATGTGTAACACATCTTTTTTTGTCTTGAATAGAGATGTATTTTTTTTTTTACCTAGTAAAGAGTCAAATAAAAATATTTGAATGAGTCGGCTCAAGCATAGGCAGCCATCTTGGGTTAAAATTATATCTTTTTCTGGTCCCCCCCCCACTTCAAGTCAGTATAGTAAACTTGTTTATAAGTAACTTGTATAAAGGAGAAATAGTAGGAAATAAGATTGCAAAGGAGAACCTGGAAATCATGTACAAACTGACCCAAAGGAGCATAATTTACAAATTGTATCATATATGAACTAAGGTTCATATACTGGTAATATGTGCTGAATCAAAGGGCATCATCTAAGCACTCCATGTCAAGGTTTCTGGTCCAATAGTATGAAAATTCCAGACAAAATTCAGACCCCAATTCCAGAGAAGCAGAATGTTAAAAAGATACCAGATAACTTTGAAGTCTTACCAATAATTTTAAGATGGATATGTTATTGAACTAACCCCAAGGTGGCAAATATAGGACTTGGTCTGTTTCCTCTACAACCTTATAAAAATGAGACCTTAGACTACCCACCCCCACCCCCACCCCAGCATTCTTTCATCTCCACCAATTGGAGGCTGCCTAGAACTCAGTTCTAATCCATGGTTAAAGTAAGTTATACGTTCTGCCTCTCCCAGCTCTGTTTTCTATCTCAAACTGCCTTCCTTTACCACCCTATCCCCTGTTCCCATGCCCTCCATCTGCTTCTGTACTGCTTTTCCTTGCTTATCTCTGCCTTCATGTGTTTTTTTTGGACCCAAACCTTCTGTGTTTAAAGTGTATTTTTTGCCTGGTTTCCCATTGCCAATTTCCAATGAAGACCCAAAGGACTGGGCATGCCTGTTGCCTTGGGAGGGGAGATGGATACCATCGTGTCGTTCCTTTAACAGAAGAGTTCCCACATGTCAATTTACTGGCAGGAAAGGAATTCTAAGAGGATAGGAAAAGAAGTTAGTCAGGGGCAGTGGGTGATATCATTCTGCCAGACCCATCATGAGTCACTCTCTTGGGATTCATTCTTCAGAAGAGTATGTCACTCTTTAGAGGATGAGGAAATTTGTTGGCTGCTGCATTTCTAATGCTTGTCCCCAATTCTCTTGCAGAGATGACTTTCAGATCAAGAAATCATTTGGAGCAAGGGGTAGAAAACTGGGATTAAGAGACAGGCCTTCCTTACAAGGGTCAGCATTCAATTCAATCATTCAGTAAACATTTCTTAATTTACTACTGTACAGAAAGCACTATGCAAGATATGAAATACAAAGATGAATAGGACAAGTTCTAGTTTTCAAAGAGTTTATAATCTTAGAATTAGGGATGGAGGAAGTGGAGGATTTGTTTTACTGATAAATATATTTTAAATTCCAATAGGATAAGATAAAAAAATCTAGATCAGATGAAGGAAAGTCACTCAGCCACAAATGCCTTCTCTTAGGTAAGATGGGGAGTTCTATGGAAATCCACATCTGATAGGAGCTATAACCCCTACACTAAGGAAAATGCTTATTTGATCGAGAAGATAGATATGTAAGTACAAATAGTGTCAGATTAAAGAAAAAAAGTGATGACTAAACCCAAAGAAATGAATTCAGTTATAAACTCAGGGTTCAGGGAAAATTCTGAATTTAGAAGAATGCTCCACATCATAGTCACTACACAAAACTTCCTTCTAAGAATTGAAAGTTTGGTTGTAGCAAAAGGAGAACTATATTCCTAGTTCAATGTTGTAATCATCTATTATTCCTTTCACTTACAACCAATAAAAAGACAGATTGGTTGAATTTGGAGTCAGATTCTTATTCCTTCTCCTTTAAGTCCCTGACAAATTATTTCATTTCTCTGAGTTTCAGTTTCTCCATATGAAAATTTGGTGGTGGTGGTGGTGGTGGTGGTGGTGGGGAGGGGTTGAATAGAAGTTTGGCCAACTCTAACCATCTATGAAGCTATAGAGTAATAGGTACATATTTATCATAGGAACTCAAGAAGGTAGTGCCAGAGAGGTTTTTATTTGTGTGAATTTCACAGCTTCCATAGAGTCTTGAAGTCAGAATACCTGGGTTGCATTACTGCGCCCTAAACAAAAAAAAAGGACCTAAAAGAAGAATTGAAGTGAGTATTGGAAGACATATCAATAAATGGAGTGAAGTAGACAGAACAAGAAAAGTGATCTATGTGTTATGGTGGGTTTGGTGAGCAGCTTCTGCATACTCAGCAGGGGCAGTCCCTATGTAAAAAATTTTGACTGAGGAACTTTTCTGGATAGGCATAGAGATTTCCTAATTTGGAGCATATTGTAATCTGGAATGGGTCCACTAACTTTATGGTAAAAAGAAGCCTTTTTGATTGACTGTGAATCTGCACCTAGGTTATCTTCTAAAGAAACTAACCAGGAAAAAATGAGTCTTGAAGGCTGGTCTTCATTCCTACTTGACTGTGAAGAGGCTAGCAACAAGCTTTCAGTGGGGAAGAGGAAGAGAATAAACATTTATTGAGCTACTGTTATGTACCAAGTTCTGTGCCTCACTTGAGAAATATTCTCTGGATCCTAACATCATCCCTGGGTAGGTGCTATTTTAGTACTCATTTTATAGTTGAGGAAACTGAGACTGACAGAGGTTAAGAAACTTGCCTCACCTCCTGGCCCCAGGGCCAGTGCTCTGCCACTTAGGTGCCCCACAGCACATTTCTGAAGAGGGACAGAGTGAAAGGGGAGAGAAAATATAATAGATGGTAGTGGGGAGGAATGGATGGAGGGAATTACAATCAGCAACAGCAACTGTGGAAAAATATGAAGTAACTACTATGATGGACTTATGATAAAGTGATTTATCTGAGATAGAGCTGATGGTATCAGAACACAGACTGAAACACATTTTTTTTTTCCTTTTTCTTTTCCTTTATTTCTCATGAGGTTTTATATTTTTTTGTGGGGGAGGGGGTATTATAGTTACTCTTTTTTTTGCAATGGGGTTAAGTGGCTTGCCCAAGGCCACACAGCTAGGTAATTATTAAGTGTCTCAGGCCAGATTTGAACTCAGGTACTCCTGACTCCAAGGCCAGTGCTCTATCCACTGCGCCACCTAGCCTCCCCTGATATGTTTACTCTTAAACAAGAATATTTTAGTAATGTGTAAATAAATTAAAGAAAAATAAAAAAATTTAAAATAAATTGAACTGCAAAAAAGGAAACTTGCCCCAGATCACACTGTTAGTATCTGAAGTCAAATTTGAACTTGGATCTTACTGACTTCAGAGAGTGCTATAAACATTGTGAGACCTAGCTGGGGAGGAGGGCATCAGTCTTTGCCTACTGTCCCCTGACAACACAGCCCTGTTGTAGGTGAGAAAGATGGGATGACACTCTAAGCTTCAAAAAGTCAAGAGAGAAAACCATGAGATATTTGTGAATTGAAGTCCACGCCAAAATTTGTCAGAGGACAGATAGGAAGAAGGGGTGACCTAAGCAACCTTCTGGGATCATTTCAGACAGTAACAGAGATGTGACCTCATTCAGACATATTCTGTGACAAATTTGGAAGTGAACTTGGTGGGGTCAACACTTGCAGAAACTCCTTTAAGTTTAGGTCTATTTTCCACATAGATTGAGATAATGTAGTGTACACTCTGGATCCAGGTGTTGGGAGATAAGATTGTTTGTTCTTGCTATTTATCTTTAGTTAAAGATAATATATGTCTGTTGGTTAAAGAGCCTAGGAGTTAATCACTGGCAACTAACATTTGTAGGGAGATGGCATTCTAGTAGGGGCTTGAGTTGAAATCATTACAGAAAAATCATCCTTACCTTGTCAATTATATCTAGAGTTCTGGGAGACTGAGTTCATACTATTACCACATACACAATGTAAATTGTAAATGGAAAGAACAAGAAAGGGAAACTAAACATAGTATTATTAGGAAAAGTTGTGAAAACATACTTCCCTCCCTTTTTTTTTTTTTTTGCAGGGGTAGACTACAGATATAGAACTTTGTGTATGTATAGTTCAATACAGTTAAAGTATTGGTTCTGTAGTAGGTTGAGCTGAATGTTTGTTTACTCATGCTCTGCATTTTACTAACTGTAGATCTTGAATAAGCATCTTAGATAAGATGCTTTGTTAGTCAACCTTTTGGTGCCCCAAGGTAGAAAAGTGTCCAATCTGTAAAAGGAGGATGTCCTCCCCAGGGGTTCTTTTAAAAAAAAAAAAAAAAAGGAATCACCAGTCTGGATCAAAAATAAACAAACTTACCTGCTTACCTCACTGAGTTACATTAAAGAAGTGGTTTTGTAAACCTGAAAATATAAAATGAGTTAATACTTTGTAAGAGAGTTTAAACAGGGAAGTTCTCCAGGCAACTTGAATGATCAAGCGCCCATATACTTGGAAACTTAATTTATGTAGCCATTCCCTCTTAACATTCATGTTCTCACAAAAATCCTCCTCAAAACTTCTCCTTAGCATTCTAAGCATTTTCTTCCTTTTTTTTTTTTTTGATATTTGTTGGATCACATGTGAGTTATATATTGCTTGATTTGTTCATCTGTCCAGGAAGTTGTGCATATGAAGGATGTACTAATCTCTTTTTTTCTAGCAGGGGTGGCCTTTTGACCATGCATTACTGTAATGCTTGTAATTGCATTTTCCTATCCTTTATCTTTTAAATTGAAGAATCCACAACATCTTACCTCAGTTTGAAAAAGGAACTCTCTAGCTGAGGTTTAGAAATTGCAATTTCCTTGTATTTCCTCCATGAGAGTAAGGTTATATTCTAACCATGAAAGATTTTTTTTTTATATTTAGGGTATAGCTATAGAAACCTAACAAAACTGTAATTACTTATGAATAGAAATAACTTTCTTGACAGAGAATCCCTTGTTTAAAATTTCTCTGTATTTCCTGTTTCTGCCCTCACCTAATTCACTACCTTAGAACCTTCAAGTGAGGAAATTCAATTTAAAAAAAAAACATCCCATTTAGTATGCAGCTCCAATACACAAGGCACTGTGCTGGATGCCTGAGATGCAAATATGGAAAGTGATAGAGACCTTGCCATGAATGAGCTCAAAGTCTGATGGGATGAAGGAAATGACATAAACACAAATAAGTATGTATAAGATGTTTATACTAGGGGCAAAGGGAAGCCACACAAAATGCTATGAGAAATTTACATAAGGAACAATAATGTTCATTTTTGGTGACAGCTGGGGGAAAACATTATCAGGGAAAGTTTCATGGAGGAGATGGTTTATAAGCTGGGTTTTTAGACAAAGGAGGAACTTAAATAGAAATAAGAGGAGTCTATTATAAATATAGAGGATATCATGAGCAAAAACACTGGCACTGGAAGGGGCAGGATGAGAAGTGTGGCCATTAGAAAACACAAGGGTTAAGGCTGGAGAGTTATGTTGGAGCCAGAATATGGAAGACCTTGAATGCCGGGTAGGGAATTAAACATTGTCATCTTGGCAATAGGGTTCTACTGAAGATTTTTTGAGTAGTGATATTGATGGGGGGAAAAAGTAGCTAGCTTAAGGTGGGGGGAACATGAAAGAATTCATGTTAAAGACCATCTCTGACCCAGAAGAAATTTTTAGCAACAAAAAGTATTGCTGTAGTAAAGTAGCAGCAGCTGCATCTACAACATAAACTGCCATAAGAGGATGAGTAATGAGGAAAGGTATAGGAGCATGAAAAATTACCAGCTGTCCTCTCAAATAAAGATGAGCTTCACAATTGAGGAGAGGGTGAGTTCTAAGGGAGATATAGGTGGAGATAGAGATGAGGTTGATCAGGAACAGTAGCCTCAAAGACAATCCTTTCAGGATAGGGCAAAGACCATTGTTTTGTTGATAGGGGCTTGTCCTTGCCAGGGAGGGGGGGCAAGGTGCTTTACTAAAAGTTCATTGATCTCACTCTAAACCACTTTGTCCTTTACCCTATCAGTCAACTCATGTTAAAGTAATATACCTGATCAATATAGAAGTAATAGATTAATTATAAAACATCTTTTTCTGTCCAATATTTCCCCTACTTCAAATTGTGAGGAATATGGGGGTGTTTGGATTCCACAAGAATGTGAAGGGAGAATTGTTGGTTTATATTACAAAGACTAGGGTCTGCTTGTATTGTTGCCTATGGGCAGGTGTGAATTAAGACAATAGATTTAACCCCAATTTGATCATAATTGAGATTAGGTCAGGTCTGCCCCACTTAGTTCTGAGTTAACCTAGGATCTGTGTCCTCCTTTGCATGCTCAAGGATGTAGCTCATTAGTATAATGAATTGGGGGAGGGAAGTATGGGGATGAATGTATCAATTAGATTTGTGACCCCAGCCAATGATTGGCATTAAAGGGGCAAGAACAAAGCCCTTCAAAGTGCATATAATTGGGGCTGCTAGGTAGCACAGTGGATAGAGCACCAGCTCTGGAGTCAAGAGGTACCTGAGTTCAAATCTGGCCTCAGACACTTAATAATTACCTAGCCATGTGGCCTTGGGCAAGCCACTTAACACCGTTTGCCTTGCAAAAAAAAAGTGCATATAATCTAACATTTCTGGGATTCAATGCCCCTCTCCCCTTGAGAGAGGTATGCCATTTATTAAGATGTCTTAATGATTTTTTATTTTTTTAATCCCTCTGGATTAAAGATTCATGAACCATTTATAACAAAATGATCAGAAGGATATTTAGAAACTACTCACACAGCAAAATTAAGAATGGTTGGGAGATCTTGACTTCAGAAGACCAAAGATGATCTACTTCATTTCTCGCAGTAGAGAAATGTGAACTATAGGTGTGGCTATGTAAAGGCCTATTATTATCAGATATGATTAATGCATTGCTTTGTTTTGCTTAAATGTTTCTTTGTTATATGGGAGGGTTCCATGGGAGTGGAGTCATAGAGAAGTGACTTAGAAATAAAAACAAAGCATCAAAAAAAATTTTTTTTTTTAATAAAAAAAGATGTTTAAAAAACCCAGGGCAATTTCCCCAACTTAGTATAATCATTGATTTAGATTTAAGGAAGAGATTTCAGGGGGCATTGAGTTCAATCAATTCATTATGTAGATGAAGAGCTCCAGGCACAGGAAGATGAAGTTTATTTAGGTCGTGTCCAAACCCAGCTCTTCTCACTCTTTCCTCTATACCATACTTTGCCAAGGTCATGTACTGAGGCAAGTTGCCAAGACTTACTTATGTCTAATTTTCATCAGCATGGATTTATTCATGTCTGATATCTGATGATGGTTTTGATTCTTTAAAATCATTCTAATCAGATTCCTCTTCGTTTTACAGATGAAGAAACTGAGGCTTAGGAAACACTACTCCCTCCATTCAATAACATGCCTATCATCAGAGGGTCTTTGAACCTAATTCCAGGAGAATATTTAGTTTTCCACCTACAATTTGTGGAATTCCAGAGGAAGTTATCCTGCAGACAGCTGTAAGTAAGGGGCTGGAACTCATACACAAGCACAATGGTATTCTTTTTTTTGTTTTTTTTTTAAGTTTTTGCAAGGCAATGGGGTTAAGTGGCTTGCCCAAGGCCACAGGGCTAGGTCATTATTAAGGTCCGAGGCCGCATTTGAACTCAGGTCCTCCTGACTCCGCTGAGCCACCTAGCTGCCCCGAACACGTCACATTTTGAGGCCTTGCCCTTTACCCCATGCCACCTGAGTAGCCTACCCGACCGCCCAGCTCTTGAGCGCAGGGTGTTGCATTTAACTGGCATTCTCCGGCCTTTGGCCCAGAACTAGGAGCTACTAAGCGTCCCGGAAGAGAAGGTTTTGAAGAATTAGAGCAGCTCGGCTTCGGCTCTACCCACAAGGCCTCGGGGTAGGGAGGGGAGAGATTATGTCATCGTCGGCTCCTCCCATTGGTTGGGGGAGGTCCTGGAGCGCGGCGTGATGACGGAGGACGCCGGAGGGGAGGAGACGCGACGGAGGCGGAGGAGGGAAGGAAGCGCACAATATGGCGGCGGCGGCGGCTGGGCCCGGGGAGGGCAGAGCCGGAGGCGGCGCCGCTCACGCTCCCTAGGGGCTGCTCCGAGGGCTGCGGGGAGCGAGCCGGAGCGCTGGGCCCGGCCGGCCGGCGGCGGTAGCTTTCAAGCCTCGGCGGCGGCGGCGGCGGCGGCGGCGGCGCTCGAGTGAGTGACCGGCGGGCTCCGGGGCCTCCGCTCTCCGCGGCCGGGGAGGGGGAGGGAAGGGGGAAGAGTTGAGTGACGGACGGGTGAGGGGCGCGGGGCGGGCTGCGCCGGGCCCTCGGGCTCCAGCCGAGGGGCGCCGGGCCGGGCCGCCGGGGTCCGGGAGGGGGCGGGGAGGGTCCGGCGAGGGGGCCGCGGCCTGGAGTCGCCCGAGAGGGGCTGAGAGTGGCGGAGCCCGAGCCGGGAATGAGGGAGGCAGGGTCCGCCCCCATCCTACCTGCATCTCCGGATCTCTGCCGGTGCCCGCCGGTGCCCGCCGGTGCCTCTGACTTAGACTGGGGAAAGCAGAGCAATTCCGCGTCTCCGCGGCGGGCATGGAGGGGCCGCCTCCTAAACTTTCTGGTTGTTTGAAGGACGTGCGCTGGAAATTTGCTCGGGGATAGGAATTGATTTCCTCACTTAAAAATGAGGATTTTGAATATTTGTTTGAGAAACGGCAAATTAATTGGGAATACTCCTGGTTGTTGTAAAACCGGGGCTGGAAATCATCGATTAGATTCTTCAATTCATTTTATTATTGGTCTGCTACTTCTTTATAAGCTTGGCTTTTCCTCTTCTCCCTGCCCCTCCCCCATCTCTCCCTTTGATGATATTTCTGTTCCTTATTATCTCTTCAGATTGGGTCATAAAGGAAAAGTCAAATAGCTCTCCATGAGTTTGTTAAAATTGAGGTTAGAGTCATAAGTAGCCACTACCTTTTGAGTTATGTAAATTGAAATTGTTAAGTCCTAGTAGGGAAGGTCTATTATATATTAAAGTTCAAGAATATACAACGTCCCAAAGAATTTAAAGGGTGTCTGTTAACACATTGAGCTATTGCTCATTTCCTTTAAGGAAACTCTTATGAAGTGATAACCTTATAACTAAAAACCACTTCATATTATTAGTGCCTCCTATTAAAGTATAGGACTGTTTTCAAAGTTTTTATATGTTAATTGGATTTCTCTTCTTATATATAGTATGTCAGTATAATTTTAACTTCTGAGAGTTTAAAACTGAACTGAGACTTTTTTGGGATACCCTATAGAGAAGATTTGCAAATAATTTGTTATTCCATGGGATTTGGAAATGTACCATGTAATTTTTACAAATGGGGGAGATCAGACAAGAGATTTAAATGTAATAAAAGAATTCAAGTCCTTTCTGAATTTCCATTCTGTTTAGTCCAAAACTTGTTACCTCAACATGACACTTTTTATTTGACAGAAATATTTTTCTTTGATTTTGGACTTTGGTTTCAAAGACCTTTGCAAGATGCATAGTGTTAGATTCGTGAGATTTTCTTGAATAGAATATTATCTTCAACTTGTCCTTCCATATGTAATTACCAACTCTTCTTGTGCTTTTCTATTACTTTTGTTTCTGTTTTATCCTTTTGATTTCTGAGACACAGTGTTAATGCAGATCTTTTGAGATTTCCATTCAGTGGTTAGAGTTTCTGCTAATAGATTTTTCTAAATAGCATTACGATAAGAAAAAGTGATATTCAACTTCTTGGACCTGATTACAGATAGCATCAGCAGAAGTTTTTATTTTCCTTACATGTACCAAGATTGTTTTTTAATAGTTATTTAGGAAGTTTTGCAAAATTATTTTGAATATGAATTTTTTTGTCTTTTAAATGATAATTTAGAGCCAGTTACAAAAAGTGTTGTGGTTTTTTTTTATTTTTGCAAGACAATGGGGTTAAATGACTTGCCCAAGGCCACACAGCTAGATAGTTATTATTAAGTGTCTGAGGCCGGATTTAAACTCAGCTACTCCTGACTCCAGGACCAGTGCTCTATCCACTGGGCAACCTAGCCACCCCCCAAAAGTGTTTTATAATCCATTCTAAATAGTGCTTTGTGAGAGGAAAATTTAGATATAAGATCATAAAAATTGAATAACACATTTTGAAGGTAGTTGAAATTTATCTTAACTAGCTTTTGTATATATGATAGTATAAGTGTTGAAAAAATACTTGATTGTTCCCTTTTTAGTTTCACTTTAAATTATCTGAGATATTTGTATGATTTGGCATATCTTTTATATGGCCCATTAGGCTGAGACATACTTTATTAGCCTAGTTTGTAGAATGAAGTTTATATAGATAGTGTCCTATAGAATCACACAAAAAGTGCCTATTTGGGGCAGCTAGGTAGATAGCACAGTGGATAAAGCACCACCCCTGGAGTCAGGAGTACCTGGGTTCAAATCCAGTCTTAGACACCTAATAATAACCACCTAGCTGTGTGGCCTTGGGCTTAACCCCATTTGCCTTACAAAAACCTAAAAGACAAAAACAAAAAGTACCTATTTGTATATATTTGTAAAATCTTTAAACATTGCAGGTAGACTTAGCAGTTTTTTGATTATAGAAGGCAGAGGTTAGGGAGGCTTAAGATACTCAGACTTAAAATTTTAATGATAGAATTTAATAAACTTGAATAAATCACCCAGTCTCTTCTAATTTTAAAGATTAGGAAACTTAAGGCCCAACAAAATTGTGATTTAACCAGAGTCTTACAGTTTTTTAAGTGGTTTGTATCTCTTCCAAATGTAGACTATCCCTTATAGCTGTATCCTTAGGATCATAGTCTGATAAATGATTTTTTTCAGGTATCTTTCTTTTGTATGCTTTTTTGTATTAACATTTCATACTGAGTGCTTTATTGCTATATGTTATAGGTTCTTGTGTCTCTTTTACTGTCTGGCAGTTTTACCTCTAATGACAAAAAGGTAAATGAATAAAGATTAAGAAGTTGCCGGTACTACCGGTAAATGATATTTTTGACTATGTTGAAGGGTCTAAGAACTTTGGAATCGAATTTATTAATATTAGAGAAGCTATCATTAAGAAAGACATTTTCATGGACACAAGAATCTGAATTCTGATTCCTGGTAAGAAATCTGCCTTTCATTAATTTGCTTAAAATTTATAGTATAGCAATAAGTTATACTAATGTAATATGTAATTATAGATTTATAAAAATACTTGTGTTATACTAATGCTTATAATAACTTTGAATGTGTCTAAGTATATTTATTGAAATTTACTAAAAATACAGATAATTTATGACCTTTTGGGGGGATTAATCTAGAATAGTGGTTTCCAAACTATTTTTATTACATCCTTAATGTTAAAAAGTATTTTAGCACAATCCCCCTCTCCAATATATGTCCTTCTACTTTTTTTTATAAATTTATACTATTATTAATATTTGTTGTTTCCTTCATTTTCAAAGAGGTCTATGACATCAAGGGTGGTAGTGCCATTGCGTGCACATGAATTGGATTTAAGTGAGGGAAGGCTGTACAAAATCATCAACCTTACTTTCTCCACTGGAGCTATCTGGGATCAGTGATCAGATATAGATCAGGACATTGGAGATTGCTCTGGATACACAGTGAGGGACTTTGACCTTTTAAAATGAGTCAAACTGAGATATATTGAAAGACCTCATCCAAATGGTCCACTTCCTCCTTAAGTTAAAGCCACAATTTCATATGAGACCTGACTTCCCACCTTAGACCACTACTCTGAAAAACAGCATTTCCCTAATTACATTTGCCATTGAAAAATTTTTGAACTGGAGATATACTGATGGAACCCATAAGTATGGACCGAGGGGTATACTTAACTGCTTTACAGCATTTTGGAGGAAATGAAACCTTTCATATCTGAAAAGTGCTTTGTGTAATCCATACTTGAAACATGAATGATTATTTAGTTAATATTTCGGAGGGAAAAATGTGCTACCTTGCAGGTTCTTTTTCAAAGAACTCTCAGTGGAACACCAGGGCTCTATAAATGTTTGCTGGAAATACCATGCTTCTCAAGTGACTATAAACAAAAAGAATTAGGACTAGACCTGGGCTTTCGTTGGTATAGGTTTTCAGATTAGGAAACATTTACCTATGCAATTTTGGTAACTAGTTTTAATAATGGACAATAAGAATAATTAGCATTTATGATATTTTAAAGTGAGGTGTCCAACCTTGTAGCTCTTCTAGGCCATATCCAACAAAAATTTGTCAGTCCATGACACCTTTAAAGTTTACAAAGTGCTTTATGTATAGTTTCATTTGATCCTTACCATTGCCCTCTGAGGTAGGTACTATTATTATCTGCGTTTTTATAAGTGAGAAACTGAGGCTGAAAAAAGTGGCCTGCCTAGAGTCTTAGGAGCTTCCTTGAACAGAGGTGTCAGACTGATTCCCAAGTGCTGCCTGACCCCGATTAAAATGTAATTGGGAAATATTTAACAAAGTAAAAATAGAGTACAACAAAGATAATGTTAAATTTGTGATTTTGTAAGTATGCCCGCATGGTTCAGATTCTATTTGAGTTTGACTTCACTAGAGCACTGAGAAATTTTGACTTGCCCAATGTCACCATAGCTAGAGGAGGAGGAGTCTTCCTGGCTCTGAGGCTAGTTCCCTATTCCCTAAACTTTAAAAGATAAAAAAAAAATAGATTAAGATCATCAATTGCATTTACTTGTCTGGTAGCAGTAGATTTTTATTGAAGTGGTAGTTGAACCTGACTGAGAGCAAAGAATTCAAAATTTGAATCACTCCCATAATATTGAGTGTTCTAGAAGAAAATGAATTGTATGTATGTATGTATGTATGTATGTATGTATGTAGGTATTCAGCACTTAAAACTATTTGAAGCAATATGGATGAGTGTTTCAAAAGTTTTCATGTTGGTTATATTGCAGATCAAATTTAGCCCAGGTTATTGGTGACTAATAAGTACCTGTTTCCTAATTAGGTTATGTTCCAAGAAAACTAGTTTCATTGTTACTTGTAGCTTGCCAAGGATTTCGTAGTGCTTAAGGCATGTTACAGGTGACCAGTGATCCAGAAGCATCATCAAAAAAAAAAACCAAGTCCAGTATGAGGGCAGTCCCAATGATAATACCTTTTGTTTAGAGCCCCTATAGTTGCAGAATATTATAACCTTTGACCTTGACAGGAAGACAAAGGTTTACCCCCCGTAGTTGAAGAAAATGAGACTTAGGGAGGACAAGTGATTTGCACAACAACAGCATATATAGTATACTGGTGTAGAACTTCTCTACCATCATTTTTTTCTATTTCATTCATATCTACTTTTTATTAAATGATAGTCTTCCTCAATTCAAATCAGTGAGCATTTATGGAATACCTACCATGTATTAATTGTATCAAGGTACAAGGTATAATGACAAAAGTAATTTTCTGCCTTTAGTGAACTTTCATTATATTAGGAGGAGAAAGAGTGAGTACAGGATAGTCAATGGAATATAGAGGACAAACAAGGTAGTTTGGATTGATGAACTTGTAAAGGGATTTAATATGAATAAGTCTAGAAAAGTAGTAGATGCAGCTAGCATCTAAAGAGCTAGTATCTTTAAATAGGAAACAAAGGAGTTTGTATTTTATCCTTGACTTATTAGAAAACCACTAAAGCTTCTTTAGCAGAAGTGTTAAGACAGGATCAGACCTGTGCTTTGTTTTTGTTTTGTTTTTTAGGGTTTTTTTTTTTTTTTTTTTTTTTGCAAGGCAGTGGGGTTAAGTAGCTTGCCCAAGGCCCCATGGCTAGGTAATTATTAAGTGTCTGAGGTTGGATTTGAACTCAGGTACTACTGACTCCAGGGTTGGTGCTCTATCCACTGCACCACCTAGCTGCCCCCAGACTTGTGCTGTAGAAAGATTATTGTGCTAAGTCTGATAGATGGATTAGAAAGAAGAGAGACTAATTGAGAGGCTTTCATAATAACTGGACAGGATGATGGAGACTGATTAGGGACTTGAACTTGGGTGCTGGCTGCATGAGTGCAGAAAAGGAGATGATAGAGAAGAAATGTTTAGGTAATAAAATTGACAAGGCTATAAATATGAAAAGGGAGAGAAATGAGTGATGATTCTGGGGTCCTGCCCCTGGATTACTGGAAAGATGATGATATATCCTTGGTATTGAATTTGACAAGTTTATGGAAATGTCCAGCAGATATTTGGTAATGGAGCTTAGAGAATTGAGGTCCAGACATTAAGATTTTGGGATTATATGCTTATATATGATTAAAGTGGTGATAAAAAGCTAAAAGATCCTAACTATGGGAAGAGAAGAGAATTCAGGAAAGACCTATACTTAATTTAGTTCAAAAAATTGAAACGGAAGAGAGACTACAGTCAAGTAAGGCCAAGTAAAAGTATAATGGAAAAAAGAACCTTTGGATTTAGCATTTGAGAGAGCATTGAATTGCTGGATGGCAAATACTTTGTGACCATTTGGTGTTTTCTTGGCACAGATCCTAGAGTGATTTACCATTTCCTTCTCCAGCTCATTTTACAGATGAAGAAACTGAGGCAGTCAGGGATAAGTGATATGCCTGTGATTACACAGCTAATAATTATCTGAGACCACATTTGAACTTTAACCCCAGACCTGGGGTGTCCATTTTTGGATAAAGTAATTCAAATAGTAAGATGGAGACATTGGGAGATAAAAACCTTGAAGGAACTATTAGCCAGCTTTTCCTAAGAGTTTGGCTGTGAAATAAATTAATAATCAACTATTTCTCAAGAGCCTACATTGTGCCTTGTAGTCTACTAAATGCTGGGGAGACAAATGAAGATAAAAGCAGTTCCTATCCTCAAAGAACTTACAGTCTAATGGGAAAAGATGCACACAAGGAATTTATTGTAAAGTGAGGAAGGGGGAAGGTAACTGGGAATTCTAAGACTTCTCCACCATGCCCAAAGTAGTGCAGTCAGGTGGGAAATGAGTTATCTGTACTGAGTGATCCTTAAATGAAGTGCTTTGCCCTTCTTTCAGAGATATACCTACTATGTGCCAGGCACTGTGGATACTAACCATCCCTGTTGTAGCTTATGGTCTGATGAGACAAGCCAACAGATTGATGCAAAGCAAAGTATGTATAGGATAAATAGGAAATAATTAAAGAAGAAAGGTGCTTAAATTAAGAAAGTTTGGGGGAAGATTTCCAATAAAAGATGGGATTTTAGTTGGAACTTGAACAAAACCAGGTAGGTCAGCAATCATAGCAGAGGAAGGAAGAGCTTTCTGGGGATAAGGGAACAGATAAAATGCTTGGAGGCCAGGGATGGATTGTCTTGTTTGTGGAACAGGCAGGAGACCAGTGTTACTGGATCTAACTGATGGAGGAGGAAAGGTATAAGACTGGAAAGGTAGGAGGGAATTAGCTTATGGGGACTTTGAATGCCAGAACATTTTGTATTTGTTCCTGAAGGCAGTAAGGAGCCTTGGAGCTTACTGAATAGGAAAATTGACATGATCTGCTTTTTAGGAAAATCACTGTACTGGCTGAATGGAGGATGAAATGGAGTAGGGAAAAACTTGAGGTAGGCAGATCTACCAGCAAGCTCTCATACAAATAACCCAGGTTTAAGATTATGAAGGTTTGAACTAGAACGGTGATAGTGTCAGAAGAGAGATTGCAAAAGTCTAAATCTATAGGCCTTGGCAGCTAATTGGATATGGGATGTGAGACAGAACCAGGAGTCCAAGATGATTCCCAAATTGCAAGTCATAGGGAGTGGGATGATATTATGATAATTGGAAAGGGAGGAGGAAGGGATGGGAAGAGTATGGGGGAAAGATAATGATTAAAATTTTGAATATATTGAGTTTAAGATATCTACTGGACATCCAGTTCAAGAGGTCTGAAAGGTAGTTGGAGATGTGAAATTGGAGGCGAGATTGGAGAGCTATTCAGAGTGGTTGGTGTTGGTCAGGTAGATTTAAGATTCATCAACATAGAGATAATAATTAAATCCATGGAAGCTAATGAGATTACCAAGTAAAGTAGCATATAAGAAAAGAGTCTAGAGACACTTATGTGGTTGATGGGCAACATCTGGAAGAAGATCCACAAAGTTGATAGAGCAAGATCAGTCAGAGAGTTAAGAGATCTAGGAGGGAATGATTTTCCCCCAAAACCAAGAAAAAAGAATATCAAGGAGAGTTGTCAAAAGTGAGTATCAGGGCTTTGTTAGGATTGTGTAAGATGATGAGATTTTCCCAATGATGTGAGTGAGGGGCGTGGTGGAGAAATCAGAGAATTTCCAAAGTAGTGCAGTCATGTGGAAATGAAAGTTTGAGAGAGAGGAGGAGACAGTGACTTGACTGGTTGTCAAAGTCAAGTGAAAGTTTTTTAAGGCTGAGGGATATTTGGGAATGTTTATAAGCAGAAGAGGAACCAGTGAGAGGCAGGATGATTGAAGAGACAATCTCCTATAGGAGTCAAAAGAGCATGAGATCCAGGGATAGTTACTGTTTAACTTAGGAAGGCTTTGTATGTGTCTCTGTGTGTGTGCATGTATGTGTATTTGGTATTTGAGTACATTTATTCTTTTTAGGTTTTTGCAAGGCAAATGGGGTTAAGTGGCTTGCCCAAGGTCACACAGCTAGGTAATTATTAAGTGTCTGAGACCGGATTTGAACCCAGGTACTCCTGACTCCAAGGCTGATGCTTTATACACTACGCCACCTAGCTGCCCCCAGTACATTTATTCTTGAAAATTCTTTTCTTTTTCTTTTTTGATAATTTTCAAGTTGAGACTAGCATAGTTAAGCATAAGTAATTGCTAAGAAGATCTAGGTTCAAGTTCTGCCTCTTAAGACTTATGAATCAAACAAGAATTTAATATGTTTTAAGTGCTGGAAATACAAATAGAAAAGTAACAGTTCCTGCCTTGAAGGAATTCACATTCTAAATGGGAAAGACAACACATGTGGAAGGTTTCAGCTCTGAGTTGAATGGAAAGACCCTTGTGGGGCAGCATCAGAGTAAATGTTAATTAATGCCTTTTCTTTAATGTCATTTCTACTGATAAAAATTTTATCAGTTTCAGATATTTAGCCATCTGGACTGTTCTATAAACTTTGGAGGCAAGAACTTTTTTTCAGAATCTTTAATACCTATGACTTTGTAGCACCTGTAAGAGCTGTTGCAGGCTTCCCTCCATAGGGGTTACTTTCCAAGATGATGTCTGAAGGCATTGAAGATTGGATCCTGGACTTTCTCCATCAGGATCTAAGGGGAAATGGTGTTCAAACTAGTGATGGCTTAATTTGCCTGGCTTTCCTGTCTTTGCCTTAGGATGCCTTGCTGCTTCAGCTCCACTGATTTATCTGCCCTTTTTGTGGCAGTTAGAAGGCAGTTGATTGGTAATTGGTAGAAATTACTGGTCCCTTTCCTATAAGAGTTACTTCTTCAGATTACTGAAGACTGGTTATGGAAGCAAGGATAGTATTACAGTGTCTACTGACACTTCCAGGTTCCTGTCATTTGTCAGTGGCAGCTGATCAGCACTTTTTGCTGGTAGTGGAAGAAGGTGGACTCACTCTCCAAAATAATTTTTCCACTCATTGATAGTAATGACAGTCACAAGTCAGTTAGTATTTATGTAATACAAAAAACAGAAATAACTTGACAAAGTTGGCAAATTTTCAACCAAACTGTTCATAATGAAGCACATTGCAAGTTAATACCTAAGATCTTTTAAAATTACATCGATACCTTTTATCTTTGTATTCATCTTTTCAACTTCTCTCCTTCCCTTCCCCCTACATTGTTTACACCTTTGCATTAAAGTCCAGAAAAGCTAATGGAAATATTGTCAACTGTAAGAGCAAAACATCATTTTTTTCCAGATAATAACTCACATGAACCTAGAATTATCTCATGAAATCTTTTTTAATTTTTTTTAGTTTTTTTTTTGCAAGGCAATAGGGTTAAGTGGCTTGCCCAAGGCCACCCAGCTAGGTAATTATTATTAAGTGAGGCCGGATTTGAACTCAGGTACTCCTGATTTCAGTGCCGGTGCTCTGTCCACTGTGCCACCTAGCCACCTCTCATGAAATCTTTTAAAAATGACTTTTTCAATTTGGTGAACTCTACTACTTTGGGGCAAAATGGTATAAAGAGCTCTGCAACTAACCTTCCCTGGGCCTCTGTTTCCTCATCTGGCAAATGAGTTTAGATTATGTAGGCTTCTTTCAAACTACAAAATTCTGTGATTCTGTAACAGAAGATCTGTTGGAAGAATACTATTAAAATTTTTTACTTTTCTATTAACTTTAATGTATAGCATTAAATTTTTAAAAAGGATTAAGACTCTAATGGATTGGAATTGGAGAATAATGACGTTAATAGTCTTTCTTCTAATTTCATTCCATTTTACCTAACTTTTCTCTATTATCTACTTTTCCTCATTAGTTTATTAGGTGTCTAGGACTATGGATGATGTAGAGTAGAGTGCCCACCCTTTTTGTGGGTCATTTCACTGAAGCCTTGGAATCATAGAGGAAAGGAAACACCAACCATTCTCTAGAAAAATAACATAAGCTACAAATATCAAGAGATTTAGATCGTAAAGGAATAAAATTGAACACTTCCAAGATCACATTAGTGATCTTGTTCCCACACTTGTTCCTTGATTGAAAAAAAACTGAAAAATTTTATTGTAAGAATACTTAATAGTAGATAATAGCTTAGGCTGAGTTGAGGCATTATAAAATTAATCCAGAGCTGTCAACATGGGAAATTCTCTTAACATAACATTTTATTATTTAATAAAAGCATTGAACCCTGACCAGACTCTTAGTTGCTCTGTGACCCCACATAAGTCATATAACTTGGCTCAGCCTCAATTTCTCAGCTTTTGCAAAAGAAGGGCAATAATTTGCAAAATGAGGATGATAATATCACCTCTATCATACCCTGTTACCTAAAATTTAATGTTGAACTTAGCCACTTTGTTTTTCACATTTCTGTTATCTTTGCACTCCTGTTAAAACCACGTTGTGTTACTCCCCATGCCTAGAATGCTGTAATTTCTCATCTCTGCTATAGACTTTGAGACAGTTTTCTGAAGGAGGCCTTTACCAGTTCACTCTGCTGCTAAATCTTCCATGTATCATAGGTCCATTTGAATGTCTGTCAAATTCTCAGATTAAAAAAAAAAATTTATCAAAGAAAATGCTAGATTGCAGTTAGAAGATAAGTGGAAAAATAAGAATTAATTTTTTCCCCTACCTAATTTCAGGCAACCCTGAATATAAAGTTTCTTCCTCAAACAATTATCTTTCATCTTAGGAGGCATACCTGTTAATTTACATTTTGCCTTAATAAATGAAGAGATGTAATTTCCTTTGAGGGGCCAGATGTTATTTTTACCTTTCTTTGTGTTCCTAGTACAATGCCTGACAAAGTAAAATACTCGTTGACTGACTTGAAAAAGACTAACCACCACCACATCCTACCACATCCTTGTTTCATTCCATTGGTGACTGGGAAATCTTGAGAACATTGTCCACTCTCCAGAATCCGGGTATGCATGCCATCCTGAAATTGATGTATAATACTGATGAACTCCAGGCAACCAGATTTTGACATAATTTTCCAGATAAAGGGGTAGAATCTTAGAAAAATTATTAAAAATGGTTGATGTGCCAGTTTGCTAAGTAAATAAGGGTTCTAGTTGTACACTGGGACGTGAAAGTAATGTACCATTTATATATGTACATTTCCTTGGCATCTTAAACAGCTTATACTTAATATAAATTAACCTTTTTTCTTGATAATCAGAGTTATTTTTTTGATCAGTGTGTCCACTGTATGGCACAGTGTTCCAAACTTTGAACTAAAAGCAGACTTTGAGTTCTAGTCTTTGCTTCATCACTCCCTATCTTATTTTATAAAATGAGATTGATGAATTTTAAGGTTCCTTCAAGTTCTAATATTCTGTGATAAATAACTTTCATTCTTCCAGAATTATCCATATAATCCTAATTCAGCCATCACTACTTTCTACAAAACTGTTCTTTCTCAGCTTGAAAACAGAGATGGACCTGTGATTTCATAAGTATATGGACCTCCTGTTTGAAGACAAAGTTTCTCTGCTCAAGTCTTAAAAGTTCATAAAGAGTTTTGCTTCTAGCCCAGTCTTCAGAGCCATCATCTGAAGAAGTAACTCCTGTGGAAAGCAACAGTAGTTTCCATCAGCTACCAACTAACTGCCTTTTAACTGCCACATAAAGCTAGCTAAAGCAGTACAGCACCCTGAGGGAATTACTCTATTCTATTAGAAACCAGGAGAGATGGGAATTTAGAGAAGCCTGGAAGGATTTGCATGAACTGATGCTGGGCGAGATGAGTAGAACCAGAAGAACATTGTAAACCGTAACAGCAGCATGGGGACAAGCTTGACCACAATTAGGACCCCAAAACTTGGCAGTGGCAATGCTTGCAGTCCGATGTCCTCACACATCAACCTGGGAAGCAAGCCCTATGGAGAGCAATCTGCAGCAACTCCCTTCAGGTGCCACAAGCCACAGCTATTAAAGATTCAGAGAAGAAAGTTCTTGCCTCCAAAGTCTGGGGTACAGTTTAGTTGTTTAAACATCTGAAACTGATAGAATTTGTATCAGTGGAAATGATCTTAAAGAAAAGGCATTAACATATACTTTGATGGTGCCCCAGAAGGACCTTTCTATCTGACTCAGAACTGGAGCTCCTTGAGAGCTGGGGCTTTATTGCTTTTCTGTTTTTCCCCAGCATTTGGCCCAATGTTTTACACAGAATAAATGCTTATTAAATGTTTCATTTGTTATTCTTTCTTTTGAATTCCAAATTTTAATCTGGAAGTTGTCAAGAAAAAGTGGGCTGATATGGAATTTGTTAATTTGTATAAAGTTTAGTTTAGCTAAATGAGATTCTAATATTTGGAATTTTCCAAATTCCAAATATTAGATACAAATACAAAATGTATAAGATGTGGAAATAAATTTAGATCGTATATATACCAACAGACTTGTCTTCAAGGTGCCTAGTAAGATTTAGATCTCTACTCTTTTTTAAATATCTTATTTTCCCCCATTACGTATAAAAACAATTATTAATATTTTCTAAAGGTTGGCGTTCCAAATTCTCTTCCTCCTGTCCCCTTTCCTATCTATATATCAGATTGCTATAGGTTATATGTTTGCAATCATGCAAAACATTTCTATATTATATATATTGGCAGTTAGATGGCACAGTGTGACTCTGAAGTCAGGAGGGCCTGAATTTAAATCTATCCACAGATACCTGATTACCTATATGACCTTGGGCAAGTCACTTAATCCTGATTGCCTTGCATCCAGGGCCATTTCCAGTCATCTTGACTCATATCTGCCCAGATGACTGGAGAAGAGAATGAGACTGATGACTAAGCAGAAGCATCCCCTCATGCCCAAATGCAATTCATGTGCATATCATGACATCACCTCCCTGATGTCAGTTGTCTTTGAGAACAAAGGACAAATATCAGATCAGATTCCTATATTAGGCTGTGAAAGAAGACAAAAATGAAAAAAACAACAACCCAAAAACAAAACCCAGGAAAATTAAGAAAGATTAAAAAGTATGCTCAGTTTGATTTTAGACTCCATCAATTGTTTCTCTGGTGGTGGACAGCATTTTTCTTTTTCTCTTTGGCTTGGGGTTCTACCCACCATAATTCCAGACACCAATCAAGTTTTTATTTTTTCCTTTGGTTTTTTTTTTTGAATTTTACAGTTTTTCCCTTAATCTTGCTTCCCACCCCCCCACAAAAGGCTGTTAGTCTTTACATTGTTACCATGCTATACCTTGATCAAAATTGAATGTGTTGAGAGAAATCATATCCTTAATGAAAAAATAAAATATAAGAGATAGAAAAATTACATAATAAGATAACAGTTTTTTTAAATTCAAAGTAATAGTCTTTGGACTTTGTTTAAACTCCACAATTCTTTCTTTGGATACAGATGGTATTTTCCATCACAGATACCCTAAAATTGTTCCTAATTGTTGCACTGATGAAATGAGCAAGTCCATTAAGATTGATCATCAACCCCATGTTGCTGTTACAGTTTACAGTTTTCTTTTGGTTCTACTCATTTCACCCAACATCAGTTTATACAGATCCTTCCAGGCTTCTGACTTCCCATCCCTCCTGGTTTCTAATAGAACAATAGTGTTCCTTCATGTATATATACCACAATTTGTTCAGCCATTCCCCAGTTGATGGACATTCACTCAATTTCCAATTCTTAGCTACTACAAACAGAGCTGCTATGAATATTTTTGTACAAGTGATGTTTTCACCCTTTTTCATCATCTTTTCAGGGTATAGACCCAGTAGTAGTATTGCTGGGTCAAAGGGTATGCACATTTTTATTAGCCCTTTGGGCATAATTCCAAATTGCTTTCCAGAAAGGTTGGATGAGTTCACAGCTGCACCAACCATGTATTAGTGTCCCAGATTTCCCACATCCCTTCCAACATTGATCACTGTCCTTTCTGATCATATTGGTTAATCTGAGAGATGTGAGGTGGTACCTCAGAGATGCTTTAATTTGCATTTCTCTTATCAGTAAAGATTTAGAGCAATATTTCATGACTGTGGATCACTTGATTTTTCTCATCTGTAAATTGCCTCTGCATTGGATAGCATTTTTCATATGGGTCCTTTGGAATTGTCTTGGCTCATGGAATTACTGAAAATAGCTAAGTCATTCACAGTTGATCACTATACAATATTGAACAATGTTTCCCTGGTTCTGCCTGCTTCAAAGTATCAGTATTAGTTCATGTCAGTCTTTCTGAAATCATTTTGTTCATCATTTCATAGTATTCCATCACAATCGTATATCACAACTTGTTCAACAATTCCCCAATTATTTCCAATTATTTAACATCACAAAAAACTTACGGAAATATTTTTGTAAAAATAGGTCCTTCACCACCTTCCCACCTTCTTTGATCTCTGTGAGATACAGACCTAATGGTAATATTGCTGGGATCAAAGAGTATGCGCAACTTTATAGCCTAGTTCTAAATGACTCTCCAGAGTGGTTAGAACAGTTCAGCAACTCTTATCACCAATGCATTAGTATACCAATATTTCTACATCCTGTCTAGCATTTATCATTGATTTTTTTACTCTGTGATTATGAAAGAATAATTTTAAGATTTGACTGAATTATGTGATCCTTAGTAACATTATTAAATACTGTATTTAATTTTTTTAGGTTTTTTTTTTTTTTTTACAAGGCAATGGGGTTAAATGGCTTGCCCAAGGCCACACAGCTAGGTAATTATTAAGTGTCTGAGGCCAGATTTGAACTCAGGTACTCCTGACTCCAGGGCCAGTGCTCTATCCACTGTGCCACCTAACTGCCCCCTGTATTTAATTATTTTCCGTTTTATTTAAATAAGTTCCCACACTAGAATGCTAATAGTCTCTAATGGCTGGAGATATTAGAAATCAACAATTTGGAAAAGAAGAAAGGGTTAGATCTATTTTTACATTGTCAAGTTTTGGAATATTTGGGGGGAAGAATTAATGTAGTTCAGGGTAATTGTAAAAACTGACTAATGTCAACCTTTTTCTGACAATATAATTATAAGACTGATAATTAACAATTATACATAAGACTATACATAACCATGAAGATAGGACTGTGTTATTTTGATTAGTGGCCTTAGTTCAAGAAATACTTTTAAATGAAAATGTTAGTTAAATAAAACTAATGATAGTGTGAAGAGTCAGCCTCCATCTGGATTCAGGTCTTCCTCTGATGGATATTGGCTTGTAACATCACTTAATTTCTTAGTGCCCCACATGGAACTTTCTATAATTCTAACATTACAGGTTTGGATTAAAAAAGGGAAATTGCATCTCTGTTGACATTTAGGCTTTGAATTTTACAGTAAGAATGATTCTAAATTTTATTTGGGGAATGAGTATCCTTGCCAAAAAAAATTTTTTAGGTTTTTTTTTTTTTGCCAAAAATTTAAGTGCAGTAATTCCATCTTACTGTTTAGAATAGTTCTCCATAGATCTACATTACATTTTTTGAAATTTGATCTTGGATTGCAGTAAGCAGCTTGATTTACTATTAATTAGGAGGTCATAGTTCTTCTATGCTCTCCCTTTGTCAGACTATATCTAGAGTATAATATGTTCTGGGGTTAAATTTAAAAAGAATTTTATTTATTTATCCATACATTTGCACATGTAGTTAGAAAATTTCTTTCCACCCTCTCTTTTCATTGCTCCCTCCCCTCTGTGGCAAACAGTCAGCATTGTACATACATATTTTTGATAAACATGTTTACAGATTAATCTTTTTGGTATGAGGAATTAAGATTAAGGGAAAGAAATACATAAGAGATAATTTTTATAAAGTGTTCAGATTCTGAAGGGTTGGTTTTTCTTTTCTTTGGGGGGTTGTTTTGTTTTTCCTTCCCTCTGGATGGGAATAACATTGACCATAGCTAGTCTAATATGGCTGACCTAGTTCTCAAAACTGCTAAGGGAAGCTGCTTTCATCAAGGCTGATCATCTCACAATATTGTTGTTAATGTATACATTGTTCTCTTGGTTCTGCCCCCTTACAGGATCAGAACCTATAAGTCATTCCATGCTTCTCTAGAGTCTAACAATTTATGGTTAAGTTTAAGAAGGACTTTGATAAGTTGGAGAGCATTTATAGGAGAGAGGACAGTATAGTAAAGTGCCTTTAGTGACAGGTCCTATTAATTTTGAGTATTGGTTGAAGGAACTGGATAATTTAATCATTTTATTAATAAGCCCACAGGTTTAATTAATAAAAGGATGGTTTCTTGACCATCTCTCTTAGACCAAAGACCCCTTATAGTGGTGGTCACAGTTTATATGCCCTTTGAAGAGAATCTGTTTGCACAGAGGGATGAAAGGATCTTATCTTAAGTATAAAATACTGTTCATCCAAATTACAGTCAGTTCGGATTTATCTGTCAAGCTACTGACTTGAAGAAATTGCTGATTTGGTAAGTTACATATATATTTATTTCCTTTTCCATTATAATAATACCTAGCCTACTATGTTAACCATATTTTATAAGTAATTTCCCTAGCCTAATTGACATTCAAATTTATTATCAGTTATTATTGAAGATTTATTTAATTTTCTTGTCTTACATTATTTTGTGTTGCTGTATTACCAGTTACCATATTTTAAAATATTTTCTGTTAACCCTCTGACCTTAATGACTAAGAGGGGGAAGAAAAACAAATAAATTATTTTTATACATCAGAAATGATTGTCTAGGTATTGGTAGTTGCTTAGATAATAGTTGTTGCTATTTTTTGAATTAAAATGCAAAGGATTAGAAGCTATTATTTCTTTTGACTGTGGGGATTTTATTGACCAAAATTTTCCAAGCAAGCCCTTTTGGTATTTTCCTATAGTCAGTCAGTTATTCAACTTAAGTTTTTCTTAAGTGCCTCCTAGTGCCACACTATTGTGGCTAGTAGACACTGGAATACAAAGACATAAATGAGAATGACTCTTCATTGCCTCTCAGAATCCTGGTTTCCTTCAAAGCTCAACTATATCATTACCTCCTATTTGAAGTCTTTTCTGATTCCTCCCAAATCTTGGTTTTTGTCTTCCCTTCTAGAATGGATTTGCCTTGAAGTCAGGGATATAATGCCTAGTAAATGATGGATACTAAATGTTCTTGTGTGATTGATTATATAGGAATAATTGCTTAGGGTCACACAATTGGTATGTGTTTGAAATAGGGCTTGGACCTCGGTCTTTTTTGTCTCTGAGCTCAGCTATTTACTATGCCTCTTCACCTCCTATGGTACAGTGAGTAGAGTGCTGGCCCTGAAGTCAGGAGGACCCCAGTTCAAATCTCTTCTCAGACACTTATAGCTGTATGACTTGGGCAAGTCACTTAACACTGATAAGCTTCTCATTTAGTTCTTCTGATCCATATCTGGCCACAGATCCAGAGGGCTCTACAGTCAGTTTGGTGACTTAGCATAGCATCCCCCTCACTCAAGTCCAGTTCACATGCAGGTCATGGCATGACCTCCCTGATATCATGGTCTTTGAAAATGAAGGACCAACATAAACTTAGGAGAACTTTTTAACATGTAGCACCTCCTCCCCATTCCTCTCCATAAAAAAATATCAAAACAACAAATTATTTTGTAGTTTTTTTCACAAGGTAAAAGTTTGACACATAAACATTCATATTATATGTAGAATGCATTTTTGTAATTTTAACAAGTATAAGAAGTACACTTTAGTACTTGAGTCCATATCACTGTGTTCTCCCTTTATTATATCCCTTCTTTGCCATAATGGAAGTTATTCATAGCTGTGGAGCTTTCTGTCTTTGAGAACTCAGTATCACCTCTACAACATGAAGAAGTATTAAAGAAAGACTTCAGGAGATTTTCCAAAAATTTAAGTGCAGTAATTCCATGTAGTAATAGTTCTCTAGCCTTGACCTCTTATCATCTGAACAACAACATTTGCTTTAAAAGCAAACAAGGCTAAAATAATCTCTCTGAAGAGTTTCTCCATAGCAAATTGTAGCAGCACCACTATCTTTCCCTTCCAGTTCTTCAGGCTCTAACCTTATACACACAAAAAAGCTTGTCATTTTTTTTATATGAATATAGAACTGGTTTAATGTAATTTCATATTAGTATGACAGTATTTTTATGTCCCTTCAAGGTTATCAGGTTCACTTAAGATTTGTATTTGTATTTGTATCTGATTTGAGAGACAAATTAAAGAGTTTAGAGCTTAGAGCAAACCTGTTCTTCCATGTGTAGCAGCTGATATCATTCTTTGTTCCTAGTAATAAATGTTTATCCTTGGTCAGAGTCAGGATCTTTGAATATACTTCCGGGTTCCATTCTATTTACAGGATTCATGAAGAAAATTGTGTCATGCATTTTTACATTGTAGCTCTTTTTCCTTTCTGTTAACTTCACTTTATTAAATATTTTTACATTGTCACTGTTTGAATACATAGACTCAGTCTGTGTTTAAAATAATGTAGAGGACAGAGAGAGAGAGAGAGAGAGAGAGAGAGAGAGAGAGAGAGAGAGTTGGCAATTATATTGTATTCTACCCTAGTCATTGCATATTAAGGTTATTGTGTTTAGTTCTGGACATCACATTTCAGAGAGGACTTGAAAACTGCAAAACATTCTATAAGCTGCTGTAGTGGTCTATTGTTATAAACCTTTGACCTCCACTGCTTATGAGTACTAGAGCAACATGGTACAGATCAAAGAGCATAGTCTTGAACTCCAGGGGACCTGGCTTTGAGTCTCCACTGTTTAACAAAAATTATGTGATCTTGGAAAATAACTTAATTTCTCTGGGTCTCAGCTTCCTCATTTGATGATATATTTAGATTGACATTGCAGCATATATTCTTTTGCATAAGATATATCTGTATCTAACTGCTTGTCTTTTATGGACAGATTTTTGTTTTTTGTTTTATGTTTCTATTATGTGGTTTTGGCCTAAAGGAGACCTGAGATGACCTGAAGGTTCCTTCTAAAGATGACCTGAGGTTCCTTCTCACTTTAAATCTGGATTTTATTTATTTTGAGAGACAGTGTTAGTATTGCTTAGTTTATCTCCAGTATAAGTTCTTCTGACTTTAGGTTATACTTTTCCTGAAATAGGTACGCCTGATTGCTTGGACAATAGCCACCTAAAATTTCTAGAAAACCTCTTTGAACAATGTTGAGGATTTGACTTTCTGAAAGTATATTTTCCTTTATAAATTTGCTGAAGTCAAAAGGTTTTCAGGTCATGTAGCATACATTATTTTTGCTTTTGTGGAAGCAGTTGGGAGTTGTTACACAGGTAATAATTGTCTGAGGCTGAATTTGAACTCTCAGGTTCTCCTGACTCCATCACCAGTGCTCTATCCACTACATCACCTCACTGCCCCAGGATTCACTACATAATGATATATCCAACAGACTTTTCTTTGAGTTTTACAATTTTCCCCCAGTCTTGCTTCCCTCCCCCCACCCCCACCCCACAGATAGCACTCTTGTCAGTCTTTACTTTGTTTCCATGTTGTACCTTGATCCAAATTGGGTGTGATGAGAGAGAAATCATATCCTTAAAGAGAACAGAATTCTCAGAGGTAACAAGATTAGACAATAAGATATCTGGTTTTTTCCCCCAAATTAAAGGGAATAGTCCTTGTACTTTATTCAAACTCTACAGCTCATTATCTGGATACAGATGGTACTCTCCTTTGCAGACAGCCCAAAATTGTTCCCAATTGTTGCACTGATGGAATGAGCAAGTCCTTCAAGGTTGGACATCACTCCCATGTTGCTGTTAGGGTGTACAGTGTTTTTCTGGTTCTGCTCATCTCACTCAGCATCAGTTCATGTAAATCCCTCCAGGTCCCTGAAATCCCATCCCTCCTGGTTTCTAATAGAACAATAGTGTTCCATGACATACATATACCACAGTTTGCTAAGCCATTCCCCAATTGAAGGACATTTGCTGGATTTCCAATTCTTTGCCACCACAAACAGGGCTGCTATAAATATTTTTGTACAAGTAATGTTTTTACCCTTTTTCTTCATCTCTTCAGGGTACAGACCCAGTAGTGGTATTGCTGGGTCAAAGGGTATGCACATTTTTGTTGCCCTTTGGGCATAGTTCCAAATAGCTCTCCAGAAGGGTTGGATGAGTTCACAGCTCCACCAGCAGTGTAATAGTGTCCCAGATTTCCCACATCCCTTCCAACAATGATCATTATCCTTCCTGGTCATACTGGCCAATCTGAGAGGTATGAGATGGTACCTCAGAGAAGCTTTAATTTGCATTTCTCTAATAATTAATGATTTAGAGCATTTTTTCATATGCCTATGGATTGCTTTGATCTCCTCATCTGTAAATTGCCTTTGCATATCCTTTGACCATTTGTCAATTGGGGAATGGCTTTTTGTTTTAAAAATATGACTCAGTTCTCTTTATATTTTAGAAATGAGTCCTTTGTCAGAATCATTAGTTGTATTGTAAAGATTGTTTCCCAATTTACTACTTTTTCTTTTGATCTTGATTACATTGGTTTTATCTGTGCAAAAGCTTTTTAATTCAATGTAATCGAAATCATTTAATTGGTTTTTAGTGATGTTCTCCACCTCTTCCTTAGTCACAAACTGTTCCCCTTTCCATAGATCTGACAGGTAGACTAGTCCTTGATCTTCTAATTTGCTTATAGTATTGTTTTTTATGTCTATGTCCTGTAACCTTTTGGATCTTATCTTGGTAAAGGGTGTGAGGTCCCAACAGACTTTTCTAAAAGCTCTTCCTCTTAGTTCTCTTATTTACCATTTTTTTTCCTGAAGGATTCTACTTATTGCCTTTAATTTAGGAGATTGGTTCCCTATAGTAGGAACAGTTGTACATTCCTTGTTTTCCAGCATCTTTTCTAGAATTCTGTGACTTCATTTTCACTCAAACTCCTTCCTCTTGGATTTTATGCTCTCTATTTATATATATTGTTCTTTTAATATCTTTTCTAAATGTAAATGTATTTATACCCACATGTCTGAGATATGCTTTTTATCCCTTCCCTGAAAATAACTTTTTAAATTGGGCAATTGAATTATTTACAAATAAATTGTCAGGTACAGCAGGGTATAAAGAGAGGACTAGATTTGAGGTCAAGGACCTGGAATTGAGGCCTTGCTGTTTGTTCTAGTGCTTAATCTGACTTGTTCCAGTGCCAAGTACCTGACACATAGTAGGTGCTTACAATTTAACTGAATGTTTATTGACTCTATGGGTTTGTTCAGGCTATTTTGCCTCTTCAGCTTCAGTTTCTTCACATATAAAATGAAGAGTTTATATTAGATGACTTGAGGTTCTTTCTTGGTCTTAATGTGTATTTCATTTATTTTGAGAGATAGTGTTAGTATTGCATAATTTATCTCCATTTGGTTGTACAAATTCATTTTTCTATTCATGTTAAGGATTCTTGTTTTATCCCTCCCTTCTCTCAGTTTCCTCCTTCCTTCCTTCCTTCCTCTGTTGTTTCTTTGGTCCTTGTTCTGAAGGAACTTAATTTTTTTTAGGACACTTATGCCTATGGGCACTCCACAAAACATTCACAATGTTGACTTCTAAGTTGAAAGAAATAGCAATACATAAAATGAGCAGAAGAAATGCTTGCTCAGGGTGACATTTGAAATACTGTTAGTCTGAATCAGTGTACTCTTGATCTTATAAAGGGAAACATCATAAGTCAAATATGTTGATTTGCAGCATCTAGTGATAAGATGGTTTGGCAATAAGGGATCCTGAAAGAATTATCTTTAAACCAGTCATTCAACAAGCATTTATTAAGTTCTTATTGTGAACTTTGCCTAAGCACTGAGGATACAGAGTAAAACAAAAATCATAGTATAATGGGTGAGACAACAAACAACTATGTACAAACAAGATACATTTGTGAAAATTTGGAGATAATCCATTCACAATTTTGCAGCTTTCACTTTTGATTTTTTAAGGGTTCTTTCTCTCTAGATAAATTTCAATAGGTGGTTAGACATAATAGAATCACTCCCAGGCTTTGTTTTTATACTCCTGATGGACACATGAATCATCTGCCCTTTATTTGATTATATGGAGTTTGTCCTTGTTTAATCCCTTATCATTGTCCAACTTTTTATGTTTCTCTACATTGCCTGTGTTTGAATTTCAGAAATTTCTACATAGCTTTGAGTTTTCATCAGGAAAATTTGGAATGTCATCTGTTTCATTAAAAGTCCACTTTCTGTATGATTGTATGCAGTTTTACCGATCCAAATTTTTCTTTCTTATAGGCCTCTGTCCTTTGTCTTCTGGAATATTGTATTTTAAACTTTTTGTTCCTTTTTTAGTGCCAGCTACTAAATTGTATGTGATTCTGACTCTTCAGTACTTTGAATTATTTCTGCCTGCTTGCAGTATTTTTTATTTGACTTGGAAACTGAATTTTGGCTGTAATGTCCCTGAGAGTTTTTATTTTGAAGTTTCTTTCAGAGGTGAATTTTTCATTCCCTTCTATTCCTTGGTTCTAAGAGATTTGGACAAATTTCTTGAAATATATCTAGTCTCTTTTTTAGTTATCATTTTTAGGTAGTCCATTATTTTTTAATTGATAGTTTATTTTCTTCCCCAGTTACATGTTTTGGCAGTTTTTCAACTTTCATCTATTTGCAAATTGATAAGTTAGACATTAGAAAAGCTAGCTATGATAGATATCTGAAGTAAACTGAATGGGGCTAGAAAGAAACATACCTTTTTTCTGCAATATATGACACATTCTCAAAATTGACTATATATTGGGGCATTAAAACCCTCATAATCAAATACAGAAAGGCAGAAATATTAAATTCAATCTTATTCAGATTGTAAAGTAATAAAAATCATGTGCAGTAAAGAGCCATGGAGAAATAAACCTGAAATTAATTGAAAACAAACTAATCTAATTTTAAAGAATGAGTGAGTCAAACCACAAATTATAAAAATAACCTTTTAAAAAACTTTATTTTTTATTAATATTTTATTTGTTTTCCAATTATCTACAGTAGAAATTTCTACCTATCTTTTTGGTAAGGTTTTGAATTTTAAAATTTTTCCCCCCAACCCCCCTTCCCTCCCCCCCCCCACTCTCCCAAGGAAGGCAGTCTGATAATCCTTACATTGGAAATAACCAATAATTTCATCCAAGATAATGACAATAAGAGATAACATACCAAAACTTGGGGGATACAGCCAAAGCAGTTTTTAGGGGAATATATCTCTAAATGCTTACAGGAATAAAACAGAAAGAGAAGACCAATGAATTGAGCATGCAACTAAAAAAGCTAGAGAACAAATTAAAAATTCCGAATTAAATATCAAATTAGAAATTATGAAAAAGAAGTTAATAAAGTCCACTAATTTTTTTTCTTTAGATTTTTTTTTCAAGGCAATGGGGTTAAGTGGCTTGCCCAAGGCCACACAGCTAGGTAATTATTAAGTGTCTGAGGCTGGATTTGAACCCAGGTACTCCTGACTCCAAGGCCAGTACTCTATCCACTGCGCCACTTTAGCCGCCCCTAAGTCCACTAATTCTTAAATTTGTTTCTCTTATGTGGGTTAGTTGTTTCTTCTGTATAATAGTTTTCTATTTTTTGCCCCCTACTCTTGACTTTATTTTAATATTCTCATTTCATAATCATTGATGTCTGTTTGATCAGTTTTTATTATTTCTCTTTTATTTTTAAATTTCTTTTTGCGTTTTTTTTGCAAGGCAAATGGGGTTAAGTGGATTGCCCAAGGCCACACAGCTAGGTAATTATTAAGTGTCTGAGACCAGATTTGAACTCAGGTCTCCTGACTCCAGGGCTGGTGCTCTATCCACCACACCACCTAGCTGCCCCAGTTTTTATTATTTCGAGCTGATCATTTCTTTCCTAATTTTCTTCCATATCTCTCATTTCTTGTTAATTTTTTCCCTTCTAGCTCTGTTATTTCATTTAAAATAAACATTTTTTAAACTGGTTCATTTCTTCTAGATTATTTGGTTGAATTTGTGCCCAAACTCTGATTTTCTTTGAGGCTTTCCTTATAGATAGATGTATGGAGTTTTTTCATCATCTGGGTTTGTGTTTTGAACTTCCTTGTCATGATGGGATTTTTTTTTTATGGTGGGATGATGAGGAGGAGGAGGATGAAGATGATAGGATGCTGAAGAGGAGGAGGAGGATGGTGATGATTTTTACTCATACTTTAACCTACTTTCTGATTTTATGTTTGGATTAAACCGCATATTTCTTGAAGTAATGCCAGGGCTGATCCTGCTCCTTTTGGGGGCTACTGAATGTTGTGGTGTTCTGTTGCTGTCCTCAGGGATAACTCACTTAGGGAACTTGTAAACATTCAGTGCTCCCAAAATGGTTTGATTGGTAGCAAAGTCTGAACCCTACCCTGGTCTGTGCTGTGCCAAGTTCCTAACTTTATTTGGGTCTGAGAAACAGTATATTGCTGCTAGACTCAGTCTATTTACTATTAGCCCACTGAGAAGCTTTGCTGGTTCAAAGTGACAGAACTGTGTAGGCTTCCCTTTGGCATGTGATTCCATTGCATGCTGCACATTGGGCTGGCTGGCTTTTTTGCTTTTTTGTTGTTGTTGTTGTTGTTTTGCATTTCCAGTGCTTCAGCACAGTGCCTGCCACATAATTAGCTTAATACATGCTTGTTGATTTGTTATCTTCCTCTCTACTGAGCTTATTCCCTATACATAATCTTAAATCTTCACTAGCCTATAAAAACTTGTTCATAAGTAAAATTCTAGGGGAAAAAGCCTTCTACTCTCGATATGTCTTCTACATCCTCTCATTCATTAATCCTTTTGAAGTTTGGTATCTGTTGTCATCTGACCTCATCATTCAATTGAAATTGCTCTCCAGAGTTGATAGTAATTTTTAATGAACAAATTTTTTTTTGTTCTCTCATTTCATATCTTTACAAAAGAGGAATGCTAATGAATCAAATTTTAGATTTGTTAAGTTTAAGGGGTGGCTAGGTGGTGTAGTGGATAGAGCACCAGCCCTGAAGTCAGGAGTACCTGGGTTAAAATCTGGTCTCAGACACTTAATAATTACCTAGCTGTGTGGCCATGGGCAAGCCACTTAACCCCATTTGCCTTGCAAAAAAAAAAACTAAAAAAAAAACCTCATTGTTAGATTTGTTAAGTTTAAGATGTTATTGGGACAGCCTGTTTTACATGACCAGTAGACAGTTGTTGATTTTGGACTGAAGCTTGGAGAAGAGACATGGATTAGATATCTGTGAACCATTAACATAGAGATAATAAATCTTTTGGAGTTGATAAGGTTGCCAGGATAGAGCATATAGGGAGAGAATAAGAATGAGACTGGGAGAGAATAAAAATGAGACTAAGAGAGAATCGTAGGGAACAGATAAATTAGGGTAATGGATGATGAATCAGTAAAGGAAGGCAGGTCAGAGGACAAAGACTCAACTAGGGTTATATGAATGCTCCTGCAGAGGTGGAAGTCTGACTATGCAAGCCTCTAATGGCAGGCTTGATTAGATTTTTTTTTATCCTTTTTTTATTCTTTGTTACAAGGAATGGGTTATTGTTTGGTTTGGGAAGGAGGACATATTTGGAGATGAAAAAAGTAAAGATATCAATAAAGAAATTAAGTCAGTTTGATTCTAGGTTGTTTTAAGAAGTTAGCATCTTGAGCTTCTGGCCACAGGTTTCTTCCCATGCTAGTTCATGACTACTCAGCTATTAAAGTTATCTTCTAGAATTCAGGTCTGATCGTGTCACCCTTCAACTCAGTCAACTATAATTACATCTTATAACCTCCTGGATAAAATATAAAATATTCAATAGTTCAAAACCTTTTATAACTTGCCTCCTCCGGGATTTTAAATTTTCTAAATTCTTTAAGCATTCCTAAGTTCTCTTCAATCCAGTGACACTGGCTTCTATTTTTTGAACAACATACTCTGAGTAATTTTCATCCACAGGCATTTTCACTGACTTTTCCTCATACCTGAAATTCTCTTCCTCATCTTACTAGCTTCAACTTAAAATCCCTAACCACTAAAGAAGGTCTTCCTAATCCCCTTTAATTCTAGTGCCTTCTCTCTGTTGATTAGTTCATATTTATCCTTGTTGTCACACACAGGTTTTTTGAATATTAGAAACCACTGATAGTCCTTGAAAGCAGATACTTTCTTTTGCCTTTCCTTTTCTGGAGATACTATTTATACTTGGCATAAAAGGGCTTATTTAATAATGATTATCGACTGATTAGCAGTTAAGATTTTCCCAGACCTGCTACTTTTGTTCTTGATCCCTTTTTTTATGTGTTCTACTGATGCAATGCCTACCATTTCAATCATTCTTGCTCTTAAAATTTTTTTAAAAATTGATATCATTTGTTTTATATTACTTCATTTCTCTATTCATGCTTTCTTCTCAATGAAAAAGAATCTGAAAAAACAGTTATCTAAATAACCATCATCAATCAAGTTCAATAGCATATATTGTAGGCAGCTAGGTGGCACAGTGGATAGAGCACTGACCCTGGAATCAGGAGTATGTGAGTTCAGGTCTGGCCTCAGACACTTAATAATTACCTAGCTGTGTGGCCTTGAGCAAGCCACTTAACCCCATTGCCTTGCAAAAACCTTAAAAAAAAGTATATATTGTATTCCATCTCTGTAATCACATAACTACCTCTGCAAAGAAGGGAACTGCATTCTTATATTTCTTCCTTTTACTAAGCCTAAGTTATTATAGTTAAATAGAGAGGTTTTTGTTCTTACTGTTCTTTTCATTACATAGTGTATGTAATTGTTTTTCTAGTTTCCTTATTTCTTCTGGGTTTTTCTTTGCTTTTGGTACTTAACTCTCTGTGACATTGGGCAAGTCTCTGTCTCTTTGGATCTCAGGTGTCCTTCTATGGAAAGTTAGAGGGTTGGGCAAGATGATCTTTGGTCCCTTCAAGTCTGTCATTTCTGTTACACAGATTATTTCCCTTAAAATTCTTCTTGAATCTAGCTCCCTTCAAGGCTCAAATGTCTTTTTTTCTTAACCCCCAAATTCTTAATGTACATAAGATAGAAAATATTTGAGACATTCTAGATCAAAATAAGAAATGTGACAACATACATTTTCAACAAACATTTATGAAGTATTTACCATGTGTCCACTACTGTGCTAGTCTCTGGGGATACAAAAATAAAGATGAAACATGCCCTCAAAGAGTTAATGTTCTCCTACCACTTACGCACATTAAAATTCACCTATGACTTCAGGAAATGCTCATCTTGGGAGTTGCCTAAGACATAGAGAGCTTCACAACCAACCAAAGTCAGGATTTTCTTCCATGCCCAGCCCTCTCCGCAGTGCTGCACTGCCTCTGCATTTGCTAGGTGAGAGGCAGCATGGCATAGTGGATAGAAGGTTAGCCTCAGAGTCCCAACAACCTGGCTTCAAGGGTTTTTTTTTTGTTTGCTTTTTTTTTAGGTTTTTGCAAGGCAAATGGGGTTAAGTGGTTTGCCCAAGGCCACACAGCTAGGTAATTATTAAGTGTTTGAGGCAGGATTTGAACTCAGGTACTCCTGACTCCAGGGCCTGTGCTCTATCCACTGCACCACCTAGCCGCCCTCCTGGATTCAAGTTTGACCTGTGCTTCATGCCAGCTTTGTGACAAGTTTGCAACTTGTCAGTTCCATAAGCAATTTTCTGCAGATATACTTTGTTCAAGAGTTTCTTCAGTGGGAACTTGTTGCATTGATAAAATTACAGCTCTAGACTTAAAAAAAAATTCAGTTATCTGTACATGTGCTGTACCTCTTTAGGAGAATGTATGCTCAGAGTCAAGGACTGTTTGATTTTCTCTGTCATTGTTCCATTTCTTTGTGCATAGAAGATATTAAATACAACCTCTCTTTATTTTTATTAATCTTTAATTTAGTATCCAGTATTTGTTGAGCAGCTATGGCTAAGAATGGTATGGTGGATTTGTAGACAGAAAATCTAGATTCATATCCCAACTCTGCTGCTTTTACCTTTGTCCTTTTGGATTAACTCCTTTTTTCTTTAAAATGGTGATCTATTGTTCCATTTAGGGTCTGCTTCAATGCTAAATCATGTAGCTTGGGCTCTGAAGAGAAATAGCTTGGGCCTGTTCTGAACCTGATTATGGTAACAGTAAGATGCCAGCATAAACCTTTGAGTTGGTGATTTAGAATGGTTTAATTTGTTACTGAAAGGTGTTACTGAAAGATGAGTGAAGTAATAATGGATTGGGAGTGGGGTGAGTGGGAGAGAGTGAATTATCAACCAGAAATTTCTTACAAAACAGTGTCTCCAGTTTGTTAAGATAGTAACAGAAACAATGTTTCCTGAAGAAAATGAAATGATTTCAGACTAAAGTGTATATAGCATTGGTTTAGAGATGAGAACTCCACAAGTTTGTAGAATGGTCAAGAGGTCTGTCTAGTTAAAGTTTCTTATTCTGGGTAAGTGAGCAAGGGGGACAGAAAATCTTCAATGAGACTGAAATGATTTACTTCCAGAGTTTGAATGAATGCACTTAGAACCCTATTGAATTGTAAGTAAATTCATATGGAGAAATAAAAAGTCAAGAATTTCCAGGAGCTTAATGAAAAAAGTGCAAAAGAAGGTGGCTTAGCCCTACTTGATCTAAAATTATAAAGCATCAGTCATCAAAACTGTTTGGTATTGGCTAAGAAACAGAGTGGTAGACCAGTGGAATAGACTAGGTGCAAAAGCAGGAGACAATTATAATAATCTGCTGTTTGATAAACCCAAAGAGTCCAGCCATTGGGATAAAAACTCCCCCTTTGATAAAAACTGCTGGGATAATTGGAAGTAACTTAGATCAGACCAACACCTCACACCCTTTACCAAGATAAGATCCAAATGATTACAGGACTTAGACATAAAAAACAATACTATAAGCAAATTAGAAGATCAAGGACTAGTTTACCTGTCAGATCTATGGAAAGGGGAGCAGTTTATGACTAAGGAAGAGTTGGAGAACATCACCAAAAACCAACTAGATGATTTCAATTACATTAAATTAAAAAGCTTTTACAGAGCTAAAACCACTGTAATCAAGATCAAAAGAAATGTAATAACTTGGGAAACAATCTTTACAACTAATAATTCTGACAAAGGACTCATTCCTAAAGTATACAGAGAACTCAGTCATATTTTTAAAACAAAAAGCCATTCCCCAATTGACAAATGGTCAAAGGATATGCAAAGGCAATTTACAGATGAGGAGATCAAAGCAATCCACAGCCATATGAAAAATTACTCTAAATCATTAGTTATTAGAGAAATGCAACTTAAAGCTTCTCTGAGGTACCACCTCACGCCTGTCAGATTGGCCAATATAACCAGAAAGGATAATGATCATTGTTGGAAGGGTTGTGAGAAATCTGGGACACTATTACACTGTTGGTGGAGCTGTGAACTCATCCCACCTTTCTGGAGAGAAATTTGGAACTATGCCCAAAGGGCAACAAAAATGTGCATACCCTTTGACCCAGCAATACCACTACTGGGTCTGTACCCTGAAGAGGTCATGAAAAAAGGGTAAAAACATCACTGGTACAAAAATATTTATAGCAGCCCTGTTTGTGTTGGCAAAGAATTGGAAATCCAGTAAATGTCCTTTAATCGGGGAATGGATTAGCAAGCTGTGGTATATGTATGTCATGGAACACTATTGTTCTATTAGAAACCAGGAGGGATGGGATTTCAGGGAAACCTGGAGGGATTTGCATGAACTGATGCTGAGTGAGATGAACAGAACCAGAAAAACACTGTACGCCCTAACAGCAACATGGGGGGTGATGTTCAACCTTGAAGGACTTGCTCATTCCATCAGTGCAACAATCGGGAACAATTTTGGGCTGTCTGCAAAGGAGAGTACCATCTGTATCCAGATAAGGAGCTGTGGAGTTTGAACAAAGTTCAAGGACTATTCCCTTTGATTTAGGAAAAAAACCAGATCTCTTATTGTCTGATCTTGTTATCTGCCTCTTAGACTTCTTGTCTCGTCTTTAAGGACTCTCTCATCACACTCAATTTGGATCAGTGTACAACATGGAAACAGAGTAAAGACTGACAGATTGCTTTCCATGGGTGGGGGGTGGGGGGAGGGAAGTAAAATTGGGGGGGGAAATTGTAAAACTCAAATAATATCTTTAATAAAAATAAATTTTAAAAAAAAGAACCCTATTGAGCTAAGTAATTTGACGTGTTAATTTCCTGTTGTAGAAATTTCATTCTTAATAAACTCAGTTAATAAATAAATATTCATAACTTCTTTGCAATACTTTGATCCTTATCTCTAACCTCCCTCCCAGCCCCCACCCCCACTTCTTTCCATGTATTAGGGGTTTTTCCCCTCATTGGATAGATTGTGTCATCTTATTTTCCTTGACAGCAGGGATCGTTTTTGATGGGAAACTGTGCTTTCCTGTTTGTTTTCTTTTTGGTATCTTAATTTCTTCCATAAACTATTTCTCATATTCATTTGTTTGTGTATAAGTATATGTAATATATGCTTAATTATTGTTTTTCAGATTCTAAATGGCTTCTAAGAAGTCGGGTTCAGATTTTCATGGTAAGTGGGATATCTATATTGAGTTGTTAAAGTTTTTTAAATCATTCAGTATAGCTCAATTTAGTTTTTTCTGTCATCTTTTAAGTCAGATAGTTTGAAAAACTAGAAGTTATATAGTAGTTCAATTTTCTCCCTATCTTCCAGTCTTTGTTCTTAAGCTTCAATTATATCTACTTTACTTTGAACATTTGGTATTTGAAACTTAGGCATAGAGCGAGCTAGATAAGTTCCCTTTGGTCAAGGTGCAGCAATTGAGTCTTTTTTTTTAAATTAAGCCTATTTTATTTACAGCAAGCTCTTTTGCTTTCCTTTTTTAAAAAATCATAAATTCTGTAAAATATTTGTCACTTAAGAATAACTATACCTATGATTCTTTGTATTTTTTTTCTTGGTGGATTTTAACTTAATTAAATTTCATACTAGCTCTGACATGGGAAGAAAAATAATCTTTAACAATAATAATAATAATAATAATTACATACTAGCTAACATTAATATAATGCTTGTTATGTGCTAGGCATTGTATTAAATATTTTAAAATTGTTATTTGAGCTTCAAAAACTATTCAAGGTAGGTACTGTTCTTATTCCTGTTTTAACAAAAGATGAAACCGATTTAGTTTTACTTTTCCAGGATCATACAGTTACTAAATATCTGAGACTGGGTTAATTATGATAAATGTCTTAGAGCTTTCTGACTCCAGGCTCTATTTAATTAAGTAAATTAAAAATAATTAATTATTAATTATTAAAAATTAAGTAATGATTAAATCTGATTAATGCTAAATAAATGCCAGAAGAATTATAGTTTGTATATTTAGCAAATACTGTTTTGTCATGTTTACTTAAATATGACTAATAATGATAGAAATAAACTTCTAAGCTTGTATGATATTTAAAGAGTTTTACATATAAGTATTTATTTGACCTCTTAAGACACCTATAAGGTGGTATTGTAAACATTACTAATTCCATTTTTTAAAGTTCCATTTTATAGATAAGAGGCCTGGGGTTCAGGGAGATGTAAAGTATTAGAGTTACATAACTATTAAGAGAAAGACTTGGGATTTAGAAAGCAGTAGAATGAAAATTTTGTTATTTTGCATTATAGGAGAATGAAGTTGCCTAGGAAGGCAATATATAGTACTAGAAAAAAGCACAGGACTTGGAATTAAGAGAACCTTGATATTATGTGATGATTTGGGGCAAATCATGTAATTTGTTTTGTCATTTGTAAAGTGAATTAGGTTGGTGTAGTTCTAACTCGATCTAATTCATTGATCCAACTTCATTTGTACATTTTCATTCATGAATTACTGTATTGAAATTGGAAAGTAAATGTTAAGCCTAGAGAGACAGTGATATATTTATCTGAAATTGTATTTGGATCTCTTAGGATAGCTGAGCCTACTAGCTTAGCCCAACCCAGAACAGGAGTAATGATGAATGATAGAACAAAGGAAGGAAAAGGAATAAAGAGCTGAAGAGGATAACCTAGCAGATGTTAAAATTTTAACTCATACTTCTCAAGGACAGCAGAAATGGGGAATTTTGTAGCTTGGTGTTAATCATCTCATAGAAACTGTAATATTGGTAATACTAAGAAAATCATTCATATTCTGGTTTTATTACATAACCAAGTTTGACTATACTCAAGAAGTACTTTAAGGGGAAGAAAGGTTTAATTTAATCCTTGTTTAGCACCTTCTGTACCATCTTTGTGATTTCTTAACACTCTTTACCCCAATAATCAAAAGGATGAACTCATTTCTTACTGGCAGACTATAAATACTAAAATATTTTTCAGCAAAAAAATGATCATGATTTAGTTTAGTTCTTGAAAATAGCTAGTCAGATAAGAGTCCACAAGAGGCATGGTAATTTAAAATATGTAGATCTTCCTTCCTCTATGATTAACTAGAATAATTTCTTAATAGCAACAGATAATGAAAATTGTTTTTCATCTATTATATTAATTATTTTATGTTATTAGGCAGATCTTTCAGTGATGTGACCATAGAAAAATTTGCCTTGGTAGTATAGAACTTAAAGGTAGGAGAGGTGGAATTAGATTATTCCTATCCTCTTCAGTGTTGTTTGGCAACTCACTTCTTACTGTTAGGAGATAATGAAAATAATGAAAATATTTTTTGGCAAAATAATGATATTGTTTAGGCAGAACTAGCTACAACAGAGAGACTTAAAATACGCTGTCCTTACAGACCCAAAAAAAAAAAACCTGAGAAATAAATTTTAATATGAGTACAAGGGATCTGTACCATGATATCTAATAGGCATTTATTCCCATGGTTTTACTCTTTTTCCCTTCTTAGAACTTTGCTTTTTGAAAAATCTACATATGTATCAGAAGTAAAATATGATGCCTTTTCTTATTCCTGGTTTGTCTTTATACAAACTTCATGTCATTTGGAATGGTAGAGACTTTTAGGGGATTTTTTTGTGAATCTAACACCAGTTTGAGATGAGACCCTTCCCTCTCTCTCCTTGGCCTTGTGGGGTAGGGGTGGGGGGGAGGGGATCACAATCCTCATTGATATGTATATATTTTGAGAATAGCTTTGGCTCCTACTTTTCTTTTAGACTTCTGTGGACTGAAAAAAGTAGTCAGTTAAGGAGAGATACTGAGATTAATGGTAGGTAGGTTCTTTATACCTTAACTTTTTCTAACAAATAAATCTTCAAATAACAAGAGTTAATTTGCTTTTAATGAACAGATATAGGATCATGGAAGAAGAAATGAATTAATTTTTGTTTTTACTTCATTTTAGGGACTTTCAGTTACCTTGATGATGTCCCATTTAAGATAGGAGACAAATTCAAAACACCAGCTAAAGTTGGCCTGCCTATTGGATTCTCTTTGCCTGATTGTTTACAAGCTGTCAGGGAAATACAAGTAAGTATTTCTTCTTGGTAACATTTTGCTGAGTTTCAAGATTTGAGATATTTACTATTATAGAAATGGGAGAATTTGATCTGCCTCAGCTTATTCTCATAAAATCTTAAGTGTTTTCTAACTTACAATTAAACTCTATAATTGCTCCAAGTTTTAAAAAGTATAGACTGCATCCTATGGTTGATAATGGAGGGTTATACACCTCAACTCTTTCAGTTTAAGTTTTTCTTGTCTTTATCTAAGTGTGATTAATGATAAAATAGATAACTTTGCCACTGAGGAGTTGTGTGTCCTCAGGCAAATCATTTAATTTCACACATGAGTTTTTTGATAGTAGTAATATTTATATAGTGGTGATGGTGGTAGCGTTTGGTGGTGGTGGTGGTGGTGGTGATGGTGATTGTGATTGTCCTTTGTTCTTGAAGACCATGACAAGGGAAGTGATACCATAAAAAATATATGAATTATATTTGAATGAGGGGTACTGTGCTAAGTCACCAACCTCACTTTCTCTTCCAGAGCCATCTTGGGTTCATTGGACAGATATGAATCAGGACAACTAGTAACCAACTAGTAACTTGCCTAAGGTCACAGAGCTAGTAAGTTGTTGGAGGCAGGATTTGAATTCCTGTCCTCCTGACTCCAAGGCCAGTGAGTGCTCTAGTCATTGCACCACCTAGCTGTCCAATATTTATGTATTCTTTCCTAAGTTAATTCTGAAGCTTATACATGAAAATGTATTTGTGATCTTTATGTCATTTATAGGAATAAATTTTTATTGTATAAAGCTTAGATTCAAAATTCTGAGCTAGTTATTCCCTTGAGAAATGTGCCTATAATCATAGGCACATAGACTAATCAGTCTCAGATTTCAAATTTCATAAATATTTATGAAAAAATTCATTGGTACATTAAATTATTTGCTGTAGGTCATGTAGATAGTAACATAATCAGAATTAGAATTCAGATCTTCTAAGTTGTGCTTTTCTATTATTTATTATTTTCTATTATTTAATTTAAAAAAAAAACTTTGATATTTGTACCCATCATCATTGTTTATATACACATAACTGTAGAGGGACCATTATAAAATGGTTAGATACCTGAAATAAGTCTTAATTTTGCGTATAGTAATAGTAATAATTTAATTGGGGCAGAAAGGGAAGAACAGCATTAAAAAGGCACTGAGATAAGAATAAGAATTGTGGCTTTTGCAGAGATGAGGAGATATAGACTGACCTTAGTGGAGCAGACAGTGCCATTTGGAGGAAATTGATATGGAAAGCAATTTGCTCAATTCTAGGTAGTTGAAGAAAGCAAAGATTGAAATTATTCATATCTAATACAAAATTTGACTGTAATGTCAAAAATATAATTAAAACTCTTACATTGAGTAAAATAAAACCACATGGCATTCTGGAGTGTTTACTTCAGTCTTGCTTTTTGGTATTACATGGTCAAGATGTATGATACAGACAAGGTGCTTAATAGAGATTTAACAGTTTGAATGAGGCAAATAAATTTCTCAGCTTCTTGGTTATTGAAGCTCAGCATAGTATAAAAATATAAAAATGTTCATTTCATACAACAAGAAAGTGCTGGGTTTTGAGTCTGTACAGCATAACATGGTAGAAAAGAATAGCTCTAGAATTCATGCTTTCTGATCTCATCTGATGTTTACTTCCTGGGTAACTTCAGTCAAATCAAACTTGATCATGTTTATAGACCTTTGTTTTCTTCTCTCTAAAATGGGGGAAATTGAACTATATAACCTGAGATTCCTTCCACCTCTAGGTCTATGATCTGTATCAAATTCTGACTTTGCTCCAAATCATCTATGTTATCTTCCTCATCTCTAGGTCAAAATTTCCTGAAAAATAGGTGGGGTAGAGGTTAAATAAGTGCTTTCTAAGGTCCCTTCCAGCCCTAAAGCTCTGTTCCTATTAGAATAATTTTCTAGCAAACATTTGGCTTTTATAGACTGCTTCTTGAAAAAAAGGTTAAATGTCAATATTGACCCATCTTAAATGCTTTCCCCTCTGATTTATAAAAGGTGTTGTGTCTGATTTGTGTGTGTGAGTGCATGCAAGTTTTAATTTGTTTTAAAACAATTTCATTATAAAGAAGTTTTTTTGGTTAACCTGGGTACTGTGACACTTCTGTAAAATAAACTTTACCCATTTCATTATTCTCAAATAATGTCTAAATGATGTAATGGTCTCATTGTGAAGAGCTGAGCAGTGACTCTGCAGTTCTCAGGAAATTGGTTCCTCTTCTTTGAGGCACAGAATTTAGAAGATTTACAAGATTTAACTTGTAAAATTTCCTCAGTGACCGGTTATTATCATGTCTTTTGTGCAATAATTTATAGATTATAGATGAAAATGAATTCTGACAGTCAAGCAATAATCTTTTGTTACCGACTTACATTGTGTGTCAGGTACTATGCTAGGAGTCAGAATTACATTCCTGCCCTCAAGGAGTTTATATTTTATTGGAGAAGACAATATATTATACATAAATAAGTATTATAAAGATACAAAATAAATTTACTTGTAAAAGCTGTATGACCACTTTAATAAGTTGCAGTAGCAACAAATGTTTATTAGATATAACCATAAAATCAGTTATTTTTGTTAACTAATTTAAAAAAATTTACAAACTTGATCCAATGGTTTTTCTATCTTTTTATAGTAGTTGAAGTACTTAGTTAAGTACTTAGGTGCATGATACAGTCCTTGCTTCATTTTACAAAAAAAAAAGTTGGTTAACTTCTGGGATTTAACCGTGTGCTAATGAGGACGTGACTATTCAATTCATGTATATACCAGTTAGCTTTACTCTGTTTTTTGGCTACAGACAGTAAGCTTACCCTGCCTGGAACAAGAGGGAAACAGCAGTGCAGCCTATCCTCACAAAAGGGAAAACAACTCAGAACCATGTCCCTTGATGATTGTGGGTCAGTAATGTTATCTTCCTATATGAAAAGACAAAACAAACCATTAAAATAGACTTAGAGCCTGCTCTAAGAAGGCTGCAACCTGAAACTTGAAAGTTACCTAGTTTTCTCCTTGATTTAGTGATCTTTTTTTTTTTTCAGGAGAAAAGTAGTGTTTCCTATCATGTGTGCATAATTAATTTTATTACTATTTTGGACTTGGGAGATGGAGTAGAAATCAAGTCATCATCTTCTATTTCTTCCCCAAATGAGTTGTAGTAGTATGATAGACTATTTTTACTTCCAAAAAACATTAAAAGGAACATGTTATTGTGCTTTTTATGCATAGCAAGGGATTTACGTTTTTGAGGAGGTGCTTCAAACTTAATAAGAATTCATTGCCTTTGTACTTTTGAAAATTTGAGGCTGTCATGCTATCATGTAGTTTAAAGTTTGTGATCATATATATATGTGTGTGTGTGTGTGTGTGTGTGTACATATGTATGTACACACACACATATATATGTACACACACACATATATATATGTTGCATGTTGGAATAGTGAGGTTTTAGACTCTGGGGTAATTCAGTAGTTTTCCTAAAAGATAATTTTATTTTTAGATTTTTTTTGTGACATGAGTCTTTCCTTAGGCACAAATTTTTCTAAGGTTACTTCTTTATGCATAGTCTACTTACTTTAAAAAACTGAACTGGCAGATTATTTCTCCTGAAAATGCATGAAGGAACAGTTTTAAAAAAATAGGCCTTCCCATTTACCTCCTAATGTTAAAAATTATTCCTAAAGAGAAAAGTTTATGTGAAAATTTATGTGAAATGCACTGTACTTCTGGACTTCTCATCTATGTAAGTGAATGGAGTGATAGTGTCTTGTTACGGCTTTTCTTTGGATCATCTTATTTCTTTATAATTCTTTTTTTTTGTAATTGTATTTTCTGCTTACTTCGTTATATCCATTTTCAGCATTGTTTTCTTGACTTTGTTTTTACTCTAGTCTATTTCAGGTCAGTTTTTCCATTAATTTCTTTATGGCATAGTAACATTACATTGTATTCACATATTTTAATTTGTTTAGCCATTCCCACTTGATGGGCATATGCTCATTTTCTAATTTGCTACTTCAAATATTCCTGTAAATATTGTGGTGTGTTTGGTTGTGTCTGACTTTTCATGACTCAATTTAGGATTTTCTTGCAGAGATACTGGAGTGGTTTGCCATTTCCTTCTTGAGATCATTTGTCAATGAAGAAACTGAGGCAAATAGAATGAAGTAACTTATGCAGAGAGTAAATGTGTGAGACCAGATATGAACTTGGGAAGAGTCTTCCTGATTCTAGGGCCAGCACACTATTCACTGCACCATTTAGCTGTCTCATTATGATGAATCAGGGACTTTGAACAATGTCCTCTTTGTGGTATAAGCTTTTTAGTGGAATTTCTGGGTCAGAGGGTGTGGACATATTAGACACTTTGCATAATTACAAATTGCTTCCAAGAAGGGTCAGTTTTAATATTTATTTTATTTTTCTGGTTAGCCTTTAGTTTCTGGAATTAATGGGTCATTATGTTTAAAATATTCAACTTGACTGCCACATTTCAGTGAGTAGAGATCTAAGATTTAATTTTAATTCCACTAGTAATTTGAGTCATGTATACACCTGAAGTCAATTATAATTATTTCTTCAAATCTCTAGTTTTAGGGTTATTCTCCCCATATTCTCCCAAAGACAAAAGACATTGCTGTTGTTAAAAATATATCTTCATCTATGTATAGATCTGGGAAATACTAGGTGAATTATCTGTTACTTTAGTCTTTTGTTCTAATCTTCTAGTAGACCATCTCTTAATCTCTTTTCTTTCCCTAGGCCATATTATCTTTTTCTTTTCCTTTTTATCAGTAGCATGCATAGTAATTGGTGATTTACCAAGGAGATTACTAACTTTTATATATTATTTAGGAAAAGCCTCTTACACAATAGATCTCTTCTTGAAAAATTATTTGTAAATTGAATCCTTGTGACCCAAATCATTTAAAATATACTGGTGGACTTTTATGTTGAAAAGACACTGAAATGAATCTTATTTGTGATGTGAATAATTACCCTCAGATTTGTTTTGTAAATTCTGGACTGTATACATGAATTTTTCTTTAAATAAAGGTAGATTTATATTTATGAAAGGTGGACTGCTTAGCAACATCACTAGACAATATTTTATTTGTAAGATATTAGGGATAAAGACAAATTATGGTCTTTGCTGTTGAGGATCTTAAAATTTAGTAGTAGTGGGGACAAGACTCAATAAATTATAAATTTGGACCTAAAAAAGACATAAAATGTCCTTCATTTTACAGAAAGTCAAATAACTTGCTCAAAGATAAACATGTAGGAAGTAGCAGCAGCAGTGTAAGGATTCAAATACTGGTCCTCAGCACTCCTTCCTCTTTGCTTCTTGGGGTTATGTCAATAAAAAAATAAAACACAGTATAAAACCAAAACATCACATAGGTGACTTAGAAAAATTTCAAAGAAGAAACTGATTATAACAAAGAGTTAAGAGTAGTTTGGAAGGCCTTATGGAAGAGGTATTGTACCTGATCCAGGCCTCAAAGGATAGGTTAAGAAATGTCAAGTACATTTGGTTCAGGGGTAGTATTGTGAACAGGCAAAGTGTTTTGGGTAATAATGAGACTAAATTAGTGATAGGAAATAATAATATAACACCTTCTTTGATTTCTTTATAGTTAAATTTCCTGGAAAGATTGCAAAACCAAAATAGGTTTAAATAGACCAGGATTCGATGTCACTATCTGCTTGTTTATAGAAAATAAATTAATCTTGTTTTTGTATCAAGTCTGGGTAACACATACTGTATAAAAGGAAAGAATGAAAGAGGGAAGTGTTGGTATCAAAGCTTTCACTTAAGTGATGTTTTCAAAAAAAAGTCTTTAATAAAACATTGTCCGAAGTTTGAAAGAATGAAATTTGCATGCTGAATGTCTTTTTCTCTTTATTTTTTGCAGTATGACTTTTCCTTGGAAAAAAAAACAATTGAATGGGCAGAAGACCTTAAGAAAATCCAGGAAGCTCAATGGGAAGCTGAACGAAAGGCTGAAGAAACAGAAGCCAAAGTGAATTCTAAGAGTGGCCCAGAGGATGACAGCAAAATGGGTTTCTCAAAGACACACTGCCCGACCACAATGCCACCTCCTATTAACCCCATCCTTGCCAGCTTACAGCACAATAATATTCTCACCCCAACCCGTGTCAGCAGCAGTAACATAAAACAGAAAGTTCTCAGCCCACCTCATACGAAGGCAGACTTCAACCCTGCTGACTTTGAATGTGAAGAGGACCCATTTGATAACATGGAATTAAAAACTATTGATGAGAAAGAAGAACTGAGAAACATTCTTGTTGGTACAACTGGGCCTATTGTGGCCCAGATCTTAGATAATAACTTACCCAAAGGAGGGTCTGGGTCTGTGTTGCAGGACCAGGAAGTCTTGGCATCCCTAGAAAGGGCTGCACTGGATTTTAAACCCCTTCACAAACCCAATGGCTTTATCACTTTACCACAATTAGGTAATTGTGAAAAGATGTCATTGTCTTCCAAAGTGTCCCTCCCTCCTATCACTGCTGTGAGCAATATTAAGTCTCTTTCCTTCCCCAAACTTGACTCAGATGACAGTGAGCAGAAGACAGCAAAACTTGGAAGCACTTTTCACAGTACCACCTGCCTCCGCAATGGCACTTTCTTGAATTCCTTAAAGCCCTGCTCCCAGAACAATGCTAGTGAACTCAATGGATACCTTGGGGTGGGACTTTCAGCTTTAAATTTGGACAGTGGCAAGGAGACACCAGCACTATCCCCCTCATCCCAGCTGCCTTCCTTGTCTGTTTTGTCAGTATGTACAGAAGAGTCATCACCTACAAATACAGTACTGACGGTAAGCTATTTTGATTTTTTTTTTTATTTAAGGCAATGGGGTTGAGTGACTTGCACAAGGTCACACAGCTAGGTAATTATTGTGTCTGAGGTCCAGTTTGAACTTGGGTCCTCTTGACTCCAGGCCAGGGCTCTGTCCACTGCGCCACCTAGCTGCCCCTATTTTGATTGTTTTTTAAGCAAGGGTCCCCAAAAAAGTTATGAACACTTTTCTGACCCACTTGTACCTTTTCTGTGAAGGTAAGGGAATTAATTTTGAGTATGTGGGAATGATATCAAGATGGGACATGGTTTTGCTGAGATTGATGTGAAGAAGAGAGCATTTGGAGTTATTTTCATTTTCAGTTTTGTGCTAGCCAAGACAACTAGCCTAATCAAGGTCTCTTTCCTAGAATGAGGCTATTTGTAAGTGCCTACCTATCTGATACTCAGTATATTCCTTTGTATTATTCTGGTTAAGATGAAATTTTTTGTGTATTTTTAATTTTTCCCCCCTTTTCATTCATTTCCTTTCTAATTTTTTTTATCATTTTAAAAAAAGTATAAGGGGCAATGGGGTTAAGTGGCTTGCCCAAGGTTACACCGCCAGGCAATTATTAAGTATCTGAGTCTGGATTTGAACTCAGGTCCTCCTGACTCCAGGGCCGGTGCTCTATCCACTGTGCCTCCTAGCTGCCCCTTTATCATCTTTTAACTTTATTTTCAGCTCATTTCTTGTCTTGAATATTCCGAGGCATGTTTTTTTTTCATTTGTGGACCTTAGAAGAGAGACAAATTGAGCATCTATGGATACTGCTGCCTTTTCCACATGGACTATCAAGGAAAAATAATAAATTCAGAAATTTTCACATTTAAAATAGAAGTTAATGTTCTTAGTTTTGAATTAGAAATGTGTGAAAAGCACTTTAAATGACACATAGGAGTTTATATTTGATCCTAGAGGTAATAAGGAACCACTGGATTTTCTCTCTTTGCTTCTCCCACAACCCCACGGACCCTTCAACTATGTCCTTCATGTCAGTTTCTGATGAAGAGGTAGATTTTATTGCCAAAGTTGATCCCTCATCCTATCCTATCTTCTCTAGCAGACTTCACTCACTATCCTTTTATTTTTAGTTTTTTAGTTTTTAATTTTTTAGTTTTTGATAGGCAGTGGGGTTAAGTGGCTTGCCCAAGGCCACACAGCTAGGTAACTATTAAGTGCCTGAGGCCAGATTTGAACTCAGGTACTCCTGACTCCAGGGCTGGTGCTCTATCCACTGTGCCACCTAGCTGCCCCTTATCCTTCATCTCTTACTGATTCTTTCCCTTTCTGCTAGATCTTTACTGCTAACTTGCCCAGGTTGTTTCCTTATCCTTAAATAACCGTAGTAGATCTATTGCCTCTACTCACTGTCATCCTACATTTTTCTTCTTCTTTCCTAACAAAAGTCCTTGAAAAAGCTTTGCAGTCATCTGTTATCAGTCTAATGTCCTCTCAGTCTGCTTGTTGCCGCATTTGACACCATTGACACTACCTGCAAACTCCTTTTTACAATGATCTCTTGGTTTCTTTCCTACTCATTTGACCCTTCTCAATCTGATGTTAGGTCTTTATCTTTGTCTTTCTCCCTAATTTTGGGTGTTCCCTATGGTTTCTTCCTGGGATCTCGCATCTTTTCTCTATACTCTCTCAAGAATCATGTACATATGATTTTAAAGTCTATGTCAAACCCTAGGAATGGGTAGCTAGGTGATAACAATGGATAGTGCTGGTGAATAAATCACTCTAGTATCTCCACCAGGAAAACCCCAGATGGGGTCATGGAGAGTTGGGCAGGATTGATGGGTTGAACCACCACCATATCAGACCCCAGTATTTTGATTCTCTAGTCCTGTATCCTACAAGCTGCCCTAGATCTTTCAAACTGGATGTCCTGAACCCATCCTAAACTCCACGTTCAGAACAGAATTCATAGTTTACTCCAAACCCACCGTTTTTCTGAATTGCCTGTTGTCATTTTTGTTTCCTCATTTTTACCCCATATATGCATTCGTTTGCCAAATCTTATCATTTGTCTCTGTAGACTCATTTCCTCTTCTCTCTGTTTACATAACCACTGTCACATTTCAGACTCTCATTTCTTGCTTGGGTATTTATTTTAATGACTAATCAATTTTTCTAAATCAAGTTTTTCTACAGTCTATAAAACTATTATCAAAGTGATATTCCTGAAATGCTAGTCTGACCATGTTAGCCTCTTCAATGAACTCCCTTGACCTGTTATTTTCTCTAGGATCAAATAAAACTTCTTTATTTGGTATTTTAAAGCTCTCAACAGCTTGCCCTTTTCTGCTTTTTTAGGCTTCTTATACTTCTTACACTATCTTCCACTTATAACACTTCAACTCTTGTCTCTATGCTTTTGCTCTGGATGTCTTTCATGTCTGGAATACTTTCCCTTGTCACCTCTGCCTCTTGGAAATTTTGGTGTTTTTTCAAATTCAAATACCATCTTCTCCAACAAGATGTTTGAAACATTCAGCTTCTAGTGAATTACCTAAATTACCTTATGTTCATTTTGCATGATTTCCTATGATAGATTTACATGTTTTCTTGCTGACACTTTGCCAGCTTTGGTATAGGTATCCCTAGGATTTAGCACAATGCTAGGAAAGAAGTAGGTGCTTAATAAACTGCCTATTGAATGTGCTTTAGAAAAATCACTTTGGAAGATGTATGGAAGATGATGTAGAACAGTGAGAGAATTGAATTAGGGAAACTTAAGTATTCTAGTCAAGAAGCCTTGAACTAGAGATAGTAGTTCTTTTGAGTTTGAGAAGGGGATGAGAACATTGTGGAGGGAAAAATGACAGGTAATGGGAAGTTGAGGGTTACACTACCAGCAGCATTGTGAATTTGAGTACCTTGGAAGATGGTAGTACCCTAGAGAAAAACAGCAAGTTGGAAGAAAGATGAATATGAGGGGAAAAGATGATGGGTTCTCTTTTAGACACGAGTTTAGAAAGTGTATGAGACATGTACTCATTAGAAGTCATGGCTGAGCTGCAAAGAAGTTTAAGTTGACCTCAAAAGTAACTTTATGGTCTTAATTATCACTGAATCTTTGTGATTCAAGACGGAACAGTTTATGAAGAGCCTGCTCTTCTCCTTTCCCAGTATCTTTTAAGAAATTGTGTTTTCTTAATAATAGTGACTCACGTGGTATGTACTACCTCATTCCCTTTAATTGTAATTCCTATGATGGTGCTATTGAAATTTTTTTTAAATACCAGTTTATAAGTTAAATCAACTTTAGTATTTTGAGGTACTTCTGGAGACACATTGGTGAAAGAAAGCCATTTTGGTTCTGTGAAGGCATTTACTATGAGTTAGCCTGAAGTAGTGAATGAAAATTCAAAACCATATTGTGTTTCTATATTTGTTTTTGTTAGGGTGGCCAAAAAAAAAAGAACAAAGTGTGGTTTAGGAGATTAGCATAGGATGATTCTCTTAAAGGGCTCTTAAATTCACTCTTCTGGAGAGACCATTATGTTTAAGGTAGACATCAGGTTGTCCCAGAAATGAGGCTTTTAAGAAGGTGTGGGTGAAAATAACCACCCTAATTGGATGGAGGAAAGGATCATCAGTTTCAATAGAACCAGAGACAAAGGGATGTTAAGTGTAGCAGTGAAAAATGCCCTGACTTCATTGGCTAAACTTCACTACCCCCTTCCCTGTAACTCAATTCTTTGCACACGAGCACTTATAATAATTTGCATTAAATCATTATCAAATAGTAGTTATTGAGCTTTTAGTCTTGCCCCAAAGGCAAATTATGTCTTAGAAATTTAAGCTGCCACAATGATCAATTGAAGTATGTATAAGGCATTTTGCAAATCTTAAAAGCCCTGTATAAATGTGTGCTGGGATTGTAGTATGGTTAGAGAGTTTTGATTATTTTGGGGAACCTTTCAGTTCTGCCAGGGAGCAGTAGACAAAACTAGAGCCTAAAAAGTTGAGCTGTCACATTGGACTCTACTTATTCCCTTAGTCTTTGCCCAGCTTACTGTGGGCTGGGCCAGGCCAGTCTTTCTAGGGTTGAGCATAGGTTTTAAGCTAACAGTCTTTTGTGTCTCTGTGTGTTTGTAACCATATTAATGGGAAGGTCCCTGAGAGGTTTGCCTCAACTGGAGTTGTATTGACCACACAAGTGGTTGTTGTAAGAGCAAGTAGGAATTTAGCCAAGATGTTGGCATAGAAAAGGAAGTGGAGAGTTTTAGCTGCAGAAGAGAACACTTGGGGGGAGGGGAAGGACTTGATGTCTTAACATCTGAAGGCTGTAGTGTGGTAAAAGGAATGAGATCTGTTTTCTTTGGCCTCAGAGAAGAATTAGGAACAGTGAATGGAAGCTTCAAAGAGGGAAATCTTAGGCCCAGTGTCAGGAAGAAATCTGATAAAAACTTGAATGTGAAGTGTAAAAAAGTGCTGGCCAAGTTCCTTCTCCTTAGAGGTCTTCAAGAGACTCAGTAATCACTTGTTGAACATGTTATCATTGGGATTCCTTCTTGTAGGAATTGGACTTAGATGGCGATTGAGGTCTTTTCCAATTCACAATAATAGTCCAGTTTGAGCTAAGTGCTCTGAGTCACTTTAGGGCTTTAGATTTTTTCCCCTGAAAACTTCTGATTAGGTTCTTAGCAGACTGAAGGTGGTAAACTATTTGGATTCCAGGAAGCAAACCCTTTCATTTTGATAGTAATGCTGGTCACAAAATCATTGCCAGTTGCTGGCTTGAACATAGGAACCAGTTGACTTAACAGAATAACTATGAATACTATGATCCTGTGATTTCTTTCCTATTTGTCTGTCTCATTTAGAGTCTCTAGGAGGATAGGATAAGATAGCTATACTGAATTTTCCCACTTCAGCCTCAAGACTTTATATCTCATATTTCTTCTCGTTTGGATTCCACTGTGCAGATTGACCCTTTGCCCTGATCCAGGTGCCTTGGTCTTAGATTATGGGGTAAGGGTAGGGAGGAAAGCAGTTTGCTTTAGGCATGGTCTTCTCTCTTATGTCTCTGACATTATATTGTTTATATGGACTAGGATCCCACTCTATCTAGCATAACCCTGCATGTTTCTCCACCACCAGGTCACGCCTCACAATGTCAGGACATCGCAAGTGCCCAACACCCCCTGCTGTCCCCAGAGTTCAAGTATACCAACATATTCGGACCTGCAAGCACTGTCCCCCAGTGAGCGGCAATGTGTGGAGACAGTGGTCAACATGGGCTACTCATATGATTGTGTCTTGAAAGCCATGAAGAAGAAAGGAGAAAATATAGAGCAGGTGAGAGGCTAGAGTATAGGAAAGGGAGAAATGATTAGGACTGTAAGGACTGTATTTTAAGCTCCACATTCATTTGGAGTGCAGGGTTCTTGTTAACTGAGTGAGCATCTTTCAGTCACTGTTCTGTTCAGGAACCACAAATTGAAATAGGCAGATTCTTTACCCTATCCTCAGTTCCACAGACTCACTAGTTTTAAAAAGTGGTCTCTTTTTCTCTGTCTCTCTTTTAAAACCACCACATCATTTCCTAGTGACATTCTGGGAACATTTGTGGCAGGACATGGGGAAGAGCACCTGAAACAACTTTTTCCTGTGAGTTAGATCTATTGCTCCATTCATTGCCCTAGTTCCACAATCCTTTAACTGGTAGTAGCAGTACTGAGAAAGACATTAGTTTAGTAGTAAAAGTCTTCTGCAGTTTCCTGGTAGAAGACTCCATTTGGTTGAACAACCTTCTTATCTCCATTAGTGTATAGGAGGCCTGACTTCACAATCCAAAGCTTGGAAAATATAGGTGGAATAGGGTGGGTAGCGAGGAAATGGTTTAAGACAGAAAATAGATACCAGCAACTTCTATCCACTTTCAGCCTTAGCAGCAAAACTGGGGGAAACATTATTCCTATAGGGAGCTGTTAAGATGACAAATAATATGATAGGCTGGTTCAGGTTTCCAGTTGTGGTTGAGTAGGGCTAGATCCCTAGGAAGGATAATCTTTGGATTTATGTTGGTTAGATGTTTTCAGTGAGTACTTATACTCCTACTTCTTCCCCATACTTTTTTGGGAACACAAAGACTGAAATGGTTGCAGAACTAACTTCAGGACTTGCTCCAGGCAGAGAATTGACTTGTTTGTTGCTTTTCTTAGGTTCTTGACTATTTGTTTGCACATGGACAGCTCTGTGAAAAGGGCTTTGATCCCATTCTGGTAGAAGAAGCTTTGGAAATGTACCAGTGTTCAGAAGAAAAGGTGAGACCAATGGTATATATATGGGATTTGGGGCAGGGTAAGAGAGCCCAATAATAATTAGATTAGTAGATGTACCTGCCCAGGGATTAGGAATTCCTTTCATATTAGTCTTAACCATTACAATTCCTTAAAGTCTTGACCCTTCCACTCTACTTCTTCCCTAAATCAGTTTGTGGCAGTTAGAGATGGAGTCTGGAATGATGGTGGTGTCAGTGATGTAAGTAAGAGATCTCACTCCCTCCTTGCAGCTTCTTGGCAGCACTATATATGTTTGTTTCTGTCAGGACAGAATTGAGGATTACCCAGTACCCCAAGAGGAAGAGTTAAAAATAAAGAATAATTTTGGTCAATGAACTTTTTAGCCAGAGCTGAGATGGAAAGGGAGAGTTGCAGTTTATGTTGTGGAGTAGTATAGGCTATTCAAAAGACTTGGGGAGGGGGTCATACTTTTTAGAACCTTTGTGTGTGGCAAACCTGCCAGATATTCTGATGTCCGAGCAGCAGCAATTTATGGGGGTATTATAGGCATGAGTTTCATGTGCTCTTATTACTTGAGCCTAGAAGTTGTAGGAATGCTTTAGAGGGACTTGGTAGGAATGCTTTAGAGGGACTTGGTGGGTGAGGGAGATGGCATTTGTCCTTTTCCCAACTGATTTGGTCCTACTTGAAGCTTCTTCCCTAACCTCACTTGACTGGACTAGGAAACATTTGCTTCCAAATTTTACTGTGTTTGTTGGACTCAACTTTTCTCTCCTCCTCTATTTCTCTTTCAGACAACAGAGTTTCTTCAGTTAATGAGCAAATTTAAGGAAATGGGCTTTGAACTGAAAGACATTAAAGAAGTTTTATTATTACACAACAATGACCAGGACAATGCATTGGAAGACCTCATGGCTCGGGCAGGAGCCAGCTGAGAACAGGCCCCCAGCCCACCTCCACCCTGCCTCCACCCTGCCACGGAGCATCTTGCCCTTTGGGAAGGCCTCAAGTATTCCCATCAATCTCTGGAGGCTCCCTCCCCCTCCAGTGGCTTCATACTCTCCTTAGAAAGAAGAGAGAATGTTCTTTTGGGTTTCTTGTTGGGGGGTGGGAGGGGAAGAGACTGAAAGAGTACTTCTGTACCTTATAGAGACTTATCACCACACATTGATCTGTGTGAGTCTGATCCCTGTGGGAACAGGGAGGAGGAAGGTAAAGCATGAGGAATGTTGGGACCTCTAAGCCCTGCTGCCCCCCACTCCACCCTTCCAATTAATTTTATTTGTATTTTGAGAAGTGCCCTTCCCAGCGTGACCCTGGTTTTTTCTAGGGAACTAAGTTGTACATATATATTCAAGACCAAACTTTGTTGGTGTGTGTTCTCACCCTTGCCATGAGCAGGAGATATATAGGGGTATTCTGGAATTCCCTGAGAGATATTCTTGAGGTGGTCAGTGCTGCTTTCTTTGAATGTCATATATTTGACCAAAACATCCCTCACTGGCTGACCTGAAATCCATATCTAGTGCAATGGTTTTTTAGGGTGTTTATTTGATTTTTTGTTTTTTTTTTTTTCCCCCCTCTTAAAAATGAACTCCATGTTAGATTCTAACTTAGTGTAACACTGGTTCCAAACTTTTTGAAGGCATGAAGATTGCCATTGAGTTTGGGGTATACCCACACAAGTCTTAGCTAAATCTAGGATTTTGCTAGAGCAGGGCATTTAACTCTAGCCCCTGAAAATCTTCCCCAAGCTTTAAGTTCCCAGCTCCAGGAAACTTCAATTGACACTTTAATTTCAGTATGAAACAGGAATTTCTTTGCAAGCACTTTCAAACAGGGTTGGGGGTAATGAGCCCACAATCTGTTAGCCCAGCTTCTAACTCAGTTTTGTTTCAGTTTTACTTTCCACATCATTCATTCTTGGGAAATAGACTCAATACTTTAGAATGATACATTTGGTCTTACATCTAGTAATAGAAATTCGTCTCTTTTTGGTTTGTTTTGTATTATGTTGTACATTGTTAAAAAGCTCTAAATACAAAAAAATACAGTCTTGATGAATCTAAAGTAATTTGCTAACTATTTTGATTCTTAAGAAACAACTACTAATAAAAGTTTAAAAGGTTTTTTCTGTTGAATTGGTTTCCTTAGTCTGGTGGGAGGGCTTTTTACCTGTAGGTCTAATGGGTAGAACTGCTTTTGTTCGATTCTGTTCACCCTCTGTTGATCACATATTCCCACCCCCATATTTTATGTCCGGACTGTGGAAAGTCTTTCCCTGGAGGCTTCCAGTACTACTACCCAGATTATCATTTTCAAGAGAACAAAGCAACTGACTACCACCAGCCTACTTAGTTCTGCACTCTGGATAGGCCCTAGCTCCCCCACTCCCCCCAACAATAAAAAAAAAAAAGCTTTACCTCAGTTCAGGTATAGAAATAGAGAGTGGCTTTCCCCTCCTGTCTCTTATGCAGGTAAACTCTTATGTAGGCACTATTCACATAGTAACTATTGGCTAACTTTCTATGGCTATGGACCTGGGCAGAATTTCAGCTAGTGTCCTGAAAGTGAAGTAATAATAAAAGGGTTCTGTCCATCTGGCTAATCTTTCTTTGGGAAAGGATTTAGCCTTTCATGTGTCATGGGCCTTTTCTTTCATGTGTCTGTTGAGCCCTATGGATCCCTTTTTGGAATAACTTTTTAAATGCATAAAATAAAGTACTAAAGTTAAAAAAAATACTTAATATTATAATACTGAATATAGTTATTTACAAAAAGTTTCATGGACTCAAGTTAAAAACCCTTGATTTAGAAAGAAAGGAAACTTTGGATATGTATTTAATCTTTAACAGAAGGAGCCCATCCTTGCTACCTTTTTAGGGCCTTTTAAGAATTTTCTAATTGGGAAAACCTCAGCTACTGTGAGGAAGATCCCTGGGAATATGACATTTACAGCCCTATGGATCTTTCAGACCTATTGCTTGCACTGAGAATAAACATGCCTTCTATTATTACCAAGTATGATCTCTCCAACATTATCAATGACTTTTAACAGCAAAATAGAATTTATTTTCCTCAGTTGTTAATCTCCCTGCTGCTTTGGTGATGTTGATTCATCCTCTTACCCTTGATACTTCTCCCTTGGTTTCTCTGACACAGGTTTCCCGTTCCTTTCTGTCCACTCCATTTCCTCTGCTGATTCATCCTACATAAGTTCTGAGAAGATCTTTAGAAGGCCATCTGAACTGTTTTTGAAGAAGGGGAAGGTGGGCATTAGGGTGATGACAAGCCTTAATTTAGGTATTTTTTTTTTTTGCAAGGCAAACGGGGTTAAGTGGCTTGCCCAAGGCCACACAGCTAGGTAATTATTAAGTGTCTGAGACTGGATTTGAACTCAGGTACTCCTGACTCCAGGGCCAGTGCTTGGTCCACTATGCCACCTAGCAGCCCCTTGACAAGCCTTAATTTAGCAAATGGTTATTTCTAAGTTGTGTGCCCAAAGACCCTGAGGGTCTTTCCAGGTACATTTTCTGAATCTGGTTCCATTTTATTAGAATTTCTGGGGATTTGGCATAATCTAAGCAAATTATCCTGAATGTCCTTTGGGCATCTCAAATGCAAAACAGTCATCCTCTATTCTCCCTCTCCAGGACTGTCCCATCCACATCTAGTTCTAAAATCTGGTTGATTCTACCTCTTAACTTCACAAATCCACTTCCACTCCTAATCCTATCCTCAGTTCCAATGGGAGTTTAGGGACACATAAAATACATCCTAATTTTTAAAGCTAATATATCTTCAAAATAGATGAATACAAAATAATTTGAAAGAGATAACTAGTAATTTTCTATAGGCTTCATGCAATAGATAGTTGCTTGAGTTTCATCTAAAAGAGGAATTTTTAGGCAGAGGTAGGCAAGAAGAGAGCACCTTCCAGGAATGAGGGACAGTGCAAAGAAAGGAAGAGATAAAAGACTGACTGGTTATATCATAGGGTGAGGCAGGAGAAATGTCCATGGAGATCAGTTGGTGCCAGGCTGTAAAGGCCACTGAGGTGGTGAGGTAGATGAGTGCTGGGCCAGTCAGGATGACTTGAGTTCAGATATTGGCCTAAGCCCCCTAAACTATATGACCCTGAGCATTTGTAACTTATCCTTGTTTACCTCAGTTTCCTCATCTGTTCGTGCCTTCTCTCAATTTTTTGGGGTACTATATTTAACTTGAGAGGGAAATGGCAAACCACTCCAGTATTTTTGCCAAGAAAACCCCAAATGGGGATGCAGTCAGACAAGACTGAAATGATTGAACGATGATTGTAAAGAGCTTTCATCAGTTTCTATTTTGTCCTATAAAGGTAATAGGAAGTTGCTGGAGTGGGTTGACGGGGGAAGGACACTAGCATTATCAGATCTGGATCTACTTAGGAAGTGTGCAGGGTGGACCAGAGTTGGAGAAATCAGGGAATTCAATTAGGAGGTGGTAGTTTCACCCAGACATTAGGTGATGAGGGTCTGAACTAAGCAGTGGAAATTTGGAGAATGAGAGAAAGGTCTGGCAATTGCTTGGTTATGTGAGGTGATGGAGAATGAAGGCAAATTACAAGCCTGAGACATTGGAAGGATGGTGATGCATTCAGATGAAAAAACTTGGTGGGGTTGAATATACAGAACTGAGAATTGCCTGCATTGAAGTTAGTTGGGAGTTGGTTAGACCATCAAGAGAGTATGAAGGGAGAAGAGTGAGGTCCCAGGACAGAACTTTGGGAAACACCCACTGCCAGGGGAGTGATGTAGAGCAGTCACACAAGTAGGGGGTTGAACACCAGAAAGGATTAGGATGAAAGACCGTTTAGACTTGACATTTAGGAGCATAGTGACCAGAACCAATACAATCTTACTCGGCTCCCGTTCAATTCTTTTATTCTATTATCCTCATCTGCTCTCCACACAATAATCTTCCTGAGACACATAAAAAATAACCGTTAGTGGCAGGATAGTATACAAAGTCCTTAAGTACTGCACGTCATGTTCTCAGCAATCTAGATTCTACTTAACTTTCCCAGTTTTATTTCATACTTTCACTCTTTGGTATCTTTCAGAAAAAAATGTAATTTTCATTTTTATCTTTTAAACAGATCCACTTTTGTGGTTCCTATTTTCTGAGATTGTGAAGAATAATGTTTCATCCTCTTATCTTACCTCTGTATATGTTTCAAATGGGTTTCCATTTGAAAAACAGCCTATTATTGGATTCAAGTATAATCCATTCTGCTACTCTGTTTTATGGATGAGTTTATCCCATTCACATTCAATTTGGACCATTAATGTTCATACTACTTTCCATGAACTCTGGTCCAGCTGTTCTGTGCATTCTATATTCCAACTATTGTCTTAATGCAGTAACAATGCAGTTTTCTGTGCAGTTTCTTCCCTCTTTATGGCTACCTCAGAAATCTTGTCCTTCAAATTTCTGCTAAGGTGACAGGTGAAGCTGTCACTAATTACCCTGGGGGGGGGGGAGTGTGCCCCTTTCCCCTTGATTGTTCATGGCTTCTCTCAATTTTTTTTTGTACTAAATTTAACTGTGTATCATATGCTCTCAGTAGAATGTAAACTCCTTGAAGGCGAGGACCCCCAGACTCTTAAGAGTGTAGGGATCCAGAGAGAAAAGACAGCTCTCAAGCAGCTCTCGTTTTGGGTTTAGAAGAAAGCTAGCCCATTCCTCAATTTATTCTCACTTCTTTCCCTTCTCCATTGTTGATTAGTTTAGTATATACTCACAGCTACCTTGAGACTAAAATCCTTTTTTCCCCTGCAGTCAAGCCGTGCCCTGCCAAACATTGAGTTTGGCTCCCACCATCTGCCTTTTCTTGTCCTACTGTGCTGAATAGGCCTACAAATAGCAATATCATCATGCTGGCTGGGGTTCACTTATATGGACAGGTTTCAAATGTACATTCACTTGCATTTATCAGTCACCAGAGGGGCTATTCAAGACCTGTCTTTAGTTGTCTCTACATTGCTTCCTTTCTTCCTTCCCTGTTCCATAGAACAGAGGCTGTCACAAGCTCCCTCTTTTATCCCATTGCACAACTCAAAATCCAGACATCATTCTTCATTTTCCTTAGCCTTGCCAAGGCTGACCCTTCCCCTCGAAATTCCACTGCTTCATTTCCTCCAGAAGCTTGCCCTCTCTTGTCACCATTTCTTTTCCTCATTTTTAGTTTGCTTGTCCACAGACAGAATCCTTTTCTGCTTCATCCAAACATGCCCATGTCTCCCTCATCTTAGTTTTTCGGGTTTTTTTTTCCAGGCAATGGGGAGTTTAAGTGACTTGCACAAAGTCACACAGCTAAGTATTAAGTGTCTGAGGCGGGATTTGAACTCGGGTCTTCTTGACTCCAAGGCCGATGCTCTATCCACAATGCCACCTAGCTGCCCCTCATCTTTTATTTCTTGACTTCATCATGAAACTGTATGCCCAAGGCACCAGTGGTCTCTGCTAAAGTCACTGTTTTTGCCTCCCCCCCACCCCCGCCCAGCTGTCCTACTTTTTGACCCTGTTGATCACACCTTCATATACTGGACACACAAAGCTGCATTTTCTCTGCTTTTCTTCACTCTGACCTTTCAAATCTTGCCTACATCACTGGTCCCTGTTCACTTAAGTGGACATTCTCCATGGTTGTGTCCTCCTTTCACAGGCTAGGGGTGTCAAGAAAGTGGGGTGAGCTTTGATGACTGGAGGGGCCAGGGCCAAGCAACCTGGGAGACAGGGTGGTGGTCCTCATTAGAAAAGTAAGGTTTGGAGGAGGCGTGAGATTTGGGGAGGAAACAAATTACATTTTGCATATGATGCTTTAGATACTGGTGGGAGAGATGTTTAGCAAACATCTAGTGGATCATTTGGCAGAGGAAGTCAGGAGAGATGATGAGGGCTACATATGCCCCTATCTACTTGCCGAAAACTTGTCAATTCAGCACAGCACTCTCACAACTATCTCCAGCCTTCACTGGTCATTATGTCTCTTCAAAACTTTCACAATGTCTCTCCAGCTCCAATCCTATCCTGCATACAGCTGCCAAAAATATTCCTAAAACATTTTTGATTCAAAAATCCTACCTTTAGCTAGACATGGTGGTCCCCATTCATAATTGTCTCCTGGGTATTGAGGGGTCTAACAATCTAACAACGACTCAGATTCCCCAAAACCTCTGAGCAAGTTAAGGGTCTAATGATGCAACCCCTCTTGGTGGGGAGCTTTGAGCTTGCAAGGTCTGAGCTGAGCTGCAGTGGGCTAAGTCCAAAATGGTAGGACCTTGGGAGCAAGGTGATCACCAGGAAGGGGTGCACCAAAGGGGGCCTAAGCAGGGGGAATCAGACCTAGCAGGAAATGGAAGGCACTCAAAGCTCCTTGGCCAACAGAGATGGCCTCTAAGTGGTCCCTGCACTTCCAGCCTGGCCAAGAGAGGGAGCTCCAACATTTTTAAAAAGAAAAAACACAAATTTGGGGAGGCAGTGGGTCAAGCACAGTGGATTTGGAGTCACTGGACTGGAGTTTTAATTGTTGAATCTGTCACCTAATAGTGCACAAATATCAGGTCCTCAAATATAAAAATGAGGGGGTTAGACTAGAACTTCTGTCTCTGGGGTCCCCTGGTCCAGTCTGGCATGTAGAGCCTTCCAGAATCACATTGTGCCCTTTGACAAGCCCTGTTCCAAACTGGCTTGGTCTTGAGCTTTTCCTTGTTCAGCCTCCACACCTGTGTGGGGTTTCCTCCCTAAGAAGGTCTCCCTTCCCCTCCCTGTCTGCCTCCTAGAAACCTGGCTTTCTTCAAAGCACAGCTCAGGTATCAGCTCCTGCATCAGGACTTGCCTGATATCCTAAAGTTGGTAACATTCTTTCCTTCTTGAAATTATTTTATATAACTTTGTACATTCTTCATATTTGTGTACCAGATGTCTCTATCCCCTCATCCCAATGCAGACTGTAAGCTCCTTAAGGGCAGGGGTGGTTCCACTTTTGTCTTTTTATCTTCAATGCCATGTACATACTAGGCACTTAATAAAGGTTTATTGAATTGAATCTAGCTGAAGTCCTTACAATTTGATTAAGTGATTTACTCTGGCTACCCTGAAACAATGCCAAATGTACCAGGTTGTGAGTCAGGAGACTGGAGTTCAAACCCTTTAACTACCACTAACTAGCTGTGTGACCAACTTGGGTGCTTAAAAAGAGAGATTTGGACAAGATATCTAATACCTCCTTTATCTTCAACAGTCTAAGACACAATCCCTAAACAGATAAGAAAATATACCTGTGGGGGATGGGGAGGGAGTACTGATGGAGCAAGAAAGATGGGTGAAATGTTGCTTCTGGGGGCTAGGGAAGCTCCTTACAGCATCTATTAATGACAAATAGGAACCAAATCTGGCTCACCTAACTTTGACCAAGCAAGATACTGAAGTGACTCTTGCAAAACTGTATTTTGATAGTGGCTATAGAAACAGCAGTTTTAGCCACGAACCCAAGAAGTTTCTTGCAGAGGGTGGGTGAGCTGCTTGACAAAAGCAGAGATCATAATCACAGGTATCAGTTAATACAGTGTCCAACCTCATGATCATGTAGAAAACTGTAGCCAGATCAATATTCTCTAATGGCTTAGTCATTTGATTGCTGCTGCTTTCTAATAATCCAACCAAATAAGAAGCTGTGCTTATTTATGTAAATCAATATTTTTCTTTTCTTTTTTTTTAGGCTTTTGCAAGGCAAATGGGGTTAAGTGGCTTGCCCAAGGCCACACAGCTAGGTAATTATTAAGTGTCTGAAACCGGATTTGAACCCAGGTACTCCTGACTCCAGGTCCGGTGCTTTATCCACTACACCACCTAGCCGCACGTAATATTTCTGTCTTTTAACTGTGCAAAATCACCTTAGCCTTAAAGAGATGCAACCATGGTCACACCTTCCACAGGAGTAGGACTACTCATGCCCCAATTTACTTGGTTTCAAGGTTAGGATGAACACATTGTTCATTTGGTTCCCAGACACAGGATTAACAAGGCAAGGGAACATGGAGTGGGAAAGACAAGGGATCAACTCTGGTCTTGGCTCACTAACTCTGTGTGAGCATGGGTGAATCACCTTACTAAGCACCACTTTCCCGAGCTATAAAAGGGGGGCAATGATCTTTTGCGCTAAAACTCAAAGAGCTTTTTAAAGAATCAAAAAGAGGTAGGTGAATATGCTACAATAACAAGAGGCAACCATGGATGCATTGTTAGCTAATCCATTTGCACACAGTGATTACCATAACATGACCCTGTGGACAAGGATGGTCAAGGCAAGTCATAACACAAAACATCTTAAGCATTCCCTTACTAAAAAAGCATAAGGTCATAAACAGTCTTCCATTTAAGATCAAAAGATGAGGGAAAAGTGGGGAAATCAGACCTCTTTTATTAATTACATATCAAATTTAATGTAACCCCATCAATTTTTTTCAAGTCAATTTAAAACTCAAACCAATCTTCATCTCCAATCCCTAAGATTTGGAACAGGTCTAGAACTGAACTGATAACTCTTCAATTTTTGCCAAATTATCTAAGGAATAAAGAAAGGCACTGTCAACTAATGGGACAACCATTAGGGCCTCCACTCTCTGACATGTAGGGTCCAAGCTTCTTAGAAAAGATTCCAGGCACTTCTTGCCCATCACTTACATCTTTGCTAGTTATATACTGGAACCAAATTCTGTTCTAAAAGAACTGCAGTTGGCCAAACCACTTCTAGCAGCATTCCATTCCATGAATGGTTTCATAACAAAGTTTTTCTCTAAATGCTCTGTGTCCAATTCTTCTGGCCATCCTGCTCTCTCCTAGGCTGTCTTCCAGAATCTCCATCTAGTATCTTTCAATCTTTGGTGGGACTGTTCACTCAGCAACAGACATTTTGTGCCCTATAAAAAAAGCTGCCACATTATCTTAAGGATCACTGCTGCACAGCATGGTATACATGAAGGCCAGGAACATTACACGAGATTCATTTGCCAGAGATGCCCAGTACCAGTCCACAGAAGCTGACACCTCTGCTGTATAGGTATCATCTACCCTGCCTTCCTTTAACTCAATTGTACATTATTCATAAAGGAACCAGAATAAAAATGTGGTTGGCATGGTTAAGATATATGCAGGGGTATTCCTTCTCCATCCCCAAAACCCTCTCCACCTCTCCAAAGGACCCTCCCAGGCTAAGAGGCTGATGTTCTCTCTAGGGAAGCTTCAGGCCTGCAACAGGTACGGTAGAGCTGCAGTTGGCCTCGGAGGCTCTGAATACACTTGGTCTTCAGGACCATGATTTCATCTAGCTGGGTCACAAAGTCTTCAAAATCCTAAGGGAGGAAACAAGGACATTTCTTTGAAAAATGCAGGGAACAGGTGTTTTCAAACTCATCTCTTAAAAACACTGTGGTGTCATGGGAAAAAAAACCCTGATTTGGAAGAAGGCCTGAAGAACTGGGGAACAACTCTTCTGGTCTAATCTTGGGATGACTTCTGTAAGCCTTGGTTTCCTTCTCTGTAAAATAGTAATAACATTTGAATTATCCACCTTAAAGGGTTATATTAAAGATCAAAGGAGCTTTTATAACAGTGTTATAGCAAAGTTTAATGTCTATAGAAGTGTCTACTATTCTGCCAACTTTCTGTCTTGTCTCATTGTGATGCAATGTATTTAAAATGTGGTCTTTGTTCTAGCTTTCCCCCTTTAACTTCAAATTCTATTCATCCTTCAGGATCTAGTTCCCCTACTGAAATTATAACACATGATATTTTCTTTAATTGCTAGAGGCCTCAGCCATTTCACCCTATTTATTATCTTTTCCCAATTATGTATACTGGTAATATTTAATGGTGTTTAATAAAAGCTGCCATTTATTTTTAGCTATTTCTATGAAATGTATCTGGTTTCCTCAACCAGACTGGGAAAAATTTTCTCCTGTATTATTCTATAGACTAGTCCTAGCCATAGAGTAGCAGCTCATAAATAAGGAAATGAAGTGAATTGATCTAAATATGGATTGGTGACCTCAGCTGAGACTCAGTCCCATAAGAATCGAAATATATGGATTCTTTATCTTAGCAACAAGGAAAACATCATATTAGACATAGGTTCTCTTCTACTTTTAGCGATTTTCCTTCATCCCCTTCTTCAATCAGTCAACTTCTTGCAATGTTTGCTTAGTCCCTGCAATTGCTGGTATGGAGTTTTAATATACACTGACCTACTAGGCCCATGGTGGGAAAGGAGCTAACTGTGACTGCAGCAACTAGGGAGTGAGGGGGCTGGTCTCAGCATTATACCTGGAATGCGCCTTTTTCTCAGTCGCCTCAAGAGGCAAGCAAACTGCTAGAGGTATAATCTCTTAACAGAGGTAAACAAGAATTTGTCTCAGAGGTTGAGTTCACCTCACATTTCTATGTCAGAGTTCATAACAATAACACCAAAATGTTTCAGGTTGATACAACCTTTTTTTTTTTTATAATAACCCAGTTGAATAAGATCTTTTAAGTATTATTAATCCCATTTTATAGAGGAGGAAAAGGGTTTGACACCGATGAAGTAACCTGCTAAGGTTACTTAGCAAGTAAGAGTCAGAAATGAAATTCTCTTTATTCTTTTAATGCTTCTTTCATTACCCTGTTCTTAGAGGGAAAGAAGATGGTCTATTGTGTGCAGCTCACAATACATTACTCACAACTCTCCATGGGAGACAGGAAAAGAGCTGGCTAAGTAAATGAAGCAATTTCTGACCTCTTCACAGTTCTTAGGGCATTATTTTTTTCTCTCCAAATCCCAGTTTGGTCCCAAAGGGAAAAGAGATCAGGAATCCTTATGGAGTAAAACCATCCCAGGGAACCAGTTGGGGGACTGACCCTGTTCCACCTAAAACAAAAAAGCCTAGAACTAACCAGATCTATAATAACAATGAGTAATAATGCTGATGACAAGGAACATTTATCTTGTGCATCCATGCCAGAGATTGTGCTAAGCACTTTATAATGATCTCATTTCCTCCTCGAAATCCCCCGGGTGAGGAAGGTGCTATCATTATCTCCATTTTACATCTGAGGAGACTGAGGAAGATAAAGGGACCCTAGAATCTTGCCCAGGGTGGCACAGTAAATTACTGAGATTGGATTTGAATTCAAGTCCTCCTGACTTCATCCCTGGTGTCACCAAGTGGCCATTAAGTCATCCTCTGGCCAGGGGTGGGCAGTCTGAGGTTACTCTGAGCCTTCCTAGGATTAAACCTGGAGCTGGCAAGACACAGAATGTCTCATGATACCAAGGCTATTTAATGATCAAACATCTCTCCCTGATAAATGATTAGAGAAACTGAAGCAGCTAAAAGGGTCAGTAGCCTGGACCTCAGGACAAGGCTACAACTGCAGAAGCCTGAAGGAGAATCCAGTACTGAGTTGTCCTCAAATCAGAGAACACAGACATAATTGGGAGGGAACAAGTTGGTACTCGTTTCATCTTGAAGCAAATGGACCTAAGTTTTGGAGGTCCTTCCATGATATACTTACAGCTGCTGACATTTGATTGATCAAACTCTCCTCCTTGCAATCCAGCTCTGCCATTTTGTCCAGCTGTTCCTGGTGGGCTTGAATGATAATCTGCCTGTAAACACAAAGACTCCTGCCTCAATCCTTTCAGAAGGAAGCTTTGCTCTTTAAACTCCCCACCTCCACATTTCTCCAGCAGCTTTCTTAGGTGGCTTCTCTTGAGCCAGACTAGTTTTGAAGGGATTGGATGTGGGGAGGCAGAAAGATAGTTTTGTACTGCAGGGTTGGTTTAAATGTTTGTTTTCCCAACTATAAACTCCTTCAGGAAGGGTCCCTAAAATCAGCCATGGCTGTTATTCCATTACAGATTCGTTGACAACAAATTTTCCCACACGGATAAAATTTTTCATTCAATGAGGCCAATGGTGCAGCTATAGCTAAATCTGCTGATGGGCTACAAGCCTCAGAAGTTGCCATCAGCCAGAGAACTGCTACTTTTGCTCTAACTTTTACCAGAGGAAAGAAATATAAATTGGCCCCAAAGTTAGATCTAGTTTAAGGGAAGTAGAATATGCTAGTACTTTTCTTCCACTGTCAAAGCTGACAGGAAATGCTGCCATACATATCCCAATCTTGACTATTTAGCACTGTCAACCTTCTGAAGATTATTTTTTACAGAGAAAGGGGCAAGAAAAAATTAGTCTACAGGCCAATTGTCAAGTCTATAAGTTGCCTACTGCCCCATACTCATGCTTCCATATGGCATTTAATTGGTTTTTATTAAGTATTATAACTTGAATTTATTCACAGTACTTTAAGACATGTATAATACTTTATATTTATTATCTCATTTATACCCTAAATCATACATTTCTGGTAGAATGCATTAGGGAGGGAAAGGAGGGGGTCTGATAGAACCTTTAATGTCTCCTACATGTCTACAGAGCCAAAACACTTGGACCTGACTGGTTCAGGAGAAAGGTGCCCTCCTGCTCCAGGCTCCAAGGGCTACTTCTGGTCTAAGGATGATAGATGTTACTGCCACGACAGGATACAGCAGTAGTCTCTTGATGAATGGTTTTCTTTTCCTTTTATTATTCTCAAAGCACATCTTCTGTTTTTCATTTCCCCCTATAGACTGATCTTATTCCTTTCCTTCCCTAGAAGGGCACCTTGTAGAGAAAAAACAAACCCAGTGCCAACCTTACTTCTTTTATCTCATTCCCTGCCCCCACCCCGCAGAAGTGGGTTTAATCACTTACTCTGTGCTATTGCTTCAGGACTGCAAGTACTTTATATTGCAAATTCCTATAGTAAAATTGGTTAAGGAATGGCTGATCAAATTGGTTCATGGGTATAATGGAATATTATGGCACTGCTAGGTACAATAGGAACATCAAATGAGGAAACATAGGAGGATTTGGGTGAAGACCAGCTGGGCATGCTGCTAATAGTGCCTTTCCTCTGACATAGTTGGTTGCATGTTTTCTCCTTCATTAGATTGTGAGTTCCTTGATGAAGCTTGCAGTCTACCTCCTGACCCAAAGGTGATTTACCTGAGATGTTGAATGAAACCTACATTCTTGGACATGGACAATGTGGATATTTGTTTTGCTTGACTTAACATATTTGTTACAAATAATTACTGTTTCTTTTTATCCCTCTGGGAGGAATTGATTTTTTTTTAAAAGAGGGGAACACAAAATGAATGCTTGTTAATTTTTTTTTGCAAGGCAATGGGGTTAAGTGACTTGCCCAAGGTCACACAGCTAGGCAATTACTAAGTGTCTGAGACCAGATTTAAACTCTAGTCCTCCTAACTCTAGAGCCAGTGCTTTATCCCTGGTGCCACCTAGCTGCCCCTAATTTTTTTTTCCAAGGCAATGGGGTTATATGGTTTGCCCAAGGCCACATAGCTAGGTAATTATTAAGTGTCCGAGGCTGCATTTGAACTCAGGTATTCCTGACTCCAGGGCCAGTGTTCTATCCATTGCGCCACCTAGCCGCCCCCTCCCTAATTTTTAAAAAAATAAAATCATTAAAACAAATTATTAAAACTGTTTCTCTTGCTATAGTGATGGGCTCAATATGTATTACTGTAAAAATGCCACAGAGATACAATACACATTCTGTAATATAGGTTGATATCAATGAATCAGCCTTTTTTCACCACATCCAATATTTCTCAAGTCACATAAGCAATTGGATTGGGTGAAAGGAACAGAGCTCATCTCAGTCTCATGTAGGTCATTCTTAGAATATTCTTCTGTCAACAATATTTATTAAGCATTCACTTATGGGTTGGGCAATGTGAAAAGTGCTGGAGATAAAGAAAAGGGTAAAGCTGCCCCCATGGAGCTCACAGGCTGATGTGGGAGACAACACATAATGAACCACAGAGAGAGGACAGGCCCTAAAAGCAAGGGGAACTGAGAAAGGTTTCCTCCAGAGGGGGAAACTTCAGTGAACTCTTAGAGGAAGTCCAGGAAGGGCAGAGGGGCAGGGAAGCAGAGTGTTCTGGGGATGAGGACCAGGAAACTGTGGGAGAGGTGGGGGGCTGGATCATAGAGCAGAGCTCACTGAAAAAAAGAACAGTGGTAGAAGGGCTGGAGTTGGGAAGACTTTAAATGCCAAAGGACTTTATATTTTATCTGAGAGAGTAAACTGCTCCCCAGATGCTTGAATGAGGGAGGTGACTCGATCAGATCTGTGCTGGAGGGAAATCACTTTGGCAGCTGAATGGAGAACAGATTGGATTGAGAGAAACTTAAGACAGGGATGTCAGTTGAAAGGCTATTGCAGTAGCTCAGGGGAGAGGTGACAAAAGCTCTGCAAAAAGAGGTGGCTGTGTGAGTAGAGAGTAGAGAGAGGGGAACCTCTGTCAGAGATACCATGAAGGTGGGAACAGCAAGACTGGATAACAAATGTGACATGAGGAATAGGTACAAGTGAGTAGAGGATGACACTGAAATTGTGAGTTTGGGTGACTTGGGAGTATTGTGGTACTCTCAAAAGTTAAGTTGGGAAGAAACAAGTTGAATTAGAGATGTCCAAGAGATATATTGAAGAGGCACCTGCAGAGAGAGGATGATTTAGTCCCAGGGACTGATGGGCTTCTCTAAGGTGGCTCATTTTAAACAACACTCCTGTTTAGTTCACTTCCCAGATACAACGTTAAGCCAACGGCAAGACTGTCAGGATAGAGACCTAGAGAGATCTAGACAATGGGGGTGAGGAGAAGGAAGTCTAAACTTACTGTGCTTGTTTCAGGGCTTCCTGAGGCCTCTCTCTTGCAAGCTGGAACAAGCTGCTTTGATTGTCAGGGGTACACTGGTTTTCTGAAGTTTGATTTGCCAAAGAATTCATGTGCTCAACAGTTAGAGGGTCTGCAGCATTTTCCCCAAGAAGCTCTGTCTGTGTAAAGATGCTTTGCATCAGTCTATGTTTTAGCTGCCCAAGTTCCTCACTACTGAAAGACAACTTGAAGGGGCTTTCAGATTTCTGGGGCTTGTTCTCTTCATCTAGGGGCTGTGCAAAGGAACAAATGCTTCTAGCTTTTCTAAGAGCCACTGGGCTGCTTGAAAACCATTTTTCAGACACATCTGCAGCAGATCTGGTAGAAGTTGGACCCTGGCTGACTCTGGGACTTTCCTTGGTAGAGCTGGGCTTTTCTGGAGAATCCAAATCCCAACTCAGCCCGGTCTCTTCCATATCCGCATCATAATGCTTGCTGTTTACATAGTCTTGACACTTTATGTTCCTGAAGACCATTGTTCCTAAGGACTCCTGCACACCTGTTTCACTTACTGAAAGATCATTGACTGAGTCCTGACATAATGCTGAAGGTGACAGGTTTGGGAGATCCCCAGGAGGCTCATCCACAGCACAGGTTGAGTGCAGAGACAGCGGCAGAGCTGACTTGCTGGTAGAGGCCAAGATTGGTTTGTCTAGATCTGGTAGCCCACCAACACTTTCTGCTGAGAAGTCTGGGTTTGTATCAGGAGTTATGACCTCCTTGTCACACTTTCCAGAATTAGGTGTGCTCATGTTCAGTACCCATCTCCTTCTCTGAGGAGATCTTGTCAGCTGGCTAAGAAAGGGGTCACTAGAAGCCTCTCCGTCTGAGCTCTCAAGGAGAGACACTGTGAGAGGGCCCATTGTCCGGGAAGGAGACTCTGCTGAAGCCTCTGATCCTTCATACAAGTCTCCTTCAGCAGGAAGGCTACTTCTCTTCACTGGTTTCATTAGCTGAGTTTGACTGCTTCTGCTGCTTTCTTCCTGGGGTAAGATAACTGAATCTCTCTGCTCTGAAGACTCATTATCTGCAAGGTTCAACATCAAGAATGTGGATCTGTCCTTTTCTGGTGGAGATAAGGTGCTGTCAACTTGGAAACGAGGCTCATCTTTAAAAGGGACATGTTTATGGTGAAATGCTTGGTTATTCCTTCTCCTGTTGTGAACGAAATCTGCCTGTAGGCAGTAAGGCTGCTCTGCTATGTTGTCACTTGGAGAGGAATCTGAGGAAAGCAAGTTATCCTCTCTGCTCCAATCGCAAAGGGTCTTATTGATGGTATGCACTTTATTCAGCTTTGTGCCATCTGGACAGGCTGAATTCCTGGTACAAACCCAATTTTCATTCATATCATTCTCTTGAGTATTTATCCTGTAGTTAAAACACAAACTCTGCTCGCTTTCAGCTTTTGGATCCTCACTTCCTTGTTCTCTCTGATGAAGGTAGAATGACTGTTCACTACATTCCTGGGTATTTCTTTTCTTGGCTGTCCTTTGGTTAGAAATAGGTGAAAAAGAATCTTCACTGAAATCACTGTCATCTAGGTCTTCCAGTTGGGTGACATCTTGGTTTGGAGAATAAGAAGGAAGCAAAGGAGGTGCATCTTGTTGGACTCTAATATCTGGGGGGCTGTACTGGCATAAAAACTGTTCCGGTGGCTGATAGTTTAACTTCTGTTGGAGAAGAGGTGGCTGCTGGAATTGCTGATGGTAAAAGCGCAAATGAGCTTCCCTGTCTTTCTGATGAGCAGGTATCATGCTCCAAGCATCAGCACAGCGCTTGCTGAGCACATTCTGACAGGTCTGATCACACTGCCCTCCATGATGTAGTTCACCAAAAAAGAACTTGCCACGGGACACAAGCTGCTTCTTCACAGCTGGTACTTTTTTGCACTGGCCCTGCACATAGGTGCCCCTGGGGCCCAGGCCCCTGTTTTCTGGCACAGTGGCTATGGGGGGATTACCAGTAAGGTCCTTGTTAGGACAGAGCTTCTCAAAATCCAGTGTGGAATTTTCTGTCTTCTTTTTAGCAGGAGACCCTCCCTTTGCAGGTTCTTTGAGAGTAGTAGGAGTGATACATACATGGTTAAGACTTCCTTTAGAGGTGTTTCCTTTACCCATGACTTTCAGAGTGGAAGAAAAAGAAGCACTAGCTGAAGGAAAAGCCAAAGGATAGCACTTTCCTCGTGGAGTGCTGAAGGTTGATGTGAGAGGTTGCTGGAATCCTAACTTCACTTTTTTGGGAGTGCACTTGTCTGCCAGTAGAACTGAAGGTGAACACTGACTCCGTTTTGGAGACATATTTCCAGATGATCGGTTTCGACTGGTAACTGGGGTATAGCATTTAATTCCTTTTTTTAGTTCTTTCACCCTGCAAATGAGTATTTTATGTTAAAGATATTATTTTCATGATTTATATTTTTTAACAGCTTACAAGTTTTTAAAAAGCCAACACTATTGCAAATAATAGAAATTCCTATTCCTTACTTACATAAGGGCTTAATTTATTTTTTAAAAAAAGATTAAATTAGGCAGGAGAAAAATACCCTTACTTGAACCAAAAAAGGTTTTGAAATTCTTCAGAAAATATTTTAGAATAGGAAAAATATTCCCTTGAATGGAAGAGTTTAAGAACAGTAATAGAAGTACTGATCAGAAAAAAGTCAGTCTGAGGATTGATTCAGTATATTAGAGACAGAAAAAACTCTAAATAATATATGCTTTTTTATTACTAGTATCAATAGGCCCAAATGAATGAACAAAGAATCCTGCATGTATTGGAATTTGCACTATTTAAAATTACCATTATATAAAATATTGTAACTGGTACCAGAACAATAGAAATGTGCAGTGCATATTTGAATAATATGATCCCTTTAGGGGATTGATTCATTATTCAGATTAATCAGGACCTTGCTATACTGGTTCCATAAAAAAGAATAATTTTTCTGCTCTGAGGGGAATTTTATGTAGCAGAATTAACCTGAAATTATAACTTTACTAGGATTTAATCACTAAAAACCTTTACTGTTGTAAAACATTACATACTTCTCAGTTTCAGTGTTATTTCAAATATTTATTCAGAATTCTAGATGGATGTAGTATGTTATTTTTATAACTTTGTTGAGAATCTTCCCTTTCATCTAAGAGAGATATAAATCTATAAAGACAACTGAGTATTAAGATTACATATATATATATATATATATATATATATATATTACACACATGTATATGTGGTATAAATATTGAAATAGTCAAATTTGGTCCTAGACCATTTTCTGGTGAATCAACACGGGTAAATTAAAGAGAAGTAAGGAAGGTGGTCAATAATCGATCTGGACTGTTTTAAATTTCTTCTCCTAAGAATAATATGAATTTTGGGATTTCATATAAAAAAATTCTATCTCTAAAATTCAGAGAACATAAATTGATACTATTAGAATCATAAAAGGGCCATCAATGAAAATACTATTGATTCTCAATTTAGAGATATCTTCACTTAAAATACCTACAGAGACCAATGTTGTACAATACAGTCCCAGTAGAATATAAACTTCTGGACAATAAAGGTGTTTTGTTTTTTGACTCTCTAACCTCAAAGCCAAGTATAGTGCCTTGCACAAAGCAGATGCTTAAAAAGTGTTTGTAGAATTGAATGGGTTCTAAAAATAGCCACAGATTCTTTGTATCTCGTTTGAAGCGATTACTCTATGACCAGATGACCATTTGAGTTATTACTGAAAATGGAAATAGTGTTCTATTTTTAGCTTAGTTGAGATTCTTCCCTTTAGGTAGAAGAGATAAAAGTTTGTCAAGGGGTGGCTAGGTGGTGTAGTGGATAAAGCACCGGCCTTGGAGTCAGGAGTACCTGGGTTCAAATCCGGTCTCAGACATTTAATAATTACCTAGCTGTGTGGCCTTGGGCAAGCCACTTAACCCCATTGCCTTGCCAAAAACCTAAAAAAAAAAAAAAGTTTGTCAAGACAACAGAGCAGTAAGATAAAAAGGTATAAAAGATGAAATGGAAATTCTACCCTAAGCTTTGCTTTGATGCTAGAATGTGGGCTTCAGAATGAAGAGGAGTAAAGTAGAAAGTGCTATTATAAGTCTCGGCTATTTTAAATTTCTTCTTATAAAAATCTGAACTTTGGAGTTTATAAAAAAATTAACAAAATTCTACTTAGAGAAGGCTAGAGAATATAATATTGAATATTGAATCCTAAATTTAGAAGAGATCTACAGGAACTTCCAAACCAAGAAACTACCTTATATTTACATGAAAGAACGGATACAGAACTTAATTAATTTCCATTACCTTATACCAATAATAGGGCACAAATCAGCTGAAGGCTGGTCACAAACATTATGACCAACCTCACTAATCCAATTTTCTAATTGAACAAAGTAACTTTTAGTTCATTTAATAATAATGTTATATAGAAAACTTAATCATTGGGGAAACTTAAAAAAAAAAAGGCACTCCCAAACCTCCTCTAACTTTTCATCCAGTTTAAAACATTTTCATCAGATCCAATTTAACACATAAAAAGAGTAAGGATTTTGACAATAAATATCAGCAAGTATATATTAATTTATAATAATCCTGGAAATAGGTTAGAAGGTTAGACTTTGAGCTACAGAGACCCGAGTGTGAATCCTATCTCAGATACATATTGGCCATGTCACCCAGGGCAAGTAATCTAGCTACTTTTAGATCTCAGTTTCACTCTCAGTAAAATGGGGACAATAGCACCAACTAACTTGAAGAGTTGTTATGAAGATCAGATGAGAATATAGTATGTATAGCACTTTGTGACCCTTAAAGCACTATATGTTAACTATTATCATTGTTTAATCAACCATTTAGCTAGCTCATCCTATAAAATGTGTCATTAGAATCATTTATTTTCAAAGTAAGAAGCAGAAAGATAATTGTCTTGTCCTAACTATTTTCCCCTCTGTGTGATGCTGCCTTTTTTAGAAAACAACACTTTGCATTAATGTAGGACTTTCTTCCTAAGGTTGCTGCTCCTACCTCAGCATTGTTGATGTCCTAACATATTAAAAGTAAAATGCAGGAAATAGAAAACTTCCAAAAAACTTGCTTCTTGTTTAAAAATACCACAAACTTTAAGAAAATAAAATGTTTCACAAAAATACTTCCTGCTGGCTGTGAAAGTAGCTCAATGAGACATGTCTTTAAAACATCCAATGAAGAAAAGAAAATTAACCTCAATAAAGCATACTTCCCCAACAACCCAGGAGATAAATCCTAACTCTGTGGCCAGGAGAGATCCAAGGAAATACCTAAGTCATTCGTTTAACTCCTTATAGGGCTGCATATATTACAATTTCTCATGGCCATAAAGTTCATATCTAAACTATAATTTTTCTGTCATGTGAGTTTATTTTCTCTCAATGTTCTCTCAGCTGTGACACCTGACCAGCACTATGCAAAAATGTTCTCAAGACTCAGCTTGGCACCCTCCATTTATTTTACTGATCTTCTTTGTACTTCTCTCTGTCTCAAGAAATCTGAGTAAACTAGTCCTGAAACTACCAGGCATAATTATCTCACTGTTCCTTCCATCCTAGGCAATTGTTTAGCCATGCCAAGAATATGCTTGCCCTTTTCATTATCTGGTTGACTCACATCTTACTGATGCATGATTATGCACAGTAACATCAAGCAATGTCAGAGTTGGAAAGGACCTTCAAGATTATCTGGTTCAAGTTAACCTTGAAAGTGATAGTGGCTCAGAGGCAAAATGACTTGATTAAAGTTATTAAAGTAGCAGGGCAGTAATGAGAGCCTGAGTTTGTCTGTCTGTCTGTCTGTCTCTCTCTCTCTCTCTTTTTTTTTTTAACAAGGCAAATGGGGTTAAGTGGCTTGCCCAAGGCCACATAGCTAGGTGATTATTAAGTGTCTGAGACTGGATTTGAAGCCTGAGTCTCTTGATCCTTTCTGTATTGCCTATCAAATTCTTGCCAAATCTGCAATGTGTCAAAGATGACCAACTATATTTTCTCCTGTTAGAAGGACAGCTCCTACAAAAGCAGTAATTGGTTATCATATATCAGGCTGTCTGAAATTATACAAGTACATTGGTATGAAACCATTTTATGGATGAGAAGTCTCTTTTCTTACCTGTCAGCATAGCGTAAAGTGTTCAAGGTATGTTCTGTAGCCATGTGACTAGGTGACACATTGGCAATCATGCAGGTTTTGGAATTGCCAATGAAAGAATCCTTCAGTACCTAGCAAAAAAAAAAAAAGTTTGTAAATATTTTAGTCAACTAAATTTTTAGCCAGTTAACACATATTCATTGGATATCTACTAAGTACAGCTACCATAAATAAAGTTGGTGTCTAGCAATAGAATCAGAGTAACAGTAAGGTAATATAATAGTGGAAAAAGCCTTGAATTGGGAGTCAAAAGTCTTGGATTCTTATTCCTAGTTTATTACTAATTACTAATTAGTAATCATAGAACTTTGATCTATTTCTTGTCTCCAGGTCTCTACTTTCTCTGTAAAAGGAGAGTGCTAGATAAGGTCTAAAGTCCTTTCCAGCAATAGTTCTGTTGATTGGATGATCTCTAAGGTTAATTTTAGCTCTTGTATATTTGACTTTTGTTTATTACAGGCTTATCACTTTTGATTTTCTAAATCGAGTGTTATATCATCTTTTTTTTTTTTAGAGTTTGGTTTGGGTTTTTTTGCAAAGCAATGGGGTTAAGTGGCTTGCCCAAGGTCACACAGCTAGGTAATTATTAAGTGTCTGAGGTCGGATTTGAACCCAGGTACTCCTGACTCCAGGGCTGATGCTCTATCCACTGTGCCACCTAGCCTCCCTGAGTTTTATATCATATTTTAGGGAACATGACATGATAACACTACAAAGACACATAAGCTAAAAACAATGGTATTCAATTCTCTATCACTGTTTATGAAGCACATTCCTAAAGCAGTCATGTAGGGTATGCAGTATAAGTGTATTCATTTTACAGATAAAGAAACTGAAAGCAAGAGAAATGTAATGAATTGTCTAGGATCAGGCCCAGAGAATGTCAGAACCAGGATATGAAGTCTATACAACTAGTTCTGATATACTATGCTGACCCTCAGTTGTCAAAAGTGAGTACTAAATAACTACTATTGTAGTTATTTTTTCATATACTACCATGTAATACATATACTACTAGACTGTAAGCTTCTGAAGGGGAAAGAAAGTGTTTCATTCATCTATGTAACTCCCAAGGTGCTTAACCTAGTGCATTCTATGTACTAGTCATTAAATGAGTATTTGTTAAAAACAGGAAAACCTGAATTTTACCTGAGTTAATTTACTTTGTCTGAAGGGAGTATGAGCATGCTCCTGGTCCAATGCACGAATGCATTCTTTTAGCTAACAACAGGAAAGAAACAAATCATGCATCTGTTAGATATCAAAACATAGAGAGATGACTTACAAAATGTACCTATGAAGTTTTCAATCTACACCTGTCACCTTTCTTCTGAGGAACTTGGGGGGGGGGGTTGGAAAGTCTTGTTCTGATTGTACAACCTACCTAATATTACTAGGGAGAAGAATTTAGAGCAAACTAGCCTATAGTCCTCCCTCATGGGACTTGGGGAAGATGAAAGTTACAATTCAGAAGGGGACCACTGGAAGAAAATTAGAACTTCCAACCTTCCATGAAAAAAGGAATACGTGTGAGATTGTATAAGACTATCATTTAATGCATGTAGGTTTGGATTTAAATTTAATATGATTCAGGGAAAGGAACACTAGGCTGAGAGAGAGAAAAAATAATAGAGTACTTGCATCATCACTTTCCAACTCTGTGACTTAGCCACTTAGCCATCACATACCTCATTTTCCTGATCATAAAATGGTAATAAACAATATCAGTTAATTGAAATTCCATGTTCTTCATGAATCTTTCCCACAACGGTCTCCCTTCAGCTGAGTTTCTATAACATATATTGTTTATTGTTTTATCACCCTATTTAGTGTTTAGTTAAGTACAGTTTATATATTAATAATAGTTTTGTGACTCATCTGTGACTTGAGGGTCTTTACTGTTGAAATGAAGATTAGAAAACAAAGGCAACAAGGAAAATGGTTTAAAATCTTAACTATGTTGCTACCTTCAATCACACTTCTGAAAAAATACTGCTGGTTAAGGCATTCCCTGGTCACTCAGAGATGAACATGTCTAGCTTCGAGGCTCATCTGAAATATATCAGTACTACATACAAACAGTACTGTGTGCACATTTTTCTGGGCAAACAGAAAAATAATACCCACATACTCCTGACTCCAGGGCCAGTGCTTTATCCACTGCGCCACCTAGCTGTCCCTTTTTTTTAGGGTTTTTTTTTGTAATTTTCTTTACTTTTAAAAAACAAACCGAAAAAAAACCAACTTACAGCTAGAAGGCTCTGGTTTATCTCTGCACCTTCAATTTTTGTTTGTTTATCTGAATCTCTGGCATCAGCTGCTCTCTCACTTCCAGCCAAGTCAATGAAAGATATCCTAGTGGGTAAAAAAGGGATTTATTTAGCCTGGGAATTTTCCTATTAAACTTGATAGCAGACAACATGCTGTAATATTAAAAAACACAATAACCCTTAACACATTCCCTTAAGAGAGGAAAAATGCTTCATAACTTCCATGAAGTGTTATAATAACATGTTATACCAAGAACCACTTGCACAGGGCCAGAATTCTAGTGTTGTTTTCTCACAATTGTGAGAAAACCATACTTCATGTCAGATTATCACAGTGCAAGCTCACCTTGGCTCTGAAATCAGTTCTGAGGAAAGGGATTAGAAGTTAGATTTCCTTCCAGAACCCTCTTGCTATGTGAGGTACAGAATATCAAGGCAAAATCGAGTCTTTCTAGCCATGACGGGGTATCTGTTGTGAGAACAATTATTTATTGCTGATACATCTGGGTACACACATATACATTTATGAAATAAAACAAAATTCCACAAAAACCTGAACTGAAATGGTATCCATAAAAATAGAGACTTAATTTTCGGAATATATACCTGAGAATAGACAGATGGTTCCTCTCTTAGTTGTGGAAGAACCACGTAAGGATAAAATAAAGTAATTTCTGATAATTCAGAAGTGACAGTTCAGGAAATTTTAGATAGACTAACTATTGTTTTTCAATAAAAATAAGTAGACATATTATTTAAATATTTGAACTCATTCATATAAGGAGCTGACCTTGCAAGGAAGAAGTCATTTTTATTTTGTGCTTGCTGATGGCATTTTCCCCTGGGGATTTATAAAGGCACACAAATTCTACTATTCATCTTTGAACTAAAAAAATGACATATCATTGGGCTACTGGGTTGTTTCTGAAAAATTTTGATTAAAGACTCATGACTAAACCTGTAACATTCAATGTGACTGTTTTGCTTTCCATCTTACCTTCCCAAGGCTCTCTTGGCTGTATCTTTTATCTGAATCTGTATGATAGCATGGGAGCGGGAGGAATCAGAATTAACTCCGGTAGCACCAGTGCTGCGCTCCTTACCACCCTTTAATATAATCTGAAAAATAAAGAGTATCTTACAGAAAGAGTACAAATACAATGGAACAGACTAGCTCAACAAATTAGACGATCCCTACTCACAACAAGGGAGACAAGTACATAAAGAACTGGAAACAGTACAAACCTTAGTCAATAATAGTTCAGAGGCAAGAGGGACAAGGAAAGGCTTCCTGCAGGAGCTGGTGCCTAAGAGACATCTTCAAAGAAAGGAGGATTCTCCTGGAAGCACGTACAGAAATGGAGGACAGATAATGCAAAGTCTTGGAAGGTTAGTTCAGCTGGATTGCAGAGAATAGGTTGGAAAGATGGACTGGGGTTGGAGCTTTAAAAGCTAAGCAAGTTTATATGTTGTCCTAGAAGGGCAGAAGGAAGTCACTGGATTTGGCTGAGTAAGGGAGTTAACTACATGATTAGAATTTCAGTTGAGACAAATTGTTTTGGCAATAGTGTATAGGATGGACAAGAGTGGTGAAATATTTGAGAAAAGGGAGAACAATTTGGAGACTGTTGCAATAATTTAGAAGAGTACAGAGAAGGGTTAGATGCAAGAAAGATTGTGGAGCTAGAAACAGCAAGATTTGGCAACTTAATGGATACGTGGGGTGAGGGAGAACAAGAGTTCAGGATAATGTTGAAATTACCTGAGACACTAGGATAAGAGAATGCTTAGGATAAGCAAATTTTGAAGATGAAGAATTCAGGAAAGATAAGGAATTCAATTTTAGATACTGTTTTAAGATGTTCCCAGAACTTGGGGAAGAGGACTGTGTCTGGATATATAAATCTTGTCCTAGATATAACAATCAAAGCTATGGGAGTTGAAGATTTTACCATGGGAGTAACATGAGGAACTTTTGGGGAATACAATTAGAGGGCACGATGCAGATGATGAACTAGGAGAAGAAACAGTAGGAAATGATTCAGGAGAAAGAGTGGTTAACTGAGTTAAGTAGAGAAACACACTTTGACACATAAACCACCTTCCAGTGCTGCAGAAGTAAGTTTGATGAAATACCACAATCAATCAGCAAACATTTATTAAATATTTAATGTGATTTTTTTTCACATGGAAAGTTACCCCAAAACTAAGTCATGTAGGTTAAGTACACAATAGCAATACAAACCATATAAAGTATATGTCTTTAGAGATAATGTTGAAAAACCCCAAAGATCATTTATTTCCATATATCATGGGTTCTTAAATCATATATGGATTCAGTCAATCTGAAATGCAGAGCCACTGACTGATGCAGAAATTAAGGAACCATACCTACCCATTTTAGTGACTGAAACAAAGGAACAAAAGACATAAGACCAACCATGTCAATATCCACAAAATGCAGGCAGGCCAAGAATGAAGTAGAGAAATATGAAAGTCAAGATGTGTCGAGAAGGCCAAACACTCCCACTGACCCCACCAGTTCTGAACAGATTAGATCTTAGAACCCCTCCAGAACCCTTTCACCAAATGATATTCAGAACCAGGGCAAACTGTTTTTCTAGCCATGATGGGGTATTAAGTGTGAGTGAAGACACTGTTTACTTCTGATAGCCCATGTTCTTGTATTTACATAGATACAGCACTTGTGTGAAACCCCAACAAAGCCTGGGGAGGCATGCCTGAGGGCAGATGTTTCCTCTTCAAGTGAAGAAAGAACCATTTAGGCATAGGGTGAGGTAACTTCTGTTGAATGAAGCATTCTAGTTCCAAGCTTATCACTCAACCAAAACTACTTTCTCCAAAGTTAACAGTGATTAGATAATTCAGTGAAGTTTTTTGAGCCTGTATTTCCAACTCAAACACACAGTAATATTTCATTTTCTTCCGTATTAAATCAGGTGTGGTTGCTCTTAGATTTTTGAGATCTTCCATTGTACTACTCATTATTTTCATTAGTTTCTCTTGGTATCTAAATTTTCATTTGATTTCTTTGTGTATTTTTTCAATTTTTTTCAGGCTCTTATTTATTTGGTTGGGCTATTCTTAGCATTGCTGATTCTTGCTTAATTTCTCCAAATATGTCCTTTATCCATTTAAGGATATACTTTGTCATATCTCATATGATTTGTTTTTCTCTCCATTGCTTCTGGTAATTTGCAAAATTTTTAAAATTCCATGCATCCATTCTTCCTAGAAATGGAAGAATTGGAAGGGACTCTATAGAATTCTTTACTCTATTTACAGAATAAGAAATTAAGATCCAGAGAGGACAACTTCCTCAAGGTCACATAGGTGGTAATTTTTTTCTCCCTTCCTTGTTTTTGCACATATTTTGAGGGCACTCCACCTTCTATCCACATTTTTGCTTTTCTCTCTCATTCCTCCTTTTCCTTTTTTTTTCCCACTCCACTCTCTAACTCTTGCCCTTTCACAGCCATAAGATGGAGCTAATATGGCTAAAGTAAATTTAACTTTGTCAATGGTTCTCCCTTACTTTTGGCTTTGAAAAATATATAGTCTGCTTTTCTTTTTTTTTAATAATGTGATATTGAAGAGACATTCATTTTGCAATTATGTGGTAAGTGGAGTAATATGATGCTCTAAATTTAATTTTTGTCCAATTCTTTCCTGATCTATTGTCAAATAGAGAATTTTTTTCCTAAGGACTTCTTTCATGTTTATTGTACATTGCATTAATGAGTTCAATTATTTTAAATTCTTCTAAACTCTTTTATCTAGTCTTCTCCATGGATCTAGTTTTCTGATTTTAAGTTAATATCAAATGGCTCCTATTATTTTTTAAATATAGTTTGAGATCTATAAGTATTATTTCCCCTCAATTTTTCCCATTATTTCCCCTTGATATATATATATATATATATATATATATATGTTGTTACTCAAAATGAATTTTATCTTTTTATCTAGCTTTGAATAATATCTCTTTGATGATGTGATTGTTTTTCATCCTTCATTTTTGAAGAGGATCAATGACCTCTTGGGGGGATGTCTTGACTTGAGCATGAATTGGACTTAAGTGAAAGAGTTGCATAAAATCATCAGTCTTACTTTCTTTTCCAAAATCACTGAAGTCCAATGATAAGACAAGAGTCTTGACCTGGGATGCAATAGCCAACCATGTTACCTTTTATGTTTGATCAAGTTCGAAGTGATTCATACTGCCTACTTCAGTTATCTCCATGATCATTGGAATAAATTGTTCTCAACTACCCATTTTGCAGGGGAGAAGTTTTTACAAGCTTGGGGTGGTCATCCCCCCTTCCCCACCCAACTCACTGACAGGTCTGAGGCCTATCAACTATTTTCAAGCTGCTTTAGGCTGTCTGCCAAGATGTTTTTACTGGGATGGAGTCACTGTGCATAATACAACAGCTTCTAGGAGCCACAGGTGAGAGTTGGATGAAAAGTGAACACCAAATGTGGATAAAAAGCCCCCAGAGCAGAGGTGCTAGTCCTCCCTGAACACCCCATACACTCTGTGTCAGCTACTGCCTACTAATAGACTGCATATCTAGAAAGCATCTCAAAATCAACATGTCCCAGAATTCATTACTTATTCCCAATTCCATATTCATCCTCCATCTTAATTTCCCTATTTCTGAAGAGGGTAACACTATCAATTCATCAAGTTTGCAACATCAGTGTCCTCTTTAAATCCTCACTTTCACTTATTCCACATATACAATCAGTTCCTTTTTCTCCATTCCCAAGGCCACTAGCATAGTTTTAGACTCTTAACATTTCTTTCCTGGCTTATTGTAACAGCCTTCTAATTGATCTCCCTTGCCTCAAGTCTCTCCTCACATAAATCCTATTCAGCTGCTAAAGTGATATAAAAAAATTATGAATTCAGGGGCAGCTAGGTGGCACAGTGGATAAAGCACCAGCCCTGGAGTCAAGTGGACCTGAGTTCAAATCCAGCCTCAGATATTTAATACTCAATTAGCTGTGTAACCTTGGGCTTTACCTTGCAAACTGACCCCCCCCCATTGTGAATTCGACATCAATATTTCAATATGCAAAGAAGGAGATTACATATCAGACTAGACTCCTATTTCATAAGGGGTCTTTTAAAATTATAGATTAAATTTAATGTGCTAGTAAAAAAATTGGTCTACTTACCTGTGTTCCCTTCTGAATTGATGTTTGTCCTTCATGCTTTTTGTTTTCGCAAGGCAATGGGGTTAAGTGATTTGTCTAAGGCCACACAGCTAAATAAGTATTGAGTACTAGGGGGTCACATTTGAACTCAGGTCCTCCTGACTTCAGGGCTGGTGTGCTCTATTCACTGTATCACCTAGCTGTCCCTGTCCTTCATTCTTGAAGATCAAGACAACAGGGAGGTGAAGCCACGACACACACGTAAATTGGGTTTGAGTGTGGAGGATTGTGTTAAGTCACCAGCCTCACTTTCTGGTGAATATGGAATTGGCAATAGTGTATAGGATGGACAAGAGTGGTGAAATATTTGAAAAAAGGGAGTGCCCTGGTCAGATATGAATCAGAATGACTGGAGATGGCACTGGATGTGAGGTAATCAGGGTTAAGTGACTCATCCAAGGTAACACAGCTCATAAGTGTCAAGTGTATGAGGCTAGATTCAAACTCCTGTCCTCCTGATTCCAAGGTCAGTGCTCTATCCACTGTGTTGCCCTCTAAATTATTTATTTACCTATTACCCCTTCTGAATTACTTATTTTCTTGAAGAGTAGGCTTAATCAAATCACCCCATCCTTCACTCAACAGAGCAGGACCATAAACTTAAGAGTTGGGAGTCATTAGAAATGATTTATCTGGAGAGCATCATTAAAAATAAATTAGATAATTTTGATGACATTAAATTAGAAAGCTTTTGCACAAATAAAGCCACTTGTAACCAAGATAAAAGAAATGTAGTAAATTGGGAAACAATTTTTACAACTAGTATTTCTGACAAAGGTCTCATATCTAAAATACATAAGAGAACTGAGGCAAATTTATAAAAAAAAACCAAGTCATTCTTCAATTGACAAATGGTCAAAGGATATGCAATGGCAATTTACAGATGAGGAAAGCAAAGCTATCTATAGTCATATGAAAAATTGCTCTAAATAATTACTATTTAGAAAAATACAAATTAAAACACTTCTGAGGTACCATCTCACACCTCTCAGATTGGCCAATATGATCAAAAAGGACAATGTTCAATTTTGAAAGGGATGTGGGAAATATGGGACACTAATACATTGTTGGTGCAGCTGTGAACTCATCCAAACTTTCTGGACAGCAATCTGGAATTATGCCCAAAGGGCAATAAAAATGTGCATACTCTTTGATCCACCAATACCACTACTGGGTCTATATATGCTGAAGAGATCATGAAAAATAGTAAAAACATCATTTTTACAAAAATATTCATAGCAGCCCTTTGTGGTAACAAAGAATTGGAAATCGAGTGAAATGTCCATCAACTGGGGAATGGCTGAACAAATTGTAGTATACAAATTGTGGCTGAACAAAATGTTATGGAATACTATTGTTCTATTAGAAACCAAGAGGGATGGGATTTCAGAGAAGACTGGAAAAACCTGAATGAATTGATGTTGAGTGAGATGAGCAGAACCAGAAGAATGATACACCCCAACAGCAACATGGGGGTGATGATCAACCTTAATGGACTTGCTCATTCCATCAATGCAATAATCAGGGACAATGGAGAATACCATCAGTATCTAGAGAAAGAATTGTGAAGTTTAAACAAAGACCAAAGTCTATTATCTTCAATTTTTTTAAAAAAGTGCCTTATGTACTATATAATTTTGCTATCTTCAATATTTTATTTTCTCAAGGATATGATTTCTCTCTCAAAACATTCAATTTAGATCGATGTATAGTACAGAAACAATGTAAAGATTATCAGACTGCCTTCTGTGGGGGGGATGTGAGAGGGAAGGGAGGGTGATGGAAAATTGTAAAATTCAAAACCTTACAAAAATACTACTATTGCATATAATTGAAAACAAATAAAATATTAATAGAAAAATTTTTTTAGCAAAACCCTATTTTACAGTTGAAGAAATCAAAGACTGAAAGATGTTAAGTGATTAGCCTAGGGTCACCTAGCTAGATTAAGGTAGTATTCGAACCCAGGTTTTCCTGTGTCTGGCAGTTAGGTGGGTGCAGTGGATTGAGTGCTAGGCCTGGAAGCAGGAAGAATCATTTCCTGAGTTCAAATCTGGCCCCAGACACTTATTTTGGGTCACTCTGGTCAAGTCACTTACTATTTCTTCATATGTAAAAATCTGTAAAAGAAGGAACCATGCCAGTATCTGTGCCAAGAAAGCAAATGGAGTGATGACTGAAAAACAACTGAACAGCAAACTTCCAGTTCCTAAATCTAGTTCCTTAGCTACTATGCCATTTTATCCTTCAGTGTCTATTTCTTCTAGGATCCAGTATGAATTCTTTATTTGGCATTTCATGCTCTATAACTTGGCCCATCCTACTCTCTTCAGCCTTTTTTACCTTCTTTCCCCACATACTTAACATACAATTAGTCAGACTAGCCTTTCTTTTCTCAAGAGGGTAACATTCCCATATTTCCCATCTTTATGCCTTTGTACTAGCTGGTTCCCCCAAGCTTGAAATAATTTCTTTCTCTTTGAGATAACTCATTTCCTTCAAGATTTTGCTCAAACACTACCTTTTGCATTGATGCCATTTCTGTCCTCCTCAGCTGCTAAAGACCCCCCCTCCGGAAGACTTTGTATGAGTACTTTCCAGACCAACATATATAACATATTAGAACATAAAGTCTTGGATGGCAGAGATTGTGGCTTTTAAACTTGTATCACCAGCAGGTAGAGCAGTTGCCTGGCACATTGAAGGTACAAATACTTGCTGACTGATTATTTAATAAATTCTTGTATAACTATGCCTCCTCCCCAAGTGCAAGACTTTTCATTTATCTCTATCAAATTATACATTATATTCATCTCAATGTTCTTTCTGGATTCTGATTGTAGTCCTGTAAGTTAGCCAATCCTTTCACAGTTTTGTATCACTTGCAAATTTACTAAGAATGACATAAATGCTCTAATTCAAGTCAGTGATAAAAAATGTTAGCAGAGGGAAAAGCAAAGTTCCTGAGCTACTGCACTGGAGACATGCTTCCAAGTTGACAAGGAAACATTAATGGCTAGCTGTTCATTGAGTCTGAGTACTCAACTATTTTAGAATTCATAACAGTATCAAAGTTTGGTCTACATTTCTTCACTGTCTGCCCAAGAATAGCATGTTGACTGAATAAATTCTACACTAAATCTTTAGCATTCTTCAGATTTTACCAATTTAATAACTCATTAAAAAATAAGATTAGTCTGACCTGCATCATACTTGTTAAAGCTAAGTTGCTTCTTTGTGATCATCAGTTACTTTTCTAGCTCTTTTAAATAATGAATTTTAGGTTTACGCCAAGAACAAGTTTATTGGCCTATAGTTTACAAATCTTATCCTTTTTCTTTTTTGGGAGGGAAACCAAAACATTTGTTCTTTTACAGTGCTATGGTACCTCTCCTAATTTCAAAAGTCTTTCAGATATGAAGCATATCAGTTTTTTCAGTACTTAATTTAAGGATAAAGATAGCTAAGTGGCTCAGTGGATAGAGTGCTAGACCTGAAGTTAGAAAGACTCTTCTTCCTGAGTTCAAATTCAGTCTCAGATACTTCTTAGCTGTGTGACCTTGGGCAAAAAAAACCTTGCCTCAGTGTCCTCCTCTGTAAAATGGGCTGGAAAAGAAAATGGCAAACCATGACAATATTTGTGCCAAGAAAACCCCAACTGGACTCACAATGAGTCAGACCGAAATGACTAAACAAAAAAGTGATGAAATTTATGGGCACCAGGTGAGTAGAATTCATTGAGGTGAGCTTTGTTATTAGCTCCTTACTTACTCTTGAGCATTTTGGTTCAGTCCTTTCTAGTCCAAAGGTCAATGTCCTTGGAAGAGGACAAAAAAAGCAGCCTCAGAACTAAGGGTGCTGTTTTATCTCTGCTGCCAGTTATTTGCCCCAATCAGCCTAAGCAGCAATCCTTTCCTTTCTCTGACCTTTCTCTCCTACACAATGTAGCTTTTAAAGAAGTATTTTCTTTTCCCTGCCTGCCTCAGCTCATTCTAAGGTGAAGCAGGTTTTTGTTGTTGTTGTTGTTGTTTTTAGATTTTTCAAGGCAATGGGGTTAAGGGGCTTGTCCAAGGCCACACAGCTAGGTAATTATTAAGTGTCTGAGGTCGGATTTGAACCCAGGTACTCCTGACTCCAAGGCTGGTGCTCTATTCACAGCACCACCTAGTCGCCCCGATGAAGCAGTTTTGACAGAATTTTTGTACTATACAATATTTCTACACTCAGTCTCCATTGCCTACCCCTGCTACCATTTTCTGTATGTATCTTTTAAAGATCTAAATAGACAAATTACCTGTGCATTCACATCAATTTTATCATTTAATTTCCATTTTCTCATTTAAATTATTTCTCTTAGTTTATTGTTATTCTTGAGAATTTCTTATCTCTCCTGTGCTGACTTCCATTGAAGAATCTTAGTCCACATTATCTCATCTACCCTTTCTCTAAAATATCTGAACTCAGGCCCTCCTGACTAGCGGACACCCCCCCCCCCCAACCTTTCTTTCTTTTTACTTTTTTTTTTTGTCAAGGCAATGGGATTAAGTGACTTGCCCAAGGTCACATTAAGCATCTGAATCTAGATTTGAACTTAGATCCTCCTGACTCCAGGGTCAGTGCTCTATTCACTGCACCACCTAGCTACCCTTGAATTGAAATTTGTTCTACCAAAAACACATGTCAGACTATATCCAGGTCCTTTTAGTTTCTCAAGCTCTAGGAGGGGATGGTTTCTCCCTGCTAATATTCCAATAATTTCTACTCCAACAACCAGTTCTTCCCTAGTTATAAAATTTGGTTCCATAACAGAATTCCCCCCCCCCCCCATTGGTTCTTCTATAATCTGAAGGATGAAATTATCATTATCATTAGGGCAAGTCAAGAAGTTATTGGCTTAGCTACTCCATTCTTGGCAGTAAGAACTCCTGGAGATATCAAGATAAGTACAAAGCCAGCTCATACATACTTCTTTGTCAGGATCTGTTGCCCAAACTCATCCATATGCTCTTGCTGTCCAAATGGTTTATCGTATACTCTTTTTTTTTTTTGCAAGGCAAATGGTGTTAAGTGGCTTGCCCAAGGCCATACGGCTAGGTAATTATTAAGTGTCTGAGGTCGGATTTGAACCCAGGTACTCCTGACTCCAAGGCTCTATCCACTGCGCCACCTAGCCACCTCTTATAGTATACTCTTGATGACAAGGATCAATTCTATTTTTCCTTTCAATGATCTTACCTATTTTGTTTATCATAAAAAAGTATATTCATCAGAAGCATATTCCACTCATGGATACCTAGGAGATCAAATTTGTCTCCTTGTATTAGGATCTCTAGTCCATTTTGCTAGTTGCTACAACTCTGGACATTCATGTATCTAAATATGAAGTCATGGATTTTATTTACTACTGAGAATTGTTGGAAGGTTAGATAGAATCCTTTAAGATTAAAATTTAACAAAGGAAATCAGTCCAAGAGAGATGGGAAATGAAGAAAAATGTTGTTCTATCAATACCCAATAGAAATTATTTTGTGTATAAACAGAAAGCTGTGAAATCATTATGCTCCTGCCTGTCTATGAACTAGGCCCAAATATTATACTTTTGGGAACTGGATCATCAATTGGCATAGGATTCAACTGCCCTAAAAGCTAGATAGAATACCTTTCACCTAAGGAAGCATTATGGGAATGAGCATCTTTGTTCTTAGCTTCACAATTCATGGTTGATTGTGATTCCAGATATTTTTAAATAAATTTAAATAAAATACATAAATATTGAATATGAGGTATCTGATTTCTTTGAAGATGAATTAAGAAGGCATATGCTGCATATGATGTCTTCTGTCAACTTTGTGAACTCCCAAACTATCAGATAAGAAATGGCCAATAGGAAAGAATTAGGGTACAGAGAGTGTAGAAGGAATAATAATATCAGGCAATGGATCCTTCTTTGGGCTTTTCGTCAGTGACTTCAAACTTTCTGAAGGCTATTTCTACTTCTCTAGAGACTGTTTAATGTTGAAATTCTTCCACCCACTTGAAATGTTTTGTTTTACCCCCCCCAGAGTCATTTGAATTCTCCAAAGGCATATGAATTTTCCAACTGGGAAGTTCAGTAGCAACTCAGTCTGCAGAGAGATCACTGAAAGATAAATGTGGTTATGATATGACACATGCCATTGCAATTGCCAGATGACTGTTTTTCAGTCAATAGTTGGGATTTTTCAAACTAATCAAATTTAAATACCTTCCTCAGGTTTCAGCTTACAAGACTCAAGAGGCAGTTATACAACAGGAAAATTCCAGCACCCATGCTGAATCTGAAAAGTTACCTCTCTTATATTCATTTTCGAGATGTGGAGAAAATTAAATCTGCCTGGTCAGCTTCCAGGGCAGAGGAATATTTTTAAAGCAACCAAAACAACTAAAAAATATCCCCTTTCCTCAGAAATTCTCATACCTAATAGCTTAAATCTAATCCTAAAAGTAACTTTGGCCAGACAGAGTAATGAATACCTATACCAGCTAAAGGGGGAAGCTGCGGCTGGTGGATCTCTTGAACTTGAGAAATTTGAGCTGCAGTGGGTTAAGCTAATTGAGTATTTTCACTGAGACTAGCACCAATATGGTCTCAGACACTTAATAATTACCTAGCCGTGTGGCCTTGGGCAAGCCACTTAACCTCATCTGCCTTGCAAAAAACCTAAAAAACAAACAAAAAAAACCGAAAAAGACCTTGGGCTAGGGGACTGGGGGAAATGGCAAGTTGTCCTCCTATCTTAGAAGCTTCTAATCTAATAGGGGATGGGAGGAATAAGTCATATACAAAAATTAAACTGTAATGATAAAGTATGAAGAAGAGATGACAAAATTCATCTCCCCTCTCTCACAGGAGGGAAAGGGAGGAAAACTATGGCTATGGAACAATACAACTACTGTTAAGAATCAATTGACTGCTTTGGTGTTGCTGAACTGCTATTTTTTCTTTCTCTATTTTCATCACATTGCATGACTTGATGGGAAAGGGATATATTCTGAAATGAAGGAAACAAAAATGAAAGCTATTAATAAAACTAAAAATTAAAGATATATACATAAATAATCAACAATAACAAAGTGGTGTAGTGTTGGAACATGAATGCATAGTTGTACTGGGGAGAAGGATGTACAGAATATCCATTCTGGAGTAGGAGAGGTAAGGCCAGTTGGGGGGAAGACTTTTCCTTTTAGAGCAGTTCTATAAAGATGAACCTATATAATGATAGTTTCCTATTCCAACCAGCAGTCTTTTCAAAATCCTTGTGGAAATTATGGCTAAATTTCAAAAATCTTTCTTATGAGTTAAATTAAAAAGACATTGCAGAAAAATTGAAAATTGAGGGGATGCTCAACAAATGGGGAATGGCTAAACAAGTAATGGTATGTGAATGTGATAAAGTACTATTTTTCTGGAAGAAATCATGAACAGCTGGTCTTCAGAAAAATCTAGAAAGACTTACATGAACTGATGTTGAGTGAAGTGAGCAGAACCCAGAGAACACTGTACACATGAACAGTAACATTGTGGGATGATCAACTATGATGGACACAGCTCCTCTCAGCAGTTCAGTGATCAAGAACAATACTGAAAGACCTGTTATGGAAAATGCCATCTACATCCAGACAAGAATACTAGCTCAGAAAAGGAGGACAGAGAAGATGAAGCATCAGAGAAGAATATGAATTGGTCTTTAACCCAGAAAGATTTCTTAGAAGAGATCAGAAAGGAGTTTAAAAATCAAATGGAAAAACTAGGAAAAGAAACACAAGAGAAAATGAACACTATGCAAGAAAAAATTAACATCTTATAACAAAAAATGACAGAAGAAAACAAATCCTTTATAAATACAATTGGATAAATGCAAAAAGAAAATTGTTGCCTTAAAAACACAATTGGGCAAATAGAAAAGCATAACAACTCCTTCAAAAACAGAACTGACCAATTAATTACAAAAGGAAAATGAAGAAAATTCTTCTCTAAAAATAGATTGGAATCTGTGGAAATTAATAACTTCATGAGACACCAAGAAAAATAAAACATGAAAAAATAGAAGATAATATAAAATACCTCACAGGTAAAACAACTGACCTGGAAAATAGATCCAGGTGAGACAATTTTAAGAATCATAGGATTACCTGAAAGCCTTGAACAACTCCATACTTCAGGATATAGTTAAGGAAAACCGCTCTGATATCCTGAAACTAGAGGGCAAAATAGTCAATGACAGAATCCATTGATCCCATCCTGAAAGGGATTCTAAAATGAAAATACCAAGAACTATTGTGGCCAAACTCCAGACTTATCAATCACATCAAGGAGAAAATCCTGTTAGTGGTCAGAAAGAAACAATTCAAATGCAAAGTAGTCACAATCAGTATTACACAGGACTTGGCTGTATCAACATTAAAGAATTAGGGGGAGTAGGGTAGCTAAGTGGTGCAATGGACAGAGCACAGGCCCCAGAGGCAGGTGTGCCTGAGTTCAAATCTGGCCTCAGACACTTAATAAATACCTAGCTGTGTGGCCTTGGGCAAACCACTTAACCCCTTTGCCTTGCAAAAACCTTAAAAAAAAAAAAAATTAAAGAATCAAAGAGTCTGGAACATGATATTCCAGAGAACAAGGGAGTTTGGATTAAAACCAAGAATCCACTAGCTAGCAAAACTAAGCCTTCTTTCAGGGAAAAGATGGACATTTAACAATATAGATGATTTTTAATCTTTCCTGATGAAAAGACCAGAGCCAAACAGAATTTAATCTTCAAACAGGAGATTCAAGAGACACATGAAAAGGTAAACAGGAGAAAAGAAAAAACTATTATCTAATAGGATTAAACTGGTTACATACCTACTTGGGAGGAAGATTTTCATTGCATCTCTATTAGAGGGAATTGTAACTTTTTTGAGATAATATACTTAGAATGAAGGCATGAACATTGATAGTATGTCCACGACTTTAATGGAATGAGTTTAAATACATACAAACACACACACACACACACACACACACACACACACAAACACACACAATTCATTGAAAAGGGGGGACAAGGGGAGGCCATGTGGCACCATGGATAGAGCACCAGCCCTGGAGTCAGGGGGATCTGAGCTCAAATCCAGTCTCAGACACTTAATGATTACCTAGCTGTGTGACCTTGGGCAGGTCACTTAACCCCATTGCCTTGCAAAAGAAAAAAAGAAAAAAAATGGGGGGACAGTAAAGAGATGGGAGGAAGGGGGATGTAAATTACATTGTATGAAGAGGTGCAAAGGGGAAGAAAAGGAGGAGATGAGAACCATCTGAATCTTACTCTCATCAGATTTGGCTCAAAAAGGCATTCATACAACACACACTTGGTTGAGTTTAGAAATTTATCTTACCCTTCAAGTATTAGAAGGGGAAAGGGGGAGGGGAGGATTGATAGGAAGAAAGGAAGAAAGGGGAAAAGAGAAAGGGGGAAAAAAGGGAGGGGTAGACAGAAGGAGTGAACCCATTGAAGGAAGTGCCATTCAGAAGTAAAATCCTGGGGAGGAGGGATAAAGTGAAAGGAGGAAGAAATATGAACAGAGAGGAGATAGCATGGAGGGCAATAAAGAGTTAGGAATTATAACTGCTAATGTGAATGGGATGAATAAATGTAAGCATATAATATAAATGTATATTTACATATAATGCACGTATGTAGTATGTAATGCATGTACAACATATATTTACATATAATATATTTACATCTATGTACATATATGTAAGCATATAATGTAAATGTATGAATAAATGTAATCAGATAGCAGAGTGGATTAAAAACCAGAATCCTACAACATGCTGCTTACAAGAAACACATTTGCAGAGAGATACATATAGAGTAAAAGTAAAACATTGAGGCAGAATATATTATGCTTTAGCTGAAGTGAAGTTTATCTCAGACAAAGCAGGTGCAAAAATAGAAGATCTCATTAAAAGAGATAAGGAAACTATATCCTCCTAAAAGGTACCAGAGATAATGAAGTAATTTCAATACTAAATATGTATGCCCCAAGTGATATAGCATCCAAATTCTTAGAGGAGAGTTATAGGAAAACACAGACAGTAAAATTCTGCTGGTAGGAGACCTCAACTCAACCTCTCTCAGAATTAAATAAATCTAACCATAAAATAAAGAAGAAGGAAATTAAGGAGGTGAACAGAATATTAGAAAACTCATAGACTTCTGCAGAAAATTGAATGGGATAGAAAGGAATATACATTCTTCTCTGTGGGCACATGGCACCTACACAAAAATTAACTTTGTATTATGGCACAAAAACCTCTTAAACAAATGAAGAAAGGCAGAAATATTGAATACATCCTTTTCAGATCATGAAGCAATAAAAATCATGTACAATAAAAGGCCATGAAGAGACAGACTTAAAACTAATTGGAAATGAAATAATCCAATTTTAAATAATGAGTGGATCAAACAACAAATCATAGAAAGAATTAATGATTTCATCCAAGACAAGGACAATAACGAGATAACATACCAAAACTTATGGGATACAGCCAAAGCAGTTTTTAGGGAATATATTATATATCTAAAAGCTTACATGAATAAAATAGAAAAACAGGAGATCAATGAACTGTGCATGCAACTAAAAAAAGAGAAAGAATGAATTAAAAATCCCCAATTAAATATTAAATTAGAAATTCTGAAATTAAAGGTGAAATTAATAAATTTGAAAGCAAGAAAACTATTGAACTAATAAATAAAATCAAGAGTTGGTTTTATGAAAAAAAAACAAAAAGAGATAAACCTTTTGTTAATTTGTTGTTTGTTTTTTTTTTTGGCAAGGCAAATGGGGTTAAGTGGCTTGCCCAAGGCCACACAGCTAGGTAATTATTAAGTGTCTGAGACCGGATTTGAACCCAGGTACTCCTGACTCCAAGGCCGGTGCTTTATCCACTACGCCACCTAGCTGCCCTAATTTGATTTTTAAAAAAGGGGAAAAAAGTATCAAAAAGAAAAAGGTGAATTCACCACCAATGAGAAGAAAACTAAAATAATAATTCATAACTATTTTGCCAAACTGTTTATCAAAAAGTTTAATAATCTAAGTGAAATGGATGAATATTTACAAAAATATAAATTGCCCAGGTTAAAAGAAGAAATTAAATATCTAAAAAAATTCTATCTCAGAAAAAGAAATTCAACAAGCCACCAATGAATTCTCTAAGAAAAAATCTCCAGGGCCTGATGGATTCATAAGTGAATTCTATCAAACATTCAAGGAACAATTGGTTCCAATTCTATATAAACTATTTGAAAAATTAAGTGAAGATGCAACTGCCAAATTCCTTCTATGATATCAATATGTTGCTGTTACCTAAACCAGGAAGAATTAAAACAAAAAAAGAAAATTATAGACCAATTTCCCTAATGAATATGGATGCAAAAATTTTAAATAAAATATTAGCAAAGGAATTTAAGCAAGTTATCACAGGGATAATGCACTATGATCAAGAAGGATTTGTACCCGGAATGCAGGGTTGGTTCAATATTATGAAAACTTAATTAACCATATCAATAACAAACCTAACAGAAATCAGATGATTATCTCAATAGATGCTGAAAAAGCTTAACAAAATACAGCACCATTCCTAATAAAAACACAGAGGGCATAGGAATAAATGGATTGTTCCTAAAAATAATAAGCAGTATCTATCTGAAACTATAAACAAGCATAAACCCATGGGGGAAAAGCTAGAACCAATAAGATCAAGGATGAAACAAGGATGCCAATTATCACCACTCTCATTCAATATTATATTAGAAATGTAAGCTTTAGCAAGAAGAAAAGAAAAAAGCGAAGAATTAAAATAGGTAATGAAGAAGCAAAACTCTCACTCTTTGCAGATGATATGATGGTATACCTAGAAAACCCTAGAAAATCATCTAAAAAACTAGTGGAAACAATTATCAACTTTAGCAATGTCACAAGATAAAAAGTAAATCCAGATAAATCCTCAGCATATATATATATATATAAAATTACTAACACAGCAGCAAGAGATAGAAAGAGAAATACTATTAATTTCATACAATTTAAAATACTTGTGAGTCTACCTGCCAAGGCAGACTCAGAAACTCTATGAAAAAAGCTACAAAAAGGGTGGCTAGGTGGCGTAGTGGATAAAGCACAGGCCTTAGAGTCAGGAGTACCTGGGTTCAAATCTGGTCTCAGACATTTAATAATTACCTTAGCTGTGTGGCCTTGGGCAAGCCACTTAACCCCATTTGCCTAAAAAAAAAAAAGCTACAAAACACTTTTCTCCCAAATAAAATTAGATCTAAATAACTGGGCAAATATCAATTGCTTATGGGTAGGCTGAGCTAAAATAATAAAAAATCACAATTCTACCTAAATTACTTATTTAGTGCCATAGCAACCAAACTTTCAAAAAATTACTTTAGTGAATAGAAAAATTAGTTAACCAAATTCATATGGAAGTACAAAACGACAAGAACAGCACCAGCACTGGAGTCAGGAGAACCTGAGTTCAAATTTGACCTCAGACACTTAATAATTACCTAGCTGTGTGACCTTCAGCAACTCACTTAACCCCATTGCCAGAAAAAAAGTAATAGTCTTTCATCTTTGTTCAAACTTCACAATTCTTTCTCTGGATACAGATGGTATTCTCTATTGCAGATACCCCAACATTGTGCCTGACTGTTGCATTGATGGAATGATCAAGTCCATTAAGGTTGATTATCACCACCCCCCCATGTTGCTGTTAGGGTGTACAATGTTTTTCTGGTTCTGCTCATCTCTCTCAGCAACAGTTCATGCAAATCTTTCCAGGCTTCCCTGAATTCCCATCCCTCCTGGTTTCTAATAGAACAATAGTGTTCCATGACATACATATACCACAGTTTGTTAAGCCATTCCCCAATTGAAGGACATTCATTTAGTTTCCAATTCTTTGCCACCACAAACAGGGCTGCTATGAATATTTTTGCTCAAATAAAAGATAATATTAATCAATTAGGAGAACAAAGAATGGTTTACTTGTCAGATCTATAGAAAGGGGAGCAGTTTATGACCAAAGAAGAGATAGAGAACATTATAAAAAACAAACTGGGTAATTTTGATTAAGTAAAAAAGGTTCTGCACAAACAAAACTACTGCAACCAAGATTAAAAGGAATGTAGTAAATTGGAAAACTATTTTTATAACTAGTATTTCTGACAAAGGACTAATTTCTAAAATATATAAAGAACTGAGTCAAATTTATAAAAAAATAAACCAAGTCATTCCCCAATTAATAAATGGTCAAAGGATTTGGAAAGGCAATTCTCACACAAAGCAATCAAAGCTATCTATAGTCATATGAAAAATTGCTATAAATCATTATTGATTAGAGAAATGCAAATTAAAACATCTCTGAGATACTACTTCACACCCCTCAGATTAGCCAACATGACTATAAAGGATAATGATCAATTTGGAAGGGGTGTAGGAAAACTGGGAAACTAATGCATTGTTGGTGGAGTTTCAAACTGATCCAACCTTCCTGGAGAGCAATTTGGAATTATGTCCAAAGGGCAATAAAAATGTGCATATCCTTTTTTTCCCCCCAAGGTTTAAGTGGCTTGCCCAAGGCCACATGGCTAGGTGTGCATATCCTTTGATGCAGCAAAACCACTACTCTGTCTATATTCTGAAGAGAAAAAAGGTAAAAATCCCACATGTACAAAAATATTCATAGCAGCTCTTCTGGTAGTGGCAAAGAATTGGAAATTGAAGGGATGCTCATCAACTGAGGAATGGTTGAACAACTGTGATATATGTATGTTATGTCACACTATTGTTCTATAAGAAATCACGAGATTTCAGATCTCAGAAAAGACTAGAAAGACAATATTATATACCCTAAAAACAACAGTGTGTGATGATCAACCAGAATGCACTTGTTCAGGGGCGGCTAGGTGGCATAGTGGATAAAGCACCAGCCTTGGAGTCAGGAGTACCTGGGTTCAAATCTGGTCTCAGACACTTAATAATTACCTAGCCGTGTGGCCTTGGGCAAGCCACTTAACCCCATTTGCCTTACAAAAAACAAACAAACAAACAAAAAAAAAACAGAATGCACTTGTTCATTTCAGCAACACAATAATGAAAGAATTTTAAGAGACTTGATCATCCATATCCAGAAAAGGAACTACGGTATTTAATGAAGACTAAAGCTTATTATCTTCAATTTTTAAAAGTTGCCTTATGTATTATGATTTAGTTAATTTTGTTACTTTTAATGTGTTCTTTCTTCCACTTGGATCTGATTCTTCTCTCACAACACATTCAATTTTGCTCTATGTTTAGCATGGTTAGAAATGTTAAGCCTATATCAGATTGCTTCCTGTCAGTGGAGAAAAAGGGAGAAAAATTGTAAAACTCAAAACCTTGCAAAAAAAAAATGACTGGTAAAAACTACCATTGTATGTAGTTGAAATCAACCTTTTCCTTTGGCAAATAAAAAAATTTCACTTTAAATTTACTTTACAATTTTTTTACTTTGCTTAAATTAAGCCCAAGGCCCTTGAGCTAACTAGCAAAGTGAACATTTTCATTTCTTTAAACACAGTTAAAAGTAGTTGAGACTACAAAAAGAGGCTTACCTCTAAAAGGAGATCCACACTATCCACTGGAAGCTCCTGCAATCCCACAATCTGAACGACATGTTTACTATCTTCTCTTGCAAAAAGTCTGCAGGGGCAAGAACAGTGTTAATGGGAATCTATCTAGCTTAAGGCAGCAAGGAACATCTACAAGGTTTTCTGTTTCAATAAGTGAAAACCAGAATATTATTGGCTATTGCTAGACTATAAAGTCAAACTAGTACTGTTAAACCAAAATAGAAAAGTCATCTCTTATTTACATTATAGATTATTTTTTAAATCTGCTAAAAGGAACTTGGATCAAGTCTAGTATTAATAGCAACAAAACAATTTAAACTAAATTTTAAAATACATTTTAAAAATCTAAACCACTTGGAATACCCAATTCCCAACCCTCTCCTCCTAGCATCTAATTTCAATATTCCTTCTAGTAAAATGGAAGGCTCCAGTAGTAGAAGACACAAGTTAGTTAAAGGATCATTTGAAAACTTGAGGAGCAGTAACAAAATTTTAAAAAGGAATTAAGTTTTATACTTCCAAAACAGAATATAAAAATAAATTGAATACATATGTTGGCAAAGTCCTTTAGTATTTTTGACCAATTCAAAAACCTTACATTTCAAAGCTGCCTCTTCTTTTCCCCAATACTGTAAAGTAGTACTATGGTAGTTTTATTACTACAGTACTACACCTTCATAGAATCACAAAACTTAAAAGTTGAAAGAACCTCAGTGGACATCTTGAGGAAATCAGTAAGCCAAATATGGTACTACATGCCTGCAATCCTAATTGTTTTAGAGGCTGAACCTTGAGGTTCTGGAATTCTGAGCTGCAGGAAGTTATACCAATTACATGTCATGTTAAGTTTGGCACCAGGACAGCTGAAGAGGCTTAGGTCAGAAATGGAGCAGATTAATGTACCCATGCTGTTTAATAGTAGGACTAGGCTCATTGAATAGCTCTGTACTTCTAGCCTGGGTGAAAGTCTTAAGTCTTTTAAAAAAGAAATTAGAAGAATAAAAATTAGAAGATATGGTATTCAATTGAAGATCACATAATCAATCAAGTGAGGGAGATAGAAGAAAAATTAGGAAAAGAAACGAGAGAGTTGCAGGCAAAAACATGAAAAAGAAGTCAGCAGCTTAGTCAAGGAAATCCAAAAAAATGCTGAAGGAAAAAAAACATGTTAAAAACCAGCATAGGTCAAATGAATAAAACAATTCAAAAAGTTATTGAGGAGAAGAATGCTTTAAAAAAGCAGAATTGGCCAGATGGATAAAGATATAAGAAAGCTCTCTGAGGAAAACAAATCCTTCAGATGTAGAATGGAAGGGAAGCTGCTGACTTTATGAGAAGTCAAGACACAATACTTCAAAACCAAAAGAATGAAAAAAGTAGAAGAAAATGTGAAGCATCTCACTGAAAAAACAACTGATCTGGAAAACAGATTCAGGAAAGAAAATTTAAAAATTATTGGGATACCTGAAAGTTATGATCAGGAAAAGAGCCTTGACATCATTTTTAAAGGATTCCTACAGGAAAATTGCCCAGATATCGTAGAAGCAGAGGGCAAAATAGAAATTGAGAGAATCCACCGATCTCTTCCAGAAAGAGATAAAAAAACAACTCAGGAATATTATAGCCAAATTCCAGAACTCCCAAGTCAAAGAGAAAATATTACAAGCAGCCAGGACACAATTCAAATATTGTGGAGCTACAGTCAGGATCACACAGGATTTAGCAGCAACTACATTAAAGTCTTGTAGGGCTTGGAATATAATATTCTGGAAGGCAAAAGAGCTTGGAATACAATCGAGAATCAACTATCCAGCAAAACTGATTGTCCTCTTCCAGGGGAAAAAGAGGGACTCTCAATGAACTAGGGGAATTTCAAGTGTTCCTGTTGAAATGGCCAGAGCTGAACAGAAGGTCTGATCTTCAAATACAGGACTCAGATCAAGCATGGAGAGTGGAGGAGAAGGGGAAAATATGAGGGACTTGATGATGAAATATGTGTATTCCTGCATGGAAAAATGATATTGCTAATACTCACATGAAACTTCTCGTTTAATACAGCAGGCAGAAGGAGCTTTTATAGATGAAGCACAGGAGAGAGCTGAATTTGAAGATATAATATATTGTAAAAAAGGAGTCAATGGCTAAAAGGGAAATGTAATGGAAATAAGAGAAAGGAGAGGTGGAATAGGCTAAGATATTTCATATAATAAGGATTTTTTTTATAATAATGAGCTACTGCAATGATATGGAAGGGGGGGAGGCAAGGGGGAATGAGGGGACCTTCGCTCTCATCAGAGGTGGCTTGGAGAGGAAACAGCATATATATACTCAATGGGGTATAGACATCTAGAGTAAGAAGGAGAGAAGGGGGATGGGGGAAAGGGGGGGATGTGAGTGATGGAGGAGAGGGTGGACCGTGGAGCAGAGTGGTCAGATATAATACATTTTTTTTTTAACCTCTTGCAAGGGGCTGGGATTGGATGGCATGTCCAGGACCACAGGGCTGGGTGGTTGCTGGGCCTTAGGGGTGGTATGTGGGCTCAGGGCCTCTTGGCCCCAGGGCTGTTGATCAGTCTGTTGCCACTCAGCTACCTTACAGCACATTTAAGAAGAGGGACAGAGTGAAAGGAGAGAGAAAATAGAATATATCGTAGTGGGTAAGTATGAATGGAGGGAGTTGCGATCAGCAATGGCAACAGTAGAAAAATATGGAACTAGCTTTTGAGATGGACTTATCATAAAGAATGTGATCCAGCCGCGACAGAGCTGGTGGTGTTGAAATGGACTGAAGCACATTTTATTATTATTATTTTTTTGGGGGGGGGGTTTCAGGGCAAGTGGGGGTTGGGTGATTGTTGGGTCCCTGAGGCCAGATTTGAACCTGGGTGCTCCTAACTCCAGGGCCAGTGCTCTGTCCACTGTGCCACCTAGCTGCCCCTACTATTATTATTTTTTTAATTTTAGTTTTTTTCTCTTTTCCTTTATTGCTCATGAGGGTCTATATTTTTTGGGAAGAGGGGGTATTATGTTTAACTCTTAAACAAGAATATTTTAGTAATGTATAAAAAACATCATTTGAACAAAAACAAACAAATAAATTAAATAATGTGAGGAAGATCAACTTATATAGTTTTTCAGAATAATCAGAACAAGCTAGAAACTGTAGCTGATGCAATTTTAGAAGATAGAATAGATTAAGCTCCAAGAACTTTGTACAAATTGAAAAAGCCTTTACACTGCTTATTGGAAATGAGAATGGATCCAACCATTTTGGAACAATTTGAAATTTACCCAATAAGTTATTAAGCCGTTTATACCTTTTGACTCAGCAATATCACTATTAGGTTTGTTTCCCAAGGACTCAGATGTATTTACAGCAGCTCTCTATGGTGGCAAAGAACTGGAAATTGGGGTGATACCCATCAACTGGGGAATGTCTCAACAAGTTGTAGTATATGATTGTGAAATACTACTGTGCTAGAAGAAATGACAAGCTAGTTGATTTTAGAAAAACATGGAGACTCAGAATAATGAAGAGTGAAATGAGCAAAACCATGTTGTAAACAGTAATAGCACTATTACTTGAAGAATAACTGTGAATGACTAAGTCTTTTATTATAAATACTATAAAGAATCTATGAAGGTAAATACTATTCACCTCCAAAGAAAAAACTGATACAGATGAATAGTATGGTTTTACACATATACATACAGACACAGAAACACCAGACAGAGACACCCTTGACTTTAACAGTGGTCTTTTCTATTGAGAAAGGAAGAAAAAAAATCAAAAGAAAACTCAGAAGCACAGACAAATAAGAATTTCACTGAAGTGATGTGTAATATTTATTACTTTCAAAAAAAGTAAAGATTGTTGAAATGGAGATACACGATTTCATCTTTAATCTGCTTTTTGATTTGTATTGTTGGAAAGGTTTTTTTTGTCTTTTTGTATTTAAATTCCTTTCCAGTTCTATGGATACTCTTAATACTTTGGTCCTTCATCTTACAGATGAACAAAGGATCCAAAAGGGTGGAAATAACAAAAATCCTGAAAGGGTAATGACTTTACTAAGGTCACAAGTTGGTCAGTAGCATAGTCACAATCTCTAACTCAAATCTTTTGTCTTTAAACTCATTATTCCATTCCATCCAACATACATTTAATAAGTGCCCAGAGTATCCAAGGCAAAAGAAGACTTTGATTGTTTATATTTCCACCAGAAATAGCACTCTTACACAATACCATATTTAAAAAAAATGATTCAATTGAATTTCTATCCCTAATTGCAACAACTTTATGATAGTATGGTTATATAAGATACCTTTTTCTTCCATTTAGAAGATCATAAAGTTGTCCACAGTAGATCTCATAAAAACTAATCCACACAGAGAGGTCTCTCCTTGGCTGGACAAGGTCTATTTGCCTAAAGATGTCTTCAGCAGCAAGAGCATAGAGTCCTGGATTTTGATGAGTCCCTATCATGGTATAAGTCTTTCCAGCCCCTGTTTGTCCATATGCAAAGCAAGTGGCATTTCCTCTGTGAAAAGAATCAATAATTAATACATGAATTTGACTCAGTTATGCATGTTCTTAAACTACTAACTTCCATATAAATAACAAAAAGTGAGCTAGATATATGAAATATCTTTATAGAGTGGCTTATACTATAAATAATCCAAGAGGGAAAAAAAGAGTTCACAAAGCAGGATTATTTACAGAATAGACACTTTTTAAAAAAAGAGGAGGAAGGCACAAAGATTTGATTCAACCAACAAACACATTTATTATGCTTCCATCATAGGTCCAGTTAGGCATGGTCTTTGTCCTGAAGAGATTAGTCTGCTTGGGACATAAGATTCATGCTCAGGAAATAAATATAAATGAAATGAAATATAATCCAAATGCTAAATTCTGTGGTATTGTTTTAAAAAATTTTTTTTTAATTTTTATTTTAAGGCAATGGGATTAAGCAATAAGGCAATGGGGTTAAGTGAGGTATTGCCTTTCAAAAATCAGTTTATGAGCTAGAACATTTGGGGAAGACTTGGAAAAGGAATGCCTTGAGCCTAGGACTTTATGGAATGATAGGATTTGAAATAAAGGAGAGAAAGGTCAGTCCAGGCAAAATGGGAACATGGATCAAGGTCTCAGAGATAAGAATGAGTATGGTATACAACAAAGAGAAGTAATGGAAACTAGATTAAATAATTAATATGGGGTTACAAAAGGTTGCTAAGCAGGGAAATTTAGAATTGATAGGTAATATAAGTCTCTGCATAAATAACATTACACAATACCTATCTGCAGCAAAGGAAAGAAGAAAACCTTACCTGAAGCTAGGGAAGGAGACTAAAAAAGGCAAATATGGAAAATAAGAAAAAGTAAAATGACAACTGTGTCTATGCACTTCCTTGTGAGATGGGAAGGCTGTCTATTATTATCCTTATTTTCAGATGGGGAAATTGAGGCTGAGAGAAGAGATTTCCAAAGCCAACACATCTAATAAGTGGCAAAAGCAACATTAGATTCCTGGTCAAGACTCCAAATCTAATACATTTTCGACTCTACTGAATTTAAGATTGGATAATGATCCTTTTTTTTTTATTCGCCCCTATAATATCTAGTACTGTGTTCTGAAAATAGTAGGCATTCAATAAATTTTGCTAAGGTGACAGAAGAGCAGTTTTAAGAGGAACTGAAAATAGGCAGGGGAAGAAACAATTGGAGGTATATGGACACAAAAGCTAAATTTTGAAGAAAAGACAGTGTTCAAAGGGAGAACAAAGAAGTTTTTATAAGGTAATGTCCACAACAAATTCAGAACTGTTTAAAGAGTATAACCTTATTTTTTTATATATGGTCATGAAAGAAGTTCTCTCCATCCTACCACAAACAGAATCTAATGTCTCACTATTGAGTATCCTGCAATTTAATTCCAGCACACTTTTATTAATTCATGTTCCTAAACTCTCCTCCCTTATTGTATATAAGAAATGCAGAACTGCAAGACTACATATAAAACTTTCACCTACTTGGGACTTTAATAAATTTTTAAACATAATTATTGTACTTACTAATCTTAATCTGTGCTCTCATGAATACCCAAAGCCTGATTATAGAAATCTTTATTTAACAACAAGGATACATATTTCTAAATATCAAAATATCAGATTACATACAATTAATATTCCGATAAATTATGTTCTTTAAAACAACCTATATTTTCTTTTTGCTCTGAGAATCAAAATCACTCATGAATGAGAAAAAATTCAAATTTCTAGTTACTTATTAAAGTCCTATAAATATTGATATTGAATTTTCCCCACATAGTTTAATTTAAATAATCATTAAATTAAAATACAATAGACAGAAAATTCTCAATTCATGTTTTGTTCAATATGAAAAATGCCAATAGGATTCAAATAGAAAAATAATTTGTGAAAAGGAAAGAGAAACTGAGGGCTATCCTACCCTTTAAAAATATGCTGAATCAGTGGGTGAGTAGTCTTCATATATACATCTTGATTGGTACACGTCTCACCAAAGACTTCGTCAAAATAAAACACATGCTGAAAAATAAATTTTATTTTATAGGAAAATTAATATAATGGATTTTCTTCAACTAAACCAAAAAAAGTACCAAGTTTTAATTCATAATAATGATAATCAACCCATAGATAGCATAAGCAATCAGAAGCTAACAGATGACAATAAGTTAGGACAGAAGTAAAAATCATGGTATTAACTGCCAAATAAGGTCAAAAAAATTCCAAATGATCTAATGCCTAAGAGGTGATTAGAATGGCATTAGAAGAATTCTAGGACGGGGGAAGAATTCTCAGAAAAATTTTAAAGGATACAACAGATCTGGAAGTTATATATGGGTGCTTAAATAAGAACATTCCAAACTAGGTATGAAAAATTCTCAAAAGGGCTCATTTTAATCTTACATATTGCTCAGTCAATATAGGATTATCTCCCACCCTCCCACCACATTTTATGTTCTTAATAGTCATTTTGGCAAGGAATAGGAATTTCCCCACCCCATACTAAAATTATTTATTTGAAGTCTTCTGAGTTGGACATGAAATCCTTTTATGTGATCTCAATCAGCAACCTTGGATTTAGTTATTCCTCTGCCCATGATTCTCAGATCTACTATCTAGCTCTAAGCTCTCTCCCGAACTCTAGCTTCACATCTTCAAATGTCCATTTAACATCTCAAACTGATTGTCTCTTAGGCATTTTAAATTCAATGTGTTCAAAACTAAACTTTTATCTTTCCTTCCTAAGATCTTCCCATTTTCTATCTTTTCTATTTCTATGGAGGACACTATCATTTTCCCAAATCTTCCAACCTAGGTTAACTCTTCATTTTCACTGTCCCCCATCCCCATAAAAAATCTATTGTGAAGGTCTGTTGAGTTTATCTTTATAACATCTCTCACAACATTCCCCTTGTCTCCTCTTGCCACCACCCTGGTGCAGGTCCCTATCACCTCAAAACTAGGTTACTGTTAATAGCTTGTCAATTGATGTCTTGGCTGTCAAAATGATCTTCCTAAAGCATTTTACTAATCATGTCATCACCTCCAGAAACAAATTTTAAAATCATTCAAAACTTTTCATAGCCTAACCTCTTCTTAATTTTCCAGTCTTCTTTTAGCTTGCTCATCCCAACATACTGTACAAATAAATGATACTGGCCTCCATGTTGTTCCTTGCAAAAGTTATTTCAGGCTGCCTGCCTGCCATACTTGGCATTCTCTCCCTCTTCCCTTCCTCCTCCTGTATTCCCTGGTTCCAAGGTCCAGTTAAAGTCCTTCCTTACAGGAAGCCTTGCCTAATCTTCTTCAATGCAAGTGCCTTCCCTCTGCTGATTATCCCCTGTATAGATTTTGTTTGTTCAGAGTTTTTTTATGTTGCTTCTCCCATTAGTCTGGGAAGTTCTGGAGAGGAGGAACTGTTTCTTGTCTTTCTTCAGATTCTCAGAGCCACCACAATGCTGACAAATGCTTCCTGACTTGACCCACATGATATCCCTTTGATTTATTGAATTAATATCTTCATTTTTCTTATAAAAAAAGAATTAAGGCTTAGAGAGATTGACTTGCCCTTCAAGGTTAGATAAATACTGAACCTGAAATAGAATTCACAGGCTGCTACTTTTAGCCTGAAAAATGTGAAGTCTTATAGGGTAGAGAGTGGGAAACAAGGGGAATTTCAAATATGCAAAAGGCTGACATATGGCAGAGTGATTAAACATTCTGAATAGCAAGGGAGAACTTTCTAACAACTAAAGTCCAAAAATGGAACCTACTATTTTGTAATGTGATTTCTGATGCACATTAATGGATATATTTAAGGAGAACTATCTTGCAGGGAAGATATGAAGGATATTATTTCACTGGGTAAGAGATCCTCTTGAGTTCTTTCAATGATAAGATTCTAAGATACTCTAACAAAAAAGATCAAAGTTAATATTCTTTACAGCATAAATATAGATTAGTTCAAAATTTAAAAGGTAGCATCATACCTGTAGAATATATTGGGTAAGGTCAACTGCTTCTTTCTTTTCATAGACAAATAAAGTTTCGTTATCTTCTACAGTAATGATATTAATTTCTCCACGCCTTTCTTCCCTCATGCCTAAAGGGCGTTTCCGTACACAAACTCTGATTTTTTCAGTTTCAGTCCAAACATTATCCTCTTCTGAGATATTCTCTCTGAAACAAATTTTTAAATGATTTTCATTAAAAAGAAAAAAAATGTTAAAAGCTAACTAAATTTGATATTACAATTGTTAAATGATCCTAAAAGCAGCATCCATTTCTATTTTATCACCTTACACATGTTTAAGAATGATTGATTGGTAGTTTTGATGATGATGAATGCTATCTCTAAGTACAGGGTGTTCAGAGGTCTTATTGCAGATTTAAGTTTTAATAAGCAATAAAGTGTATTCATTCATTAATAATTTTATGGTTTAAAGCTTATTAACTAATAATTAATAAAGCTGACACTAATCTTAAAGCTGCATTAAGACTTCTGGACTACTCTGGACAAATTTGTTGAAGTACAAAAATTGAGATATCATAAAAGTGAAAACTGCTTTTGCTTCTGTTTCAAATACTTCAATAACTAAATTTGTCTGTAAATATGTTTAAATGTTATCCATCATCCATTCTTAATTGTGTTAATTGGTGATTTTGGTGTAATTCCTGACAAAGTACTGATAGATTTTAAATTTAGGGAATCAGAAGTAGAGTTCTTTCTGAAAAGCTTATTCATTCTTTAGGTTTAATAATTCATTTTGACTAATCTTTTTAACTTGGTTAAAAGTCTTTCTGCACCTCCATCTTTTAAAAGTCTCAATTCATATTTTATCTCCCTCACTATCCAATTATTCCCAAGAATTTTATTCTTCTCCTAACCATTTTTCTAATTTTTTTCCCATATAAAGTGACCAAACTTAATGAATTAGGACAGTATCAAAATTGTCAGTTTTCTGTCCCTCTGTGTCATTTTAATGTTCTTTTTTGATACGTTCTTCACTAGATCCTGCTTCTTTCTCCCTTCTCCCTTTCTTTTTCTATTATACAGTATCTGTCATACTTATTTACTAAATAAACAGCCCCAATTTTAGGTTTCTAAGGAGATTTCATAATTAGTTTCATCTTTCTCTCCTGATTCTACATTATAATCAAAAACATCTTTTTGTTTCCATTTCCTGGCAGTTTGGTTGGTAACCTTAATCTTAACAATAAGCATAAAACAAAACAAGGGTACTAGATATGAAATTCTATTTGAAACTATGGACCAATTTATTTTTACAAAGAAATTTATTTTAAAAGGAATTTCTATACAAATTAAAACAACACTTTTCAGATTGACTAATCTGATAGAAAAGAAAAATGATTTTGGATGAGATGTGGGAAAATTGGGACACTATTGCATTGTCGATGAAGTAATAAACTGATCCTACCATTCTGGAGAGCTATTTGAAACTGTATAAAACTGTGTATACCCTTTGAGTCAGCAATACTACTTACTGGGTTTATACCCCAAAGAGATCAAAAAAAGGGGAAAGGACTTATTTGTATAAAAATAGTTATGATAGCTCTTTTGTAGTGGCAAAGAATTGGACATTGACAAATTGAGGTATATGATCATAATAGAATATTACCACTGTGCTATAAGAAATGATGAACAGGATGACTTCAGAAAAAAACCTGGAAAAAACTTAAAATGAACTGATAAAAAACCAAGTGAGCAGAACCAAGAAAGCATTGTACACAGTAACAGCAATATTGTAATGATGATCAACTGTGAGTGATTTAGCTTTTCTCAGCAACACAACAATCTAAGATAATTAAGGACTCATGATGAAAAAGGCCATTCAACCTCCAGAGAAAGAACTACAGAAAAATACTATTTTTATTTTCTGCATTTTTTTCATATTTTTTTCTCCTTTGGGTCTATGTCTTTCACAAGATGACTAATATGGCATCATTTTATATAATTGAGTATTTTTTTTGGTGGTTTTTTAAGGCAATGAGGTTGAGTGACTTGCCCAAGGTCACACAGGCAATTTTTAAGTGTCTGAGACTAGATTTGAACTCAGATCCTCCTGACTCCAGGTGGTACTCTATCCATTGTGCCATGTATCTACCCTTTAATTCAGTATTTTTAACCTATATCAATTTACTGTCTCAGGAAATGAGAAGATGAGGGAGGGAGAAAATCTGAAACTCAAACTTTTAAAAAAAAAGAATGTTAAAAATTGTCTTTACATGTAGCTAGGGGGAAAATATTATTTAAAGAAAAAAGTTACTATTTAGAATGTATTTTCTATGATACTGTTAAGGAAGGGGGAAATAGTTGTTATTGCTTCATGTGACCTCTGAGTGTTCGAACTTTAAGCAAATGTGAAAATGATACATTCAAATTATACACTTGATAAAAATGACTGCACTCTATGCTTTCATTAACAATGGCTGTTCACCCAGGGCTGGAATAGCACAGGGTGTCTTCAATCAGGATTATGTTGGAGGCAAGCTGAACAAAGGACTATTTAGTTTAAATTAGTGCTAATTGTTATTTACTCTTATGTGTGATAAATGCCATAGGGCACTTTAAAAAGTGATAAATTGATATCCTAAGAAAAACTATGAGTTGCTTGGACTTCAAACTCTGCAGAAAGTCACCAGGTAACTCTTTATGCTAATCACACAGTTTTGCCCTTTCTGGAGGAGCATACTTATATTGTGCTTCACTGAACAATAGAAGGACCGCTAAATCAAGAATGAAAAAAACTTGACAGAAATACACACTCAAAGGTGTGGTGTTGCCAGCTTGTCCAGGTTTCCAGAGTTAATTGTTAAATTTTTAGTGTAAGTACTAATATCTTGGAAATCAGCAAATGCTGCAATCAGGGTTTGTTTTGTTGTCCTGTGGACTATTTAGACTTAAGAAAGCAATGAATAAAATTTGAACAATATAAACTTAAAAATTTCTGTTTTTGAAGAGTTGATTTTTAAACATTTACAGCACACTATTGAATACTGCCTGTATTTTGTAGATTCAAGAAAACTCCAATATGTTATGAATGCTCTCTTCGCATAGGGATTTTTATTTTTATAATATACCTATTTATTGCTTCAATTATGTATTACAGAAAATTAATAATAAAAAATAACTCTTTACATTTCCATAGTACTTGATAATTTGCAAAATACTAGACTTTGCTAGGAGAATGCTATCTGTCTTCAGCTAATCCAAAGAAAAATAAATAAAAATGATTACCTGACATAAGAATGAGGAACTCCATAATTATATCCAGAAATGTGAGTGACTCTTTGTATGGTAGGGACTTCAGTATCTCCCAAAAGTGGAGAAAGGCTGTTATTTGATGAAAACAAAGCTTCACTATTTGTTTCTGTTTGTACATCTATATCAGCAGCTAGGGCATTGGATGTTCTTGGCTTTTTATTATAATGGGTATCACCGGGCAAAATATGCTCTAGCATATCTATTAAATTGGGTTTGTGTTCAGCTGAACAGAAGTCTGACAGACAACATGTACCAAATGCAAAATCCTCAGCAGTTTGGTCTTTTTTGCCAACAAAAGTATCAAAGCACAGTTGCCTTCGAGGTCCTGATCTGGTTCCTTGAGGATGGACATGAAGGTTACTGATTGGAAGATCTCTCTGGATGCTTTTAGTGGTTTTATCTTCTTCCTGCATAATTTGAATGATTTTAATGAGTTGGAAGAGGCGCTTACGGTCATTCATATTATGGACTCCCAATCTGGAATAGTCTTTCATTGTAACTTTAGCTAATTCATCTATTTTCTGAAGGCCAAAGGCAGCAAAATGAGGGTAATATTTTCCAAGTTCTGCCTCACAAAGACATTCGTACAAGCATGATGCCATTATTGTGGGTTGATAGATTTTAACTGTGGAGAGAGAAAATGAAGCCATCCATATAACACACAGCATAGTAAACACTGTAACAACAACAAAAATCACACATATTTACAAAAGGGGATTATACCTCCTAAGATTTCAATAAGATATGATACTTCTGTAAAATGACCTATAAATTATATACTGCAGAGATAATTTGTATAGCAAATAGAATTTTTGAAAAAAAGATAAGTGTTTGCTCACACTGAGACAAGTACAAAGCCAGAAATCACTTACTTGTTTCTGAATACCTGCACTTGCAAGTTCTATCCAGTGAGTGACATGAAGTACTGAAACCGTCCCCTCAGCAACTGAATGTAACATGCCTAATTTTAGATGTTCAACTGAATGTCAAGACATGTGGTCCAACTGTTTCCCCTGATTAATGAACAAAGGGATAAGAATGTTTAAAATGGAGAACAGAATTTAATAGTAGAAAACAAGTGAGTTTTTAAGCTCACTTAAATACTTTTGTGGTACAGAAGGGATTGTCTATACAGAGTGGGGCAGGAAGGCACTGGAGTAGACAACCTCTAAGTAACTTCCATTATAAAAGAATCTCTAATTCTATTACTCATGGTATCTTTCATTCATGGAGTTAGAATCTCTTAACTATTATTAACCAACAAACCATCAGTGCCCAACCCTTCTTTAGGATGTCAAAGAAAATGTGATTTCATCAATCCCCATGGAGATTTGGACCCTTCTACAGCTTAGAAGAACTTTTAAATATGTTCCTGTGTACCCACCACCTCCCACCACACTAGCTGGTGATAAAGCTCTGAAAATTTCAACTAGCAAGGCTGATTCTCAAATGGATATAGAAACCACTGCTAGGTCTAAACTCATATGCTCAAAACTTTTTCCATTCTAGTAAGGCAGGCCAGAATTGGTGCTTGGTTGATGGGAACCCAAGCATGCCCTTGCAGCTGACTGAGGCAATGGACAGGCACTCAATCATCATCTAATGGTTTTGAATTAAGCACTGCACCAATGATTTAAAAAAAAACCCTATAAACAAAGGCAGCTAGGTGGCGCAGTGAATAAAGCACTGGCCCTGGAGTCAGGAGAATCTGAGTTCAAATTTGGCCTCAGACATTTAATAACCGCCTAGCTGTGTGACCTTAGGTAAGTCACTTAACCCCATTGCCTCGCAAAAACCAAAAAGAAAAAAGCTATAAACAGCTCACATGTCTGACAAATACAGAAAGGCTTAAGTGAGGTATGGTATGTAAATATTATCCTATAAGAAATGATAACTAAGAAAACTAGAAATAATATGGGATGAATAAAGAACAAAAGTAATATTCATTTCACATAACAGCAACCACATCCAGACAAATAAACAAAATGAAGGATCTGAGAGGCCATTTGGTCCAATCATATCTGAATATTCTAGTTCTTGAAGTTTTTCTCTGAATGCTCCAATTGGGGGCTCCTTCCACTTTTGAATAAATCCAAGTTAGGAAGTTTTTCCTTATACCAAGACTAAATCTGCTTCTCTGTATCTTCTAGTCTGCCTAGTAAAGTTAAGTAGAAAAGGTACTTTCTCTTTTAAAGGGAATACTTGAACACATTTACCCCATCTTCTTCCCAGTCTTCATTCAGTCTTCTCTTCTTGCTTCATACACATCACCAGCTCCTCTAACAGGTCTATGTGGTATGATCTCAAGGCCTTTCATGATCTTGAATACTTCATCCTCCTCTAGCTATTATTCTCCAGCTAAGGTAGTTCATTCTAAAATGTACCTCAGAACTAAACACAATATTCTAGAGGTGATTTGACCAGGATGAAAGAACATTTATCTTTTAGTCCTTTAATCTCATTAAAAGTTAATATGCACTGATTTAACAAACCTTAAATATAAGTCTGTGGTTGTTGTTGGTTGTTAACATTTTAATAGTAAAGAAAAATAAATAAAAACATCATAATGATGAAGCATATCCTCATTCTATTGATAATAAATATGAATATACTAGAAAAAGTAAAAACTGCAATTCTATTTCTAAAATAACTGCTCATCAATTACCTACTATCCTATTAAGTCTAGGTGTCCACATATATCATTTACAGTGGGGCTTAAGTGATGAGGAATAGGGTGGCCTTACTCTTCATATGTAGGGCAAGGATGATCTTTGAAAGTCTGAAATAGTTGCATGGGAGTCATCATGCCTCTAATTACACGCCTGAGCTCCTAGATATTTTCTCAATGTCATGCATGTTTAAAAAGCAAACAAAAACAATTGTCACTATTGCTAACATCTAATCCTTTCTCTGCTTCTTTCATATAAAACTTCACAAAATAATGACAAAGCTCACTTTATAACAACTTTTAAAAATTAATTCTTCAATTATCAAGCATTTATTTATTTGTATGTTTATTTATTTTTTAACAAATTTTTATAGTCAATGATTTCCATACTATCCATGTCCAAAAAGGTGTGTCAGGAAACTGGTAGCACTCTTCACCATTGGTCCTCTGGAATCAGCAACTTTCTAAAAATATCTTTATTACTGATTAAAGATATGTATCAGAGACTAGAAAAAAAGAATCATAAACCATGAAACTCAATAATCAAGAGTTCTATAAATTGGAAAACACAAGTTACTTAGGAGAGAACTCACTGTTTTATTAAAAATGAATAGGAAAGCATTATATTAAGATTATAGTTAGTAGGGCAGAAACTTGGATTAGACCAACACCTCACACGCTACAACAAGAGAAGATCAAAATGGATATAGGATTTAGACATAAAACAATATTATAAGCAAACTAGGAGATCAAGGAAAAGTTTACCTGTCAGATTTATAGAAAGGGAAGCAGTTTATGACCAAGAAGAGATGGAGAACATCATTAAAAACAAACTAGATAATTTTGATTACATTAAATTAAAAAGCTTTTGCATAAACAAAATCACTGTAACCAAGATCAAAAGAAATATAATAAATTGGGAAACAATTTTTACAACTAGTATTTCTGACACAGGACTCATTTCCAAAATATACAGAGAACTGAGTCAAATTTTTAATAAAACAAGCCATTCCCCAATTGACAAATGGTCAAAGGATATGCAAAGGTAATTTACAGATGAGGAAATCAAAGCAATCCATAGTCATATGAAAAATTGCTCTAAATCATTACTTATTAGAGAAATGCAAATTAAAACCTCTCTGAGGTACCACCTTACACCTTTCAGACTGGCCAATATGACCAGAAAGGACAATGATCAATGTTGGAAGGGATGTGGAAATCAGGACACTAATACATTTCTGGTGGAGCTGTAAACTCATCCAGCCTTTCTGGAGAGCAATTTGGAATTATGCCCAAAGAGCAACAAAAATGTGCATACCCTTTGATCCAGTAATACCACTGTTGGGTCTATACCCTGAAGAGATTATAAAAAAGGGGCAAAATATCACTTGTACAAAAATATTTATAGCAGCCCTGTCTGTGGTGGCAAAGAATTGGAAATTAAGTGAATATCCTTCAATTGTGGAATAGCTTAACAAATTGTGACACATGTATGTGATGGAACACAATTGTTCTATTAGAAGCCAGGAGGGATGGGAATTCAGGGAAGCCTGAAAGGATTTGCATGAACTGATGCTGAGTGAGATGAGCAGAACCAGGAAAACATTGTATACCCTAACAGCAACATGGGGATGATGATCAACTTTAATGGATTTGCTCATTCCATCAGTGCAGCAAGTGGGGACAATTTTGGGGTATCTGCAATGTAAAATATCATCTGTATCCAGAGAAAGATTTGTGGACTTTGAACAAAGACTATTACCTTTAATTTATTTATTTATTTCAGGTTTTTGCAAGGCAAATGGGGTTTAAGTGGCTTGCCCAAGGCCACACAGCTAGGTAATTATTAAGTGTCTGAGACCGGATTTGAACCCAGGTACTCCTGACTCCAAGGCCGGTGCTTTATCCACTATGCCACCTAGCCGCCCCTATTACCTTTAATTTAAAAAAAAAAAGTTATCTTATGTAATTTTGCTATCTCTTTTCTTCCTTAAGGATATGGTTTTTCTCTCATCACATTCAACTTAGATCAATGTATACCATAGAAACAATGTAAAGACTAACAGACTGTCTTCTGTGGGGGGGGGGGTGAGAAGCAAGATTAGGGGAAAAATTGGGAAATTCAAAATAAATAAAATCTTTCTCTTATTACAAAAAAATAAAATCTTTCTCTTATTACAAAAAAAGATTATACCTACACCTTACACCATATTCCATAAAATATTCTTTTTTTGGGGGGAAGGGTTGCAAGGCAGTGGGGTTAAGTGGACACTTGGTTCCTTGTTCCCAGACAACACCATTTAGTACTAGACTTAGTGCAGATACCTGCTCAGTTTTAGCCCTATTGTAGCTAAGGTGATCCACTAGCCTCAGCATTTCCAGCACCAAAGATTGCAGGCATGTACTACCAAACTTGGTTCAATTCTTGCAATAAGATGTTATTACAAGATAGAAAACAAAATTTAAAAGCACCCTAAGTATATGATTTGTTTTACTAGCAAAAGATGAAATTTATTCAGTTACTACTTCACAAGTGGACAAATTTCACTAATATCACCATCAAAGGATGAATCAGAGACACCTTCTATAATAACAAAAAAAAAATTAAGGAAGAGTAGGCACCATGTTGACAAGTCATCCAAGAAAAATAGGGGACAGCTGAATATGGAATTTTTTTTAATGGAAAGCTAAAGTAGACTAGACAGGAATTGGAGGAGCAGTCGTACTTTTAGAGCTTGCCAAAAATTGACTGAGGGTGATCCAATATAGTTACTGACAACTGGGAAAACAACTGTTGATAACAGAACATGCTGGCAGATGCTAATAGCAGTAAGGTCACCCAATCTTTGTGAATAGGTATTATAACACACACACACACACACACACACACACACACAGAAAACAAAAAAAAGCCATTAAAACTCAACAAAAGGGAGTTGACCTTCCACTACAATATAATGTGTGGTAAAAAAAAATTTGTTTTTAGTCACATTTGTACATAAAAAGACTTAGAACTACCAAGTGCAATATGATGAATTAATAAGACTGACCTTCTTAATCTTTGTCTAATCTTACCCTTAAACACTTAAAAGTTCAAAATTAACACATATATTAAGTTCTGAGATTAACAATTTCCAACACAAAGAACTCAACTAAGACTGTTCTATCATAACTCAAGTTTTAATTCCATGAAATACAGATGCATTTCAATTTAACTTATCAAAAACAACCAGAAAGATCAAAATAGCTAAGAAGAGTTGAAAGAAAAAATTTATTAAAATCCACAGTCATAGTCTGAGATTGAGCAACAGCTGACCAACTTCATGTAACAGTGAAAAAGTCACACAGGTGACTAGGAGGCAATCAGGAGTGATAGCAACTCAGCCCAGAGACTAGGAGCTGCTCAACCCAGCTTAGCTACCATCCAGCTCTGGGAAAGAGTCCACCAGTGCAAAAACTCAGTTTGAAAACATCCAGTAGATCAGTGATACTAGGAAATTTTTTTTTTTAGGTTTTTGCAAGGCAAATGGGGTTAAGTGGCTTGCCCAGGGCCACACAGCTAGGTAATTATTAAGTGTCTCAGGACAGATTTGAACTCAGGTACTCCTGACTCCAGGGCCAGTGCTCTATCCACTGTACCACCTAGCCATCCCAGGAATATTTTTTAAAGATTAATTTATATTTAAGATAAAATTTTCAAAAATAATTATAAGTTTGAACAAAAACCAAACATTATTACCTTCAATTTAGAAAAAAAAACACCATTATCTTATTATGTAATTTTTCTATCTCTGATACTTTATTTTTCTTCCTTAAGGATATGATTTCTCTCTCATCACATTCAACTGAGATCAATGTATACCATGGAAACAATGTAAAGATTAACAGACTGTCTTCTGTGGGGGGTAGGGGGAGGGAAGCAAGAATGGGGAGGGGAAGTTGTAAAACTCAAAACAAAAATCTAGATTTAAAAAAAAATAACTATATTAATTTTGGAAAAATTTACTTTAAGAGTTAACAGAACTGATTCTTCCTCAGCAATTAATGGGGTGTCATTGTGTGTGTGTGTGTGTGTGTGTGTGTGTGTGTGTGTGTGTATTTTTTATAATAGAGGCTAATATTTATATTAACTGGTGCAGTGGAAAGAGCACCAGGCCTGGCTGAAGTCAGAAGACCTGAGTTCTAATCTGAATTCAGGCACGAGCTGTGTGACCACTAGGAAAGTTTTTGACGAGCAGATTTCCAATTTAACAAATTTTCCTAAATAATATTTTATTTTCCCCCAGTTACATGTAAATACAATTTATAACATTCATTTTTTTTAAATTTTCAGTTCCAAATGTCCTCTCCCTTTCAGTTACCTCCCTCCCCTCCCTGAGCCATTAAGCAATTTGACATAGGTTGTGTATGTTCAATCAAGCAACACATGCCATCATATTATTCATGAACTCAATTTATTAAACATCTGCTATGTTACAAGTTCCTGTATTATGTTACAAGTTCCTATGCTAAGCTTTGATGGTACAAAACTAGTTATGAAAAGGCAGCTTTAGCCTCAGGGAGCAGGCCTCACTGTCAAGAAAATCTTATGTTCAGTGGCAGCTACGTGGCACAGTAGATACAGCACCAGAACTGGAGCCTGAATTCAAATGTAGCCTGAGATACTTGATACTTACTAGCTATGTGACCTTGGGCAAGTCACTTGACCCCATTGCCCCACAACCCCCCCCCCCAAGCAAACATGTTCAAATTCCATCTTGGACACATTTGGTTGGATGAAAATTTCCTTGGTTTCAGGCAAGTATCTTATATTCTCAGTTGGAGACAACTGTAGATCTGCATTGATAAAGAGTTTCCTTACCCAGAATTCCCATAGAAATGCAATCATGTTTGAACAACAAAAAAGATATGAAACAAAACCTTGCCCTTACAATCTAACAGAAAGCAAAGAGATGTGATCTGCTTTCCTCTTCCATCCTTGTCTAGCCCCCTATCTATACTAAACCATGTTTGCAGGTTTGTAGTAGTCTGACAAGAATATATATCTAACTGCTATCTCTACTTCTGTATCTTGCTTGCTCACAATACCGCCCCCCCCATACTATAAAAACCCTGTTCTCTGGACACTCGGTGCTATGCGATTTGAGGGAAAATGTAACTCTGTATAGTCAGGTAATAAATCTCCAAAACTTAACAAATTTTGGTCTCTGTCTCGCTCTTTGGGTTCTGCAATGTCAAGGGAATTTTTTTTTTGCAAGGCAAACAGGGTTAAGTGGCTTGCCCAAGGCCACACAGCTAGGTAATTATTGAGTGTCTGAGGCCTTATTTGAACTCAGGTACTCCTGACTCCAGGGCAGGTGTTCTATCCACTGCGCCACCTAGCCACCCCAAGGGAATTCTTAAGAAAAAAACAGAAGTAAATTGCCGCGTTTTAGTCACAATTTCATAGTCATGGAATTGATTCAGAAATATAAAGAATTCAAAACTAACTTAGCAGGATAAAAAATATTAAATAGTTTCCCTTTTTAAGTTTACCAACATCTTTATTTTTACTCAAAACATTTCAAATGTATTTCTGGAAAGTTACAAATATAAATTTTAACCATTTTCCCATATTAATGTGCTAGGTAAAAGTTAACATACTGCTAATGTATAATGTGCTTAATATATTTTGTGTTTTTTAATCTACCAAGGAGTTTTTTTGTATTTCAATAATAAACTACTCTTTCTTTTTCATACTGCAAAAGAGAGAACAAGTGTGAAGTGCTGGGTCAGGAGCTCAAGGTGTGCTGATTCAAATCTAGAACTATTTTCACTATATCACATAAGTTGTTGTCATGCTATATGTCTTCTGCATAGAGTTATGTAGACATGTTGCCTCTATTATTAAATGTGTATTCCTTTAAGGTAGGGGGTGCTTCACTTTTGTCTTTTTCCAGTATGCAGCACAATTTTTCAAACACAGTAAATGTTTGTTGGTTAATTTGTTCTACTTCCTCTGTTTAGAAGAGTATCTTTATATTCTGAAGAGTAGTCTTGTCTCCATAAAAAAGCAAAATAATGTGACTTATACATAATCACAATTAGCTTTTTTTTTTTAATTTTTGTAAGGCAATGGGGTTAAAGTGGCTTGCCCAAGGCCACACAGCTAGGTAATTATTAAGTGTCTGAGGCTGAATTTGAACTCAGTTACTCCTGACTCCAGGGCTGGTGCTCTATCCACTGTGCCATCTAGTTGCTCCCACAACTAGCTTTTATTTAAAATGTCAGATTTGATTACTGAGGGAAAATGGCAAAGAAGAAATAAAACTATCTGTTGTTAACATGATGGCTTGTTTAGATTATACTAGGTAATCAGCAAAAGAAACTAACTGAAACAATAGTTTCTAAAAAATCAATAATTTTTTTATATGTAACAAGTTTCCAACAGTAAAACACATTAAAATAACTACAAAATGCATAAAATGCAGAGGAGTATGTCAAAGCATACTAAACTCTAATATGGATTCAATTACAAAGTGCTCCTTGAAGAGATAAAGAACAATTTCAATAGCTGGAGGGTTATATTAGGAGCACATGATTGGCCCAAGCCAATATAATAAAAATTACAACACTACAACAGTTTACATATAAGTTTTAACACGAAAAAAATCAAGAGGGATACTTTATAGAATCTGATCAAATAAAATTCATTTGCAAGAAGACAATATCCAGAAAAAGGGTTCTTAACCTGGGATCTATGGATCCCTTATGGAGTTTGTGGATCGGGGGAAAAAAAATTACATCTTTATTTCAATATAATTTATTTCCTTTGTAATCTTATACATTTTATTTTACACATCTAAAAATGTTATTCTAAGTACCTCACAAGATTTTCAAAGAGGTTATGCCCCCAAAATTTAAGAAATGCCTGAATTCTAGAATATCAAGGAGAAATAATGAAAGAGTAAGAATAGCACTTCCAAGATCTCAAACTATCTTATACAGTAGCAGACATCAATACAATTTTATACTGATTTAAAAATAGTGAAGTAGATACTAGAACCAACTAGGAAAAAAGGGAGAAATTCAACAGACCAGTTCGAAAACAAACTACACAAGGAAAGGTTTGATAACTTCTGGGAAAACTGCAAAGAAGTCTAGCAAAAGTTAGATTTAGACTATTATCTTATGCCATGTTACATAATAAATTCAAAATGCATATGATCCAAATATTAAAGATCATACCATTAAAAAATTAGAAGAGGAGATTATGTCTTTTGCAGTTAGGGGTTGAAGATATAATAATTTTAATTAAAAAAAAGGAAAAGAGGCAATCACAAAAGATCAAGTAGATAATACTGATTATAGGTAATTGAAAAGTTTCTATACAAACAGAAGTAATTCATTTATGATAAGAAAAGAAATCATTCAATGGGAAAAAACTCTGTATTAAAGTTCTCAGAAGGGTTTGGTAATTAAATAGGATAATAAACAGAAATATCTTTTGATTTGTTCATATATATATGAACAAAAGTCATTCTCCATAGAAAAATGGTAAAGGACTATGAAAACACAGTTCTCAAAAGAAAAATGACAATTAACACCCATATGAAAAGATATTCCAAATCACTAATAAAAGAAACAACTGTGGTTCCATCTCACATTTACCAAGTTGGTAAAGATGACAAAAGACAGAAATAATGTCAGTGGGAATGAGAGGCATTGTAATACTGAAGATAACTACAACCATTCAAAAAAGCAATTTGGAATTATGCAAATAAAATGATTACAATATCCAGATCCTTTGTCCAGGAGATTCCACTTCTAAGCGTATATTCCCATAAGGAGGTCACTAAAAAAAAGCACCAAATCTGCTAAAATATTTCTAACAGCCCTTTGTGCTGTAGCAAAGAACTGAAAACAAAGTAAATGTTCATTAAGTGAGGAATGGCTAAATAAATAATGGCATATATTATTATGCTGAATATGATGAAAACAAAAAAACCCGAAAAGATCTGCAAGAATTGCAAAATGAAGGAAAGCAAAAGAAAACAATATATACAAATATCACAACAGTGTAAATATAAAGAGCCACTATCACAAAACAAATGAAAATTAATGTCACAGATTTACAAGTAATAAGCTTGGCTCCAAAGAAGAAAGCTGGCACTTAAATGCAACCAGACAACAACTCCTTTGCAGAAATGAAGAGGTCCTCAGATATGGTGCTCTGAATATAGAGTCAGGGTTTATGTGGACAGGGGATGTGTTGATCAGTTTATCAATTTTTTTTCTTATTCTTTGCTCCTTGAAAACATATTGAGTGCAGTTAGGTGGCACAGTGAATAGAGCACCAGCCCTGAAGTCAGGAGGTCCTGAGTTCAAATTCGATTTCAGAAACTTAGTGATTACCTAGTGACCTGGGCAAGTCACTTACCCCACTGCCTTGCCAAAAAAAAAAAAACAAAAAAAAAACTACCTTTAAATGTAATTGGGGAAAAGTAAAGAAAAATTAAAAAAAAATTTGTCATTTGGGATGAGTCTTTAGGAAGGGATATACAGAGAAAAATAAAAATCTATTTTTTAAAAATGTAAGATTTTGTGTTGGGAGTAACATCTACAACAGGAATAACAAGAAATTTCAGTCAAAATTTGACAGAAGAAAACACAAAGAATGTGTCTATAAACCAATTATCCTTTATTAAGGAATTCTTTATCTCAAATATAACAAATAAATCTATTTATGATATCTCCTCAACAGAAAAAGTAACTGATATTAGACAGCTGATTAAGACAACAGCTGTAAAGGTACTGGAAATTCTCAATATGTAAGTTCTCATGAATATCTGTGGCCTTGGATATTAAAAAATAAGTATCAAATCATATTTCTTGTCTGAATTTTGCTTCTAAGGTTATTACATCTCTAAAACATCTTTGAAAGATTGCTCTATTATGAAACTAAAAAGGTAATTTTTAAATGAGTTTATAGTCACTTATCTCAAGTTTTTTTCCCCTTACCTTTTCTTACTCTCTCTTTTTTTGCAAGGCAATGGATGGGGATTAAGTGGCTTGCCCAAGGCCACACAGCTAGGTAATTATTTAGTGTCTGAGGCTGGATTTGAACTCAGGTACTTTTGACTCCAGGGCTGGTGCTCTATCCACTGTGCCACCTAGCCGCCCCCTCCCTTACCTTTTCTTGACCTAAAAGTGAAATCATGAGGAAATTAGAATTATGCTTTTGGAGTAGTAGAAATGATAAGAGAAATTACATCAATATAGTACATGTATTTTTAGAGCTTAGATATATCAAAATAAGAGTAGTTTTTACTAACTGTAAATGGAGAAATTTATTTTTGACCTATTTCCCCAGAACAGAATTAAATTTTGATTTGATGCTGTTTTTTCCTTGCTTTTGTCTCGTCTAGTGTTATCCTTTATCTTTCCTAAACAATTAAAACTAGTTCTGTAAGTCACTTTCATCTACAGGTCATATTTTGTATTTATAGCATACTTTTTCCCATGATGAAACAAAAAGAAGATTTGAATGAGGAACTGGAGACCTAGTAAGTTTTAGTCCCTGTCTCAGTAATTAACTGGAGGGCCACTTACTGCGTTCTGGGCTACTGTGAAATGAAGAAGCAGTTCAGAGAATCAAAAAAAGGTTCTTTTCTAAGATGCTCTGATTCCAAGACATGAAATTTCCTGCTTTTTCATTTAGAAATATTATTTTTCAAACCAATTTTGTAATTAGTAACTTATAGATTTTTTTAATCAGTATATGAGACTTATAACACATGACAGTTATCTGCTTTAATGATTTTCTTGAAAAGGGGCACATTCATATCAGCAAAAGTATGCTTAAAAACAGCTTTCCTCTCAAAATGTGGGTGTTTGGGTTCCACAAGAATGTGAAGGGAGGATTTTAAGTTCGCATTACAAAATCTGGACACTGTAGTGGCTTTATGGGCAGGTGACCTCAAATCTGATCAAAAACTGATGAGAATGCCCCACCTGCTTTTAACTTAATCTAGACTTAACCTTCTCCTTTGCACATGCTCAAGGAGATTTAGCTTTCTTGCTCATTAGTATAATGAGCAGGGTGGGGAAATGTATGGGAACCAATGTATCAATTAGAGTTGTGAGCCCAGCCTATGGTTGGCATGAAGGGGCAGGAACAAAGCATTTCAAATTGCATAAAAGAGCTTGTATTTTGGGGTGTGCCATTTTGTTTTTAATCACCCTAAAAATAGCTTTCCTCTCAAAAGCACAGATAATTTTTAATGTATTAAGCACTTATGCGTTAGGCATGTTGCTAAGAGTCAGAGCTACAAAGAAATTATGAACAAGTAATAAATAGTCAAAGGCACTAGTGTTAAGGCAGATCAGGCTCCTTTAGGCTGGGACTTAAATGCAACCAGACAAACTAGCAGGCAGGAATGAGGAGTGAGAAACTTCTAAGTTTGGGGACAAGTCAGGGTAGTAAAAGATCTTTTGTAAGGAATAGAAAGAAGGTCACTGGTTTCACTGGACTGCATAATATGGGGGCAGGTAGGATGTAAGAAGACTGAAAAGTTGAAGACGGCCAGTCTATAAAAGACTTTGAATGTCAAACAAGACAATTCTCTTTGATCCTGGAGGAAATTGGACTTAAATGAATGGGAGACATTACGGTCAGGCAGGTACTTTAGGGAGATCAATTTTGATAGCTGAATGGAGGTCAGACTATAGTGGGAAGAGATAAGGCATGAGGAATAACTAGTTTTGGGGGTGATAACAGTACATGAGAGATCGAAACAGATTGGATAGAGAGGCAGGGATGATGTTTGTCCTTTGTTCTCAAAGAAGACCTCTCCCTCGACAAGCACAGAACTGGAGATGAGTGAGGAGGTGCTGTGCTAAGTCACCAACTTCACTTTCTCCTCTAGAGCCATCTAGGTCTAGTGACCAGATATGAATCAGGATGACTGGAGATGACGCTAGACACCAGGCAATCAGAGTTAAGTGACCAAGGTCACCCAGTTAGTGACAAGTGCCTGAGGCTGGATTTGAACTCCTGTCATCCCGACTCCAAGGCCAGTACTCTATCCACTGTACCACCAACTGCCCTGATAGGCAGAAGGGTCAAAAATGAAGAGTTGATGACTCCTGAGTTGGAAGTTGGGATGAGAGAATAGCAGTAGCAGTATCTTCCTCAGTAATTGGGAAGTTAGAAAATGGGGAGGGTTTAGTGGGGAAAGATGATAAGTTCAGTTTTGGACATATTAAGTTTAAAATGTGTATGGGATAGACAGTTCAAGATGTCCAGTTAGGATTTTGAGATGCTAGTCTGGAGGTCAGGCAAGAGATTAGGGCTCTGAGATGAACAGAGAATTCAAAGAAGCTGATGAGAATGACAAGCAAAATAGTATAGTAATAGAAGAGAAGACAGCCCAGAACAGAGGTTTGGCCTGTATAAAAATGTAGCAAAAGAGACATCACACAGGTAGGGGGAGAACCAAGATAGAGCAGTGTTATGTAAACCTAGAGAGAATCAAGGATCCAGAGTCAAAAGTTAAAGAGAGATTGAAAAGAATGAGGATTAGGAAAAAGCCATTAGACTTGGTGATTAAGTATCTTTAGTAACTGGAAAGGGGAATTTCATTTGAATGATGAGGTATGAAGTCAGATTAATAATTTTACAGCTATATTATCTAAGCAGACTTTACCACATCTTTATGAGATAGGTAGAAATTATCCCTATTCTATAGATGAAGAAACTTAGGCACAATGAAGTTTATATGATTTTATCAATAATTTCCCATTATCTTGGGGACATAGTTTCAAAACTAACTGCCCCTAGTTTGAGCCTGTAAGATCTAAATCTAAGCATATATATGAATTTATATTATTCAAATATAACCAAAAAATAATTGTGACTATACAAATATAACCAAAAAATTATTCTTCTTTACTGGCAACAACACTCAAGAGTCCTTTAAGTTTTAAGCTGAGAAGTTTCCATATTCTAGAGGCATTAGGGAACTTCTGAGGCTTTTAAAGTAGGGCAGTGATATGGTCGGACTGGAGCCTTGGGAAAATTATTTTGGCAACTGTGTAGAGAATGGATTGGAGGAAGGAAAGACTGCAAATAAGGAAACTATATGAAAACAATCCCAGTAAAAGGTGATAAGGGTTTGAAGTAGGATAGTAGCTATAAATGGAAGAAAGGAGATAGATGATGCAAGTCATACTGTAGTGGTAATACTGTCAAGATTTGACAAATGATTGGTAAAGGATTTAAGAAAGATAGAAAAGTCAAGGATGACTACAATTTGAAAACCTGGTTATTGGAAGTATGGCTGTGCTCTCTACAAAAACAAGTTAGGAGGAGTGGGTTTAATAGAGAATAAAATGAATTGCATTTTGTACATAGTAGATTAGAGAAGTTGGTGATATCTACTAGAAAGTAGATGAAGGATTGAAGCTCCAAAGAGAGATTAGAGATGTAAATTGCTGTACAGATTTGAAAATCATTTGCAAAGAGATAATAATTAAACCTATGGGAGCTGATGAGATCACCAGAAGAAAGGGGAGTAAAAAGAGAAAAGCTGACCCAACCAGGTGATGCTTAGACAAGAGCTAGAAAATAATCCTGCAAAGTAGAGAACAGATGATGATGGGTAGGAGAAAAACAGGGAGAGGAATGAGACTACCAAAAAGTATAGATATGATGATGTTTTTCTGTTAGCAAAGTATTACTATCATATATCTTATTTAATCTTCACAACCATTCCATAAGCAATCCTTCCACAGACTTTTACTCTCTCAGTCACAAAGCTAAGCCATTTTCCAAATTGGGATTTGAACCCAAGTCCAGTAATCTTTTACTGCCTTCACTTCATCAAATTCTCAAAATTATTTGACTCTTATATAGAAGAGCTGCCTGGAGAAATTTTAGGAGATCCTAAGAGATTCTCAGTTAATTTGACAATTGGTTTTTTTTAAAAGAAAGATTTTGAGTTTTACAATTTTCCCCCTAATCTTGCTTCCCTCCCCCATCCTCCCACAGAAGGCAATCTGTTATTCTTTACATTGTTTACATAGTATACATTGATCTAAGCTGAATATGATGAGAGAGAAATCATATCCTTAAGGAAGAAAAAAGTTTAAAAGAGAGCAAAATTACGTAATAAGGTAACTTTTTTTTAAAAAAAATTAAAGGTAATATGTCTTTGGTCTTTGTTCAAACTCCACACATCTTTCTCTGGATACATATAGTATTCTCCATTGCAGATACTCCAAAATTGTCCCCAATTGCCACACTGATGGAATGAGCAAGTCCATCAAGGTTGATCATCACCCCCATCTTGCTATTAGAGTATACAATGTTTTTCTGGTTCTGCTCATCTCACTCAGCATCAGTTCATGCAAATCCCTCCTGGATTCTAATAGAACTATCGTGTTCCATCACAAACATGTGTCACAGTTTGTTAAGCTATTCCCCAATTGAAGGACATTCATTTAATTTCCAATTCTTTTCCACAGCAAACAGAACTACTATAAATATTTTTGTACAAGTGATGTTTTTACCCTTTTTCAGGGTACAGACCCAGTAGTGGTATTGCTGGATCAAAGGGTATGCACATTTTTGTTGTCCTTTGGGCGTAATTCCAAACTTTTCTCCAGAAAGGTTAGATGAGTTCACAGCTCCACCAACAGTGTAATAGTTTCCCAGATTTCCCACAACCCTTCCAACAATGATCATTATCCTTTCTGGTCATATTGGCCAGTCTGAGAGGTATGAGGTGGTACCTCAGAGATGCTTCAATTTGCATTTGAGAATTGTTAACAAGAATTGTGCTATCCTGTCTAATACGCTGCCTGTAACAGACCAAAATTAAATAGAGTTGGTACAGTAAGACTGAAATTATTTCTGAAATGTGTGGGGAAAACCATGTGACCATGGCCAAGTCATGACTTCTCAGAGCTACCAGAGGCTTTCTAAAAGTCAGTTACAAATTGTCAGTATGTTTTGGAGTCCTGCACACTGGTCAAGAATATAACAAAGAGGGGTGGCTAGGTGGTGTAGTGGATAAAGCACCGGCCTTGGAGTCAGGAGTACCTGGGTTCAAATCCGGTCTCAGACACTTAACAATTACCTAGCTGTGTGGCCTTGGGCAAGCCACTTAACCCCATCTGTCTTGCAAAAACCTAAAATATATATATATATATGTAAACAAGGATCCGCTTGTTTATTTACTCTTCTGGAAAACTTTTCAATTCAAAAAGCCAGATACATTATGAGTCATGGAGTCATAAACCATAACTGGAAAGACATCTGGGACCACTTAGTCTAATGCTCCTTGCATCATTGTACAGATGAAAACTTGAGGTCCAAGTAAGTTAAATCAATCACTCTGAAGTTTACAGGATCTAGAAGATACTTCAGAGGTTACAATTGAGGTTACTTTTGAAGTAGATCACTTGCTCATAATTTATTGAATAATTACTCTGCATCTGAACTGTCAAGCCAGTGGGGCATTGATAAGCCTGAAAATGATTGCAATCTTGTATTTGCTCTTTTCTAGGAAACAGTATAGATGGTTGAATGATTGTCATCAGTAATTAAAAAAAATTTAACAGTGGATTAATCTGAATAGCATAATATTTGTGATATACTTACTAAAAAAGTAGAAAAGAAAAATAAGGCCTCTGTATCCTAGGCCTTCTAGAAAGTTAAAAATATGTTGATAATAATATGAATATGATAAATTCCAGAAGAAGCTGAAGGTCTGCAGCAGTGCCCAAAATGTTTTAAGAATGAGACAAAATTACAAGCTGGTTTTTAAACAACCTTATCAGTGTGATTTGTGAGCCATACACTATAAAGCATAGCAAAACCACTTAAAAGGAGATACTGAAAAACAGTCTATCAAACACTAAAATGATTTTCCCTGCAACACAGCACTGCTTGATTTTCACATGGCAAGCATTGGAATACCTAAATAGCTACTAAATAAGCTGAAGGAGGGACACTATTGGCAATACATACATGAAAAAAAAAATGCTTTAAATATTTTCTGATGTGATATAAGCTGTGGACAGCTAAATAACAGAATTAGAACCTACAGCATTTCACAATGCAGCAACCTCATTTTAAGTGAAGATTTGAAGCCATCTGTAAGGCATCTACCTTGTTGATTAGGTTGCAATGATCAAAACAAAGAAGTAATTTTCACATTGACATGGTAAGGATTAGTTAATCTGAGACTCTTCATGTCAATTTATAATTGTGGATAACTCCAACAATGATATCTTAAGATAAAGGCAAATCAGGCATTTTTTATATATAGCATAATCAATTATCTATATTCCTGATGTCAGGATCTCAGTACCAGCAGGTTTGTTACAAGCTTCCTACTTTATATCTTGAAGGCAATAACTGCCCTCCTAGCTCAAATAATCACTTAGTGAATGCTCTAGCTTCTGACAGTAGGAAAAAAAAAATGTTCCATGGCGGGGTAGTTCCCCTTCATAACCTCAAATCTTCACAAAATATGAGTTGAAATGAATTCAAAAGTCATCCAGGGCAATATATGACCATAGAGGAATTCTCCCTCATAGAGGCTAGAAGAAAAGATTCTAAACACATGAAGACCTGTAGATATCTATTCTAAAAGGGAAAATACACTACCAGGAGCCTTATCTGTAAAATGAAGAGACAGAACTCCTTTCCAGATCAAAATCTTATGATACCATGATTCTATGACCTGTCAAGGCAGCCCCAAATTCATTACTGGATACTTTGAATTGTTAAGATTTTCCTTGCAGGAAGACTAAATGTTTGATTCTTTGTGAATCAATTGCTTCTGGATATGCTGTAGCCTCTTTAGCAACCAAAGCTACTGAAGTCCAATAGAGTTCTTAACTACAAAAATCTTGACAAAAATGGTTCATTAGGCGGGGTGGCTAGGTGGCACAGTGGATAGGGCACCGGCCCTGGAGTCAGGAGTACTTGAGTTCAAATCTGGCCTCAGACACTTAATAATTACCTAGTTGTGTGGCCTTGGGCAAGTCACTTAACCCCCATTGCCTTGCAAAAAAAAAAACAAAAAAAAACCCAAGAAGATGCATCAACATTTACATTGCTCTTAAATTCTAAGGATCATGGGAATCATTTCTCCTAATATACAGCTAAAAATGCGTTGTCTTCCTATTAGTCATTGGGGCAGAAAGATAGCACTGTATGGATTTGAAAGTCTGTCATAAAGTCCAAAAGAGGCTGAGTTCAAATTCAACCTCGGACACATACTAGTTTTGTGAGATACTGGGAAAGTCATTTAACCTGCCTGCTTGAGTTTCTCCATCTGCATAATGGGGATAATAATAATAATAATAATAATAATAATAATAATAATAATAATGATAATATCCCCTACCTCCAGACTGTTGTGAGGATCAAATGAGATTTAATATTTGTAAAACACTTTCTCCATCTGTATAATGGGGATAATAATAATAATAATAATAATAATAATAATAATAATAATAATATCCCCTACCTCCAGACTGTTGGTGAGGATCAAATGAGATTTAATATTTGTAAAACACTGGCAAGTTATTATTTTATCACACATTAGTGACATGACAATGCCATTGTCTTATTTTGTATTTGTGCACAGCATTTTATCAATGCTTTTAATTTATTCATTCGCTGCTAAGAATGGCATAAAATTCACTTTAATAAGTCGTCACAGAAGTGCAGAGTGGTTAAGGGATGCACGCAATCGGGTGCGTCTCCCGCTTCCTTCTCCCTCAGGCCCAGCTCAATGTCACTCCCGAAGGGTGAGTGTGCTTTAGGCTAGGGGAGGGGACTCATTTCCCGGACCCCCGATGCCCGCGGGGGCAGCCCCGGGAGGGGGTTCGAGAGCCCTAGGGGCCGAGCACCCCGCTGCGTGGCCGGCGCTCAATGCTCGCCTCGCCGAACGGCCGCCGGCGCGGAGCCGCTGCTAATGCAGAACGCGGTAAGGTGGAGGCCTGGGAAACAAGGCTGCCCGGAGCGGCGCCCAGAGCCCGGCCCCGCGGCTCCGCTCGGGCTCCCACGGGGGCCGGCCGCCGGCCCCGCTCCCCGCATCCCTCCGGCCCCCGCGGGCCCTCCATCCCGAGCCTCAGTCCCGGGCTGCTCGAGCGCCTCCCAGGCCCCGCACCACCACCGCTTCAGGGCGCCGCCCCCCACCGCGACACACTGCCCCTCTCTCACTTACTGAGGCTTCCGGACCCTTTGCCTCTTCCTGCTCGGACCCTAGTGACCGCGCGGCGCGTCAACAAACCGACCCACATGGGCCGGGCCGCGTCCCCATGGCAACACCGCCAAGCGCCCGTTCGAACGCCGCGCCGACTCCCGCGCGCGCCGGGTAGTCCCGGGAACCCGCCAATGGGAACCCTGGGAGGAGGCGGAGGCAGGGACGGGCCGACCAGCCCCGCCCTCTTCGCTCTTAGACCAATCAGAAGCTACCAGGAACTGTGCGGCAAGTCTCTGAAGCTATAACCTCTCTCTTGCAGTGGGTGAGAAAATCTCGCGATAGCTACCCATGTCCCAGAGTCGAGACCTATTGGACGTTGGACAGTCTTTATCTCAATTGAACTTAGTGATTGGTAGGGAAGGTGCCAGTTTCCCATTTAGTTCCTCCCCACGCCCGCAGGTCCTGGAGGTAGGTGGTTGTTGTTGGAGGCCGGACGGGGGTGGGGGGGGGGCGGGGGGGGGGGGTTTACCGGTCTAGCATCATTGTAAAGCGCTACTTTTATTAAATGCGAATTAAGAGGAATCTGAGACATTAAGGAATGATCCAGCCCGAAGGGGCCGGGGATGAAGAAAATACTGAATCTTTATGGTGCATTTTGTAACTTACTAATGTATGTCGTTTCCCTTTAATAGAATGTAAGTTTCTGGAGGGCAGGAGGTAGAACCCGTTTTGTTTGTATTTGCTTGCTCAGCGTCTAGCACTGCATTGCCCCACTTTAATCACGGTTAATTGAATGAGTCCGTTGGAATTCCACTTCCCAGAGGGCCGGGATATGGAAGTCGTTGTTGGCGAGAAGTTGCCCTTTGCCCCAGCCTGTGACCTTTACCCTTGACCCACCTGCCCCTCAGCCCCCACCTGATTGGTGGATCCCGAGAGGGGACCTGGGCTCGTGTCCCTTCCGTGAAGGGCCCCCTCCAGAGCACTGCCGGGCAGGTAGGAGGAGAGTTGGCTCGCCAAGGGGTTGGGGGAAGGGGAGTCGAACTCGCTAATAACTAACACCAGAGTGGAAAAAATGCGATCCAGATAGATCCAGACAGAGAGCTGCGAATTTTGAGCCGGGAGAAGCCTCCTTTGACCTTGGAGAAAGTGAGAACTTTCAGGATTTATTGCTGAAGGGAAATGATTTGTGCAAAGATAACTGTCATTGAAGAAGAGACCAAATGGAGTGGAATATAGAATTTGGGAAGGGGAATAGTCTGAGCCAAGCTGGAGCTAAATTGTGGAGAAGTTCAAGCGATTGGAACAGAAATTTATACTTTGGAAGACATTAGGGAGCTATTAAAGTTTTTTGGGTAGAGGAATAGTGTAATCTTAGTGCATTACAGACAACACCGAAGCATCTAATGGAGAGGCTTTATAAGGGATGTGTGGGATAAAAATCCATTTAAAAAAAGTAGACTCCTCTGAGCAAAAAGGAAAGTTTATTTTGGCTTTTCTTGAGAAAAGGACACCCCCAAACCTCAAGATCAAGGAGCTGCCCTGAGGTGACAGTCAAGCAAGTTATGTGGCCTAGCATGATGTTCCCCCCTCTTTTTTTAAAGTTTTTGCTAGGCAGTGGGGGTTAAGTGGCTTGCCCAAGGCCACACATCTAGGTAATTTTTAAGTGTCTGAGGCCAGATTTGAACTCAGGTACTTCTGACTCCAGAGCCAGTGCTCTATCCACTGCACCACCTCTCTTCCAACCTGATTGGTTAAGGTTTTCAGAGTTACAATCTTTAAGGGAAAAATATACCCAGTGACAAAGAGAAGAATGAAAGGTTTTCATAAAATATATTACCTCATCATCCAGATGGCAAGGGTATCAGAAGATTTCTATGACCTTCTGTTAAATGAATTATTGTCTGGGTATGCAAGGCCTTCTTAGTTTAGCACTTATCAAACAAGAGAAGGCAGGCTGCAGTTCTCTCAGTCTATTATCAAACAGGTGGCTAACTAAGACTGCAAGGTCTCTAATCTGGAAGTATTCCACTATTTCCCTCCCTAACAGAATCAATGCAAGGTCTTTCTGGAAATCGTCTACTGTTTCACTCCCTAGCAAAATCGGGAGGGTATCTGACTGGGAATGCAAGGTCTCTCCCTCTTCTAAGAATAGTCTAAGGGTAATAGTCTGTCTTTGTCTTAATGATTTTTAACCCTGAGAGCACTTCACTAACAATATTAACTCCTAAGATGGAACATTCCACTCATGGAGCAAGGAAGAGCAGGTGAGAAATGGTTGTAATCATCAAGATAAGTGAAGATGAAAGTCTAAAGAAAGATTAGATTGAAAGAGATTGGAGAGGTGAGGCTGGGTGCCAGAGATGTAACTAAATTAGAAACAGTGGACTATTTAAAAAACAAATAAATTAGAAAAATAAATGGAATTTGCAGCTCATTGAATTTGTTGGGAGTCAAGATTAGAAAGGCAGAAAGGCTGGAAAACTGTAACAGTAATAGCACTATTCCTAGAGAATTGAGGGTGCAGTTTTATAAGCTTAGAAAGATCTTGAGTTCCAATTGGTTGAGGTTGAAGTCCTATAACGGTAAATAAAAGCCTGAAATTCTGAAAAAATGTTGAAATTGGAAGTAAAAAATTTGTGTGTCAACAGCATTAGAAATGATCTTTGAAACCATGAAAGTAGATTAGATCATCAAAGTGGAAAGATTAGAGAGGAAAAAAGGAAAACATCCGGATTTAAGACCTGTTGGTAAATACCACCAAAAAGTAAATTTTCCTGACTACTGAGAAAGGACTTTGATATTTAAAAAAAAAAAAAGAGGGAGGATTTTAATAAAACTTTTTTTCAAATCTCTGCTCTTATGAAGCTTGCAGGCACAGTATATGAGGATCTGAGATAGACACATATAAATATATCTGTATAGCAATTTTTACATATATATATGCACAGTCAAATATAGCACTACGCTGATGGATATTATGACATTATCTGTACAAATTAAAACATCTCTTTACAAAATATTTCACAGTTTCATATCCATATAGTCTTTATGTAGGATTCACCCAACACACAGGAGACTTTTTTTTCTCATTCTTTTAAGGCTAACAATATCTCACTGTCCATAATATGTAAGTGCATTAGAGAAGTACAAAGAAAGTGCTTTGTGAGATCTGAAGGTTACCTCCTGGAGCGATTAGGACAGAAGAGCTAGTATTTGAATTGAATTTTAAGAGAGAGAAATTCAGTAGATAGGAAGGAAATGATTCCAGAAATAGGGAAAAATGGGAACTAAGTTCTACAAGCACATGAATAACAAGTTGGTTATTTGGTTGGAATGTAGAAATTACTGAGGACATAAAACCGGAAAACTAAGCAGGTACCACAATGTTATGCACGTTGAATGCCAGGCAACAGTTTGAAGATTACCTAATAAGCAATATGAAGATTTTTGAGCAAAGCAAAACATGACCAGATTCTGTAATGATTCCAAGATTACAAACATGAAAGATGGAGGGAGTGAATAGTGGTGCCATATTTAAGGCAAATAGAATAATAGGTTTCTTTTAAAGCATATTAACATTTAAACCATATTTAAAACATAAACATTTGAAATATATAAAACATATTTAAAACATCAAGTTTGAAGTCCTAGCTTTTATAGATGAAGCACAGGAGAGAGAGCTGAATTTAAAGATATAATATATTGTAAAAATGGAGTCAGTTACTAAAAGGGAAATGTACGAGGAATAAGAGAAAAGAGGTAGAATAGGCTGAGATATTTCGTATAAAAGATAATTTTTTTTGCAATGATATGAAAGGGGGGAAGGTGGGGGGAATGAGGGAACCTTCACTCTCATCAGAAATGGTTCAGGGAGGAAACAGCATACATACTCAATAGGCTATAGACATCTAGAGTAAAAAGAGAAGGGGGACGGGGAAGGGGGTGATGTGGGTGATAGAGGAGAGGGTAGATCATAGGAGAGAATAGTCAGAACACATTTTCTTTTTAACTTTTTTGCAAGGGGCTTGGATTGGGTGGCCTGTCCCAGGCCACAGAACCAGGTAGTTGCTGGATCTCTGGGGTGGTATTGTGCCCTTGGGGCCTCTTGGCCCCAGGGCCAGTGCTCTGTCCCCTGCACCACTCAGCTACCCTACAGCACATTTTAGAAGAGAGAGTGAAAGGAGAGAGAAAATATATGGTAGTGGGGAGGAACACATGGAAGGAATTACAATCAGCAACAGCAACTGTGGAAAAATATGGAAGTAACTTCTGTGATGGATTTATGATAAAGAATGTGATCTGGGGCAACTAGGTGGTGTAGTGGATAAAGCACTGGCCCTGGAGTCAGGAGTACCTGGGTTTGAGTCCAGTCTCAGACCCTGAATAATTACCTAGCTGTGTGGCCTTGGGCAAGCCACTCAACCCCGTTTGCCTTACCAAAAAAAAAAAAAAAAAAAAAAAAAAAGAATGTGATCCACCTGAGGCAGACCTGCTGGTATCAGAACACAGACTGAAACACATTTTTTTCCCTTTTACTTTATTTCTCATGAGGTTCTATATTTTTGTGGGGGAGGGGGTATTATGTTTATTCTTAAATAAAACTATTTTAGTAATGTGTAAATAAAGTCATATTAATGGGGAAAAAAAGTTTGAAGCCCTAGTAAAAATCTTCTAAATTGGCAAGAGATATAGATCTAGAGCTGGGGGGGGGGGGGGGAGTTAAGGCTAGAGCTAAACATTTGGAGTCATTTGAGTAGAGGGAATAGAAGAGTGTTGAGTTTATCTGAGGCTACTAAAGAGAAGATAAATGAAGAGTATACTTAAGAACAGGGATGAGATGCTAGTGAGGAGGTTGAATGGTTTTTGAAGAAGTAGGAAAAGCAGCAAAACAGGATGATGTCAAAGGAGGAGAAAATATGTAGAAGTAAGGTGGATCAAATAATCCAGAGAGGCCCAGGAGGTTGAGAGCTGAAAAAAAAAATTTGTATTTCTTGATTAGAAGATTAATGATATTTGATAAACTAATGTCAGTAGTGTGGTATAGATGGAAACCAAATTTTGAAGAGTGGAAAAGATAAGAGGATGGGGGAAAAGTAGGGGGAATATCATGGTATATTATGTTTTGTTTTGTTTTTTAGGTTTTTGCAAGGCAAACGGGGTTAAGTGGCTTGCCCAAGGCCACACAGCTAGGTAATTATTAAGTGTTTGAGACTGGATTTGAATCCAGGTACTCCTGACTCCCAAGACTGGTACTTTATCTACTATGCCACCTAGCCACCCCTATCATGGTATATCATAAAGAACGTTGTAAACCATGGGTTCTTAACCTTTTTTGTATTCACCTTTGATAATCTGTTTAAGTCCATGGACCAGGGACAGCTAGGTGGCACAGCGGATAGAGCACCAGCCCTGGAGTCAGGAGGACCTGAGTTCAAATGTGGCCTCAGACACTTAATAATTACCTAGCTGTGTGGCCTTGGCCAAGCCACTTAACCCCATTGCCTTGCAAAAAACTTAAAATTAAAAAAAATTAAAAAATTAAGTCTATGGACCCTTTCTCAGAATGAAGTTTTGAAATGTATAGAATTATAAAGGAAACCAATTGTTGAAAATATTAGTTACCAATAATAGTTGTCATTTTTGTGGAGCTTTTAGGTTTGCAAAGCTCTTTGAAAAATATGAATCAAATTTTATCCACTTAATAGCCTTCTGAGGTAGTTGTTATTATTCAACCCATTTTGCAGAGGAGAAAGCTGAGGCAGAAGATGACTGACTCAGGGTCACACTGTTAATAAGCGAGGCCACATTTGAACTCAGATCTTCCTGACTTTAGGCCTAGCACTCTATTTACTGTGCTACCTGTCATTCTCTGTGTTAAAATTTGGTAATCATTTTGAAATACAATTATATATGTATATACATACATGTGTGTGTACAGTGATAGACATACTTTTATATATATATATATATATATATATATATATATATATATATATATATATATATATATATATATATATTGGATCCTCATTTGAGAACCCCTGTGACATTTAAGAAACCTAAATTGGAATACAGGTTCTGTTACTAAGTAGCCACATGACTTGGACAAATCATTCTTTTTAATGGACCAGATTGTTTATAAAATGATGAGTTTTAATTTGATAATCTCTAATCTTCTTCCACCCTCAACAGTCTGCAATTCTAGAACTTGTCTGTATTACAGGAAGAAGAAAAAATATCATGAGAGTAATTAAATTAATTTTGATGTTAAGGAAACATTTGGCTCATTGTATAAATGGAGAGTGAGCAAAAAAGGGAACAACGATAACAACCAAAACCGAGATATAGAGTAAAAAGAAAGCTCTTAAGAGCAAATTCAAATATGGGAGACAAGATCTTCCTTTAAGAGTTATTTATACAAACTTCTGGGGCGAAGCCCAAGATGGCGGGGAAAAGTCAGCATACTCTTGGAGCTTTTCCCTACACAACTTCAAATGAAGTCTCTACATAGACCTTAAAGCCACAGATCCCATCACTTCAGTAAAGGTCTGTCTTTTTCAGGGATAAAGGGGAAGCATTGCTCAGCCTAAGCTGGTGAGCAGGAAAGCCTGGAAAGACTCTGGGAGACTCTTTTAGCCATAGTTCAGCTCAGGTCCAGACTCAACAAACCAGTGTTACAGCAGGCCAAAAGGCCAGCAGGGAGGCTTCCAACCCCAGACAAAATCTGAACACTGGGGTAACAGACAATACTGGGTTGGGATAAGCAAAACCTAGGCATGAAGGAGGAAACAAATCTCTGAACAGGCAACACCTTGGTAAGCAATTAGCCAGGGATCAGACCCCAGCCTCAGTACAGAAAGCTTGGGATCATACTTCCTGTACCCCAGGAGTAGAGCTCAGCCATCAAAATGAGCAAAAAAAAAGAGCACTAACATAGAAAGCTACTATTCAGATAGGAATGATTAAAAATGCCCTCAGAAGAAGTCTCAAGGGAGTTTATGAATTGACCTCATATCCAAAACATGATGGAAGAGCTCAAAAAGGATTTTAAAAATCAAAGAAGAGAGAAGAAAAATGGCGGGGGGGAGATGAGAGCCATACAAGGAAAATTCTGAAAAATTGACTGAGGAAAGCAACTCCCTCAAAGTAAAAATGACCAATTGGAAAAAGAATTAACTCATCAAAAAATATAATTAACCATCTGGAAAAGAAATGTAATTCGTCTAAAACTAAAACAGCTGGAAAATGAATTACAAAAGCTAACTGAAGAAAATCAAACCCTAAAAATCAGAATTGGACAAATTGAAACTAATGACTCTGAGACATTTCAAGACTCCATCAAACAAAATCAAAAAACTGAAAAACAGAAGAAAATATTAAGTATCTTTCAGGGAAAACAAATGACCTGGAAAATAGATACAGGAGAGATAATTTACAAATCAGTGGTCTACTCAAAATCCTTGATCAAAAAAAGAGCCTGGAAAATATTTTTCAGGAAATTACCGTGGAAAACTGCCCTAATATTCTAGAATAAAAAAAATAGTCCTTGAAAGAATCCACAGAACAGTGTCAGAAAAACACATCAGAATAAAAACTCCAAGGACTATTATAGCCAAATTCCAGAATTCTCAGCTAAACAAGAAAATACTGCAAAAATACTGCAAAAAAGAAACAATTTAAATACCAAGGATCCACAATCAGAATTACTGAGAACTTACCAGATCAAAAGGCCTGGGATATAATATTCCAGAGGGCAAAAAACCTTGGATTACAACCAAGAAATTGTCCTAGAGGGCAGCTAGGTGGCACAGTGGATAGAGCACTGACCCTGGAGTCAGGAGTACCTGAGTTCAAATCCGGCCTAAGATGCTTACCTAGCTGTGTGACCTTGGGCAAGCCACTTAACCCCGTTGCCTTGCAAAATAACAACAACAACAAAAAAAAACCTAAAAGAAAAAAAAATTGTCCTGCAAAATTCAATATATTCTTTCAGGGGGGAAAGAAGAATTTTTAATGAAATAGAGGACTTCCAAAAATTTTCTGATAAAACCCAGAACTGAACAGAAAATTCTGTCTTAAAATACAAGATTCAAGAAATACATTAAAAAGAGTAAATGGAAAGGAGGAAAAGTTAGTCAAAAACATTAAACTATATCCATCCTATACAACATTGAACTAATACATCTTGTGAATTGTATTTCTCTTAGGACAGTTAAAAGAAACATACTTAGAGAGTGGGTGTGGTAATAGGGTGACCTAGAAAGCATTGGGATTGTACTTAGAGGATATAGGAATAATTGAGTCATGATGCAAAGTTGATTATAAAGGTTGGAATTATATTCAGAGGATTTGGGTCTAAATGAGTCATGAAGCGATGTTGATTATGAGGGTTATAGTTTCTTTTGGGGTAGAGGGAGAGTACTTGGAGGGTCTGTACATAATTAAATTATGAAGTGATTTTACTTTACTAGATTTTACTAGATACTATACTACAACCAGGGTTGTAGTATAGTAAGGTCAGAGGGAGAGAGTATATTTAGAAGAGTTGGATATAAATATCTTATGAAGGGATTTTGCCTTATTTCATACTTTAGTTAGTGCTATAGCTGGAGTTCTGTAGCGATAGAGGGAGAGAGTGCTCTTAGAGGGCCTGGACATAGATCATGAAGGGATTTTGCTTTACTTTGATCCTTAAGCTTCAATTGGAGCTAGTGTATTTAGAGGGGAAGGCTATAAATGGTTCATGAAATGATTATACTGTACATGATGACCTTATCTCATGATGATTGTACGTTTATAGAGGGTGCTTGAAAAGAGAGTGTAGTATAAATTGATTATAATTTGATGCTATTTGTGACTTTTGAGAAGTGTATTTCTAATGAGACAGAAGAGGGGAATGTATTTTCAACAGTGATTATGAGGCAATGTTGCTCATCAGTCAATCAGACTTTGAGAAAGGTACTTCAATCAGGACAGATAAAAGGAATATATTTCCAAAGAGGGGTTATAGGTACAAGCCAGAGTTAAAAAAAAAAAATTTACATACTGAAAACTTCTGTCAACTTTGAGTTAAATGATTCGTTCCTATTGCAAGTTTTTTTTAGGTAAAAGATTAAAAAGCTTTATTAGTAAGCAAAGCCTGGAGTAGAAATTATTTGAATTCTAGTCACCACTCGATCACTGACTCTCTACACCTTGGGCAAACCATTTAATCTTAGTTTGGAAGCCTTAATTTCCTCATCTATAAAACAAGTTAGATTAACCAAAGGACTTCTTAAATTCCCATTTGGGGGATGCTTTTCTTTTGGATTCCAAAATGGTACAGTAGGTGGCACTCTTGTTACATAATTAGTGGTCTTTACTGAAACTGTTTCCTGCCCAGCCTCAGTGCTACAGGAGTTTCTCTGCTATTGGTCTGTATTATATTTGTTTATTCAAACCCATCTATAGGTGATGTTTATTTTATTAGCCAAATAACAAAAATGGTTTACATGCTTGGTTTCTCTGAGAAGAGATTTGGAAAGGTCAGTACTGAAGATGTCACTAGTGCATGAAAGCTTTTCTCTTCCCCAGTTTGTTTTTGTGCTGAAGATATTTATATACATCCATTTTCAAATAGCTTCCCCCAACTTATGTCTGTAGGAATAAAAGCTAAGGCATTGGGTTAAAAATGTTAATGCAATTCTTTCAATTGTGTAAAACTTTCCAAGTAGAGTTTACTCTGCTAATGAAGGATGGCTTCTTCTTTGTAACTGATAATCAGAGATAAGGTCTAGGGCTCTCTCTGAATTAATTTCCCAGGATTGGGATCACTACTTGAGTCTCACTTTGCAACCTTTTGGGGATGTGGTACGTGGAGGAAAGAGGGTACTGGGCTACCAACTTTGACAAGACACTGCAGTGTAACCTGAAGGAGGATTGGACCTCGGAGGCAGTGAGGAAAATTCCCATGTTAGGTCATTAAAGCAGTTTGTATCCAGGAGCAGAAGGCATGTGTGTAGCAACCAGCCAAGCTGTCTGAAATGCTTGGTGGCCTCAGAGTATACCATGAGGAAGATTTTAACAAGAAGGACTTGGGGTTCCAGTGGGGAGGGAATACTCCAAAATTCTGACTTGCAGCACCAGAATTTAAAGTTGCTCCACTGGGGCAGACCATTGCTATTGTTTTGCCCTTCTTTCCCAGGAAAGAATAAGAAATGTGTATTTCCTACCTCATAATTTTGCCACTGATTCAGTAAATACATATTTTTTCCCTAAATAATAGTAATCATTCTGAGCATTAATGCAGTACCCGAGTCCCATAGCTTGTAAGGATATAATAGAACTTTTAAAAGGTAGTAGCCTTGTTGTATCTTAGCAAGAGGTCACATGTGACCAAACCTGGAGATCTCCTGCCCTCTGAGGACTTAATACTGGCTTCTCTGCCAGATGATTCAGTCACTGTCTAGCTTTTATTGTTCCTCTGACTTTTCTTTCAGCAAATTGAGTAACATGAGGTGTATCCTGGGGTTCAGCTTCTCAGCTTTTAGCATAGAATACTACTGTTGCTTTTAATGTAGGGGCTTGAAACCTATTTCTTTTTGTTTTTTAGGGGTTTTTTTTGGCAAGGCAAACAGGGTTAAGTGGCTTGCTCAAGGCCACACAGCTAGGTAATTATTAAGTGTCTGAGACCAGATTTGAACCCAGGTACTCCTGACTCCAGGGCCAGTGCTTTATCCACTACTCCACCTAGCTGCCCCGAAACCTATTTCTGATTGAAATTTGTATTACTATGCATTTGAAGAGTCAGAATAAAATGGAGCAAAAAGGGACAAATTGAAATTCAGCTCATGAAGGAACCCTTTCATTTCTGAGACCTTCAACTCTATTATGTCTCTTCCAATATTCCCCCCCCAAATCAATTCTCTGAAACTTCTAGTCTAGAAACTTTAAATTTTATGGAGAAAAAAATTTATTCTGGGGCACAGAGCCACATTTTAAAAATGCTGATCTTAATGGAGTTCACTCCTACTCTATTCTTTGCCTGGGCATTTTTGCATATTTGATTTGAGGCCTCTAAACTCAGGAGGTGTGAGCCTATATTGAGTTAAAGTGTGAAAACAGACTGTACCCAGGGTCTTTGCAGCATATTCAACTTTAAGGTCCTGAGAAAAACACATTCTCAAATAAAAATAGCTTTGACTTTTATGTAAATGGAACTGCTCAGAAATTCACTAGGTTTCTCCTTGAAGGACCCAAAATATACTTTGTGCTTTTACATAAATTTAGGAAGAGTACAGATCTCTAATGAATTAATTAATCCTGCCTTCTTTTAATTGAAAAAAAAAGTTTTTTGAGCAAATGAGAACAAAGAGATCATCTTAAAACTATCAACCAAAATTCAAAGTTGGAGGAATTGTCAGAAGACAGGCTAACAATTCATAGTTGGAGGAGTTGTGAATTGTCCAACTCTTCTGTAAAATGCCTCAGGAAGTTAATATTTAAGAAAAGACCTAAATGTACAAAAATATTCATAAAAACATTACTATAATGAAAAGCAGGGAACAAAATATATCCCTTATACTTAGGAAATGACGACAAATTATGGTATATAAATAAAATGGAATAGATCGTAAGAAATGCTAAATGCTAAATCTCTGAATAATTCAGAATTGTGACATCATAAGGTAAAGAACATATGTCCACACAATGACTACAATAATGTAAACAAGGCTCAAATGCAATGTACAATATTTGGTATCAACAGTTTAAGCACACAGTCTTTTTGTTACACAAGCTTAAAATTGTAAGGTAACATGTTCTATCAATTGCAATTATTCTGTTATTTTATATTAGTCTGTTTTCCTGAATGTGCAAAGGGTAGACAGGAAAGAATTTTCTTTGGGTATCTCTTAGGAAGTTTCTTGTGTGATAAAGTATCAGTTTTGATTTTTTGGTAATGTGCCCAGACTTTATTATAGAGCATGGTTATAATGGAGAGCAGGTCAACCTTGGAGTCAGAAAGACGTGGGTTCAAGTTCTCCCTCAATCCTGTGCTCTCTATAAATGTCTCTTAACAGTGCTCCAGGCAACACTATAAGAGCATAAATTACATATTGCCAGTCTCCATTGTCAGCATTTCTATACCAGGAACTCCCCAATTAAAAAAATTAAAAACAAATTAATCAATAAATTCAAAACATGTGTATTACAAAGGGAAACTAAGATATCTCTTTTGAATATTCCTGCTCTTTTCATAATTTTCAGTCTGTAAGAAAACCTGCCTTCACTCAAAATTTAAGTATACCTCTTTTGCTCAAAGTTTAATTTTATTATTTTTGCCAATTTAGTAGATATAAAATTATATCACAAGTTTTATCTGTTTTATTATTTTCTATGATAATTTAAGATATTTAGGAACTTTTTATGTAATTTCCCCAAAAACATTTTTTAAAAAATGTTTATTTTTACAAATATTTATTATCTCACTTTCCTATTGTTCTCATTAAGCAATAAAATGAAGTAAGGAAAGGAGGAAAGAAAGATGGAAGGAAGGAAAGAAGGAAAAAGAAAGAGAAATCCTTCCAATAAATCCAGCAAAACAAATTCCCACATTGGCTGTGTACAAAAAAGTTTCATTCTACATTTAAAGTCCATTACTTCTCTGATAGGAAATGGATGGCATGTTTCATCTTAGTCTTCTGGATTATTATTACATTCATAAAAAGTCTGAAGTCTTTCAAAGTTATTTTTCTTTATAATTTTTGGAATTGTATAATTTTTCTCCAGTTCTATTCACATCAGTTCATAACAGTCTTCTAAGTTTCCCCAAGTTTCCCCTATTCATTTCATAATTTTTTTCCTTTTGATTTTTGTAGGACAATGGAGTTAAATGTCACCCAGCTAGGTAATTGTCTGAGGTCAAATTTGAACTGAGGTCCTCCCAACTCTGGGGCCAGTGCTTTATCCACTGTGCCACCTACCTGCCTTCCATTTCATAATTTCTTTTGGAATAATAATATTCCTTTACATACATTCATATACCATAATTTGTTTAACCATTCTAATAGGTGGGCACCCCCAGTTTCTATTCTGAGGCTATTTCAAAAAATACTGCTGTAAAATTTTTGCTATATGATAGCCCTTTACTCTTTCTTTGATCTCTTTATATTATAGGCCTAATGGAAGTATTGCATTGTCAAATGACATTTATCAAATTTAGTAACTTTTGGAACATAGTTACAAATTGCTTTCTAGAATAGCTAGAAAACCAATGGGGATTTTCACACAGCCCCTCCAACATATTCATATTTCCTCTTGCCACCTTTGCCCAGAGTTCCTTTAATTTGCATTTCTCTAATTATTAGTGATTTAGAGCATTTTTTTAATATGATCATTGATTTCTTATACTTCTACCTTTAAAAACTGTCTGTTTATATCCTTTGATCAATTATTTATTGGAGTATGAGTCTTAGTCTTACAAATTTGAGTTCATTCCTTAAATATCTTAGATATGAGACCTTTATTAGAGAAACTTGGTACAAAAATTTATTTCTCCATTACCTGTTTTCTAATGCCATTAGTTTTGTTTGAGCAAAAGCTTTTAAATTTTCTATGATCAAAATTATTAATTTTATCTTTTGTGATCCTTTCTCTTACTTATGGGATATGAACTCTTCCTCTATCCATAGATCTGAAGGTAATTTTTTCCTGCTCTTCTAATTTCCTCATGTAATGAGATAACATGAAAGTCATGAGATGGTGATCTGTATCCAGTTTCTGTCAAACAGCTTTCCATTTTTTTCTAGCAATTTTTACCAAAAATGAGTCCTCAAGGCCATTTCTTATAGAATATTGCCTTCCTGAATTTCCAAACCTGGAAATAGGGATTGTTTGTGCTGCAAAGTATCAAAGCATTCTTAGAATTCAGGAAGGTCACATTCAATTCTTAGCCCAAAACCAATAACAACAACAAAAGCCTTAGTTTCCTGGAGTAGATAGGACTGGACTAGAAATGAGGAGAGACCCACGTTCTCTAAGTTCTTGTATTTGAGACCCTCTGTAATCCTGATTCCCATTACTCTTTCCAGCCTTATTTAATCGCAATCTCTTTCATGAACTCTATGTTGATATTTCATCGCCTATCTCCTGCAAAGCCATAACAGGGATTGGGTGACTGTACCTTTGTTTCTGAGAAATTTAAATGACATTTTATTCCTTCAGCAGTATAGAAACAATCGAGTTCAGCACTTATCTTTTTTTTTTTTAGGTTTTTGCAAGGCAAAAGTGGGGTTAAGTGGCTTGCCCAAGGCCACACAGCTAGGTAATTATTAAGTGTCTGAGACCTGATTTGAACCCAGGTACTCCTGACTCCAAGGCCAGTGCTTTATCCACTATGCCACCTAGCCACCCCCCAAGCACTTATCTTTAATGAATAATTAATTAAAATAGCATTTCTCCCTCTCTTCCTAAGACTCCTTCCTTGCTCCCTCAAACCCTCCTTCCTCATATAGGCCTCAAGGTTTCTAGGGTCATTGTGAGCTCAGAATCTTCCCGTATCTCCGCATTGCCATCAACAGACCTTTCTACGCTGCAACTTTTTTTTTTTTTTAGTTTTTGCAAGGCAGTGGGGTTAAGTGGCTTGCCCAAGGCCACACAGCTAGATAATTATTAAGTGTCTGAGACCGGATTTGAACCCAGGTATTCCTGACTCCAGAGATGGTGCTTTATCCACTGCGCCACCTAGCCGCCCCCCACTGCTCACCTAGCTGCCCCATACTCTGCAACTTCTAACTCAAAAAAATCTTTCCTTCCTCTCCCTCAGCAATCTTCTCATGGCCTACTTTGGATGACTCTTAAAGTTGCTTTTACCATTCTGTGAAGACTTTTCTAGCTGGTAAGTAGCCCACGGTTTCTCTTTTACATATTAATTTTATTCTGATTTGTGTGGGAGTACCATTTATGTGAAAGATTTAATTTGAGGACAATGGTGAGTCCTGGTTAGGGAATCAGATTACCCAGATCCCAGTTCTAGCTCTACCTAACTTTGGGCAAATTTATTTTAACTGTTCTTTTAGACTAGTTGTCTTCAAAGGACACATATGACGCTTTTTGACCCTGTACATCTATGAGCAGAGAAGACCTGGGGTGATATTAGATTCGATGATATGACATAATAGAATGACTAGGTAAACTACTCTGCAAACTTTGAACCTATGGTTTCAAAACCATGGTTTTAAGTAATTGTACAGGACTGCTATAGTTTGCTAAATCAGCAAGATATATAACAATGTACATCAGAAGAAACATCCTGAACCTTTTATCTTGTTCCGATAGATATTTCTTTGCTATAGTTAATTGTCTGAACCCTGCATCACATATATCCTGTTTATGTAGATGTTTTGTCAGCTCCAGTTAATTGTCTCTACCATACATTATTTATATCTTTTTAAAGCAGATGTGTCTTAACTGCATTTTTTTCTGTATTCCCCTGTGTTCCTGTACTCATTAGTGTAGACAATCTGAATAGAGAATGCATTTCCTTTGATTTTGTTGCTTTTCTATATAGAAGAAGCCTAGAGTAAAACCAAGTTGAGATTGTCTAAGATATCCAAGTGCATCTTCCTAGCAAATAACAAACTGATTTACTTTAGGAACTGTTTTCTTTTGATTTTTCCTTTTGATTTCCATAACACCTTTCTCCCCATTTTCCATTATGGTTCATGGTGGAACTTCTAGGCAGCAATCTTTATTATTTATTGTCTGGATGATTTTTGACAAGATTTCCTTACTTGTAAAAGGATATGTTTGGACCAAGTGACACCTGCAGACCTTTCCTTATAAACCTAGGTTCTATGAAAGGTATGATGATCCCTTGGGCTAATGGGAGGAGTTCATAGAAGATTTTTCTTTGAACATTGTCCTCAGTCATGGTCTATAACTTCTGTTCTCTGTAATGTAGATTGTTTTGGGCTGGATCCCTCTTCCCATGCCAGAAATCAGAGATCTGTTTACTACCTTTTATAGTGCTCTAAATTCTTTCTAATTAAAGGTTTACTTTCATTGTCCTCTTGCTGACCCTCCTGCATTCATCATCTGTATTTTAACTATTTAGCCTGTTTCAATCTGAGCTCTTCAGCCCAGAAATCTAAGAAATGAGTAAACTTATGTTGAGACTAGGATCCTCAGGAAGAAGAGTTCATTTTTTTGAAATCAGAGCTAAGACCATGTTTGCACTGGAAGGAATTCTAGAAGTCATATAGGTTTAACATCCTCATTTTATAGATGAATAAATAAGTCCCAGAATGGGGAAGGAAGGCCTTAAGTTTACACCTGATCAAAGACATAGGAGCAGACAAACAAAACCTGATTTCTATGGAACTTATCCTTTCCTTACAACGAACATATGAAGTACTTACTGTGAGTATTCCTCATTTTAGAAACAAAGAAAAAGGAGACTCAGAGACCTGCTCCTAGTCATGCAGCTAGTAAATGGATGAGCCATGGTTCAAGTGCATTTCAAGTTCGTTTCCTAATTCCACCCCTTTCCACTACATCACTAGAATCTAGTCTCTTGACTCCTAAATGTAAGCTCATTTCAGTTTTCTATGTTGTTAGCCCTGTAAATAAAAAAGGAATTCTATTGTGGGATTTCCTTTTTCATCAGGATTTGAGGTTGTTGACTGGGAGAAGCTGTAACTTGAGCTAGGAGCATAATACTGTATCAAATGTCTCGCCAATTCACAGCCCCTACTCTGCCCCCTCCAAAGCCTATTCAACTGAGATTCTCAAGTCAATTGATGAAAGAGCATCAGCTATTATACATTGTGATGAGAAAAGCTGAGCGGAGGAACAGTTAGGAATTAGTTCTGGGGGACAGCCAAAACCAGAATTTTTCTTGGTGTATAGCCTCTTATCATTTGCCTTCATTCCCAACTATTTGCCCTATCCTCAAATTACTTTATATCTTCCTTTTTTATTTTGTATTTACTCATGGGTATATATGTTGTAACCTTAGTAGAATGTAAGCCTTTTTGATTATTTTGATTTTTGTTTTTGTGTCTCTAGTGGTGAGCTCAATGCCTCATATATACATATATGTGTGTGTGTGTGTGTGTGTATGTGTATATATATATATATATATATAATATGTAATAGTTTTCAACATTATTTTTTAAAATTTTGAATTCCAAATTCTCTCCCTCCCCCTCCTTGAGAAAGGAAGAAATTTGATATGATTATACATGTGCAGTATGCATATTAGGTATTAACCTAGTTATGGCAGGGAATACAAGTATCCGTCTCCCAAAAGTTTTGCTCCTTCTTCTGTGCCTTCTTCAACTACTTCTTTTCTGTTAAATTTTTAGGTCGATCATGTCTCTAAGAGCATGTGGTTTTATCATTTTCCGAAGACCTTGCATTCCCAAAGTGGATAACAGTGCTATTGAGTTTCTCCTGCTACAGACATCATATGGAACACATCACTGGACTCCTCCTAAAGGTGCAGCATGGGGCAGATTAATAAGAATTAACTACGGTTTTCCCTTCCACATTGCAACTTTCCCCATTAAGTTTCAATATTTTTCAGGTTGATAAAGTGAAGGGGAATTTGGGAGGAGTTTTGTGGTAGCCACAGACAACATAAAGAGACCAGCAGATGGCACAGAAAATGTTTAGAAACTCAAAGATGCATTATGCATACACATAGTATTTTATAATCTCAACATGTTTTACCTTTTAATATAATAATTTAGCCTTCTTCTCTGGTATGAAGGGAGTGCCAGAAATTTATATGTAGATTTTCCAGATTGTGCCCCCAACCCCTGAATGTGGATGGGATAACTGTAGTTCCTTGGGAAACTTGAAACACAAAGCTCCCATGGATCTTTTCTAAATCTCTGAAGAGAGGCAGAGAGTTAAGATGGAGTTGAAAGTTGGTTTGTCTTTTGATAGTTTTCAAATAGGCAGGCTCCAGATTCCAAGTGAATTTTGTAGAATTTCACTACTAGCCAGTGGTAGAGAAGAAAATACTATTATCTCTTTTGGGACAGAGGCTGGGTCTGTTTCCCATTTTTTGCCTAGCACTCAGCAGGCTACTTTTCATGGTTGTTGATTAGCATGGCATAGTGGTGGGGGGGCAAGCACTGGACTTGTGTTGGGGTGTGGGTTAGTCAAGGAGAGCATTGTCCTAGATTTGGCATTTTCTTTTTGTGTGAACTTAGGTTAAATGTTTCATTTTTCTGGGCCTGAGTTTCTCATCTGATTAATGAGGGGATTGGACTAGATCTTCTCCAATGTCCTTTCTAGCAATAACATTCTAGGATTCTATAAAAGTTTTGATAATGTTCTCTTGACTTTGCCACTTGAACTTCTTAGAAAACTATGTAAAAACACAGATTTTGTGGCTTCTATCCAGGGAGCATCTGAGATAATTTATATTAAGAGCAGTGTACAGAGATAAAGTATGATGGACTTGAGGGTAATTACGCTCACTATCATATTTATTTAGAGCCTCTTGTTGGAAGCACTATAATGAGAGAATGTCAAGGGATACTATTTGGAAACTTCCTATTCTCATATGAATATAAGTTATTAATATTAAGCAAAAAATGCACAACTGAAAAACCAGTGAAGGACCTGGAGAATAGATAATGGAACATAGTGCCCTCCTTCACAGCAGAGAAACAGGGATACTAGGATAGAATATCTTAAGCCTTGTCAGAATTGGTGAATATATCAGATGCTTCTGCTTAATTGGTTCTTTTTTGGTCACAAGCAGGGTTCCATCTGAAGGAGAGATTGAAGTAAATGTCTATACAGATAAAGCATCCTTAAACATTTTTTAAATAAATTTGAGCAGAAACACTTGAAACACATTTACTTGATGAAATCACACCAGGTGTAAGACTGAGTATCAACTGGAGAGTTGGTCTTAATGATTCAGAGGGCTGAAAATTGGGTAGTTTGTCCATAAGAAAACAGATTCCTATTATAACTGGCACACAGAGAGTTCTTTGCATTGTACAGAGCATCTTGCATATATTATATCATTTTGTCCTCAGGAGAGTCCTTCTTTACAGAGATGCTAATATAGATAGTTAGGCTCCTACTTACAGAGATGGAGGAAGTGATTACTTGTTGCCATTAAGATAGGAAGTAGCAGAGAGAGACTAGACCAGATCTGCCAACTCCAGTGGAATAAATAGTTGGTGCATTGCTCCTGAAAACTTCATAGAAGAAAGGAGTGATGAAGGGGGTATTTGAAAGAAGGATAGGTCTATCTTGGACCACAGATTTAAAGCTAAAAGAAGCCTTAGAGTCTTGTAATCCAAATTCTTCATTTTCCAGATGAGGAAACAGGCCACGTAAAGTTCAAGTTACTTGCCCACAGTTACCTAGGTAGTGTCAGGACCTGTATTTGAACCCAGGTCTTCTGAAACCAAATCCTATACTTTCCCGCCCCCCCAATACTGAGCCACCTTGAAGATGGATGGAGAAACAGGATATTTTAAAAGTAGTCAAGTATGAGGTAAGAAGGCTTGACCCAGGACTCTAGTTCTAGGATAGAGTGGGAAAAGTGTAGAAAGAGTCACTGCCCCTTTTCCTTAGCTGATGGTACCCCCTTCTTCACCATACCTTCTAGAGTTCTCCAGTTGTGAGTCAGCTGTCATCATTAGGCACTTAGGTTGAATATATTCACTTTATCTGCCCTGTTTACTTCTCTGTGAATATGTTGGGTCTCCTCCTCCTTCCCTTTCCATCACTCTGGGTAGAATATATCTTCTTTAAAGTCAGGGACAGTCTCACTTTTATTACCAGCTTCTAGTTCAGGTCACATTATGTGATGGCCTCATGTAAATGCTTGTCAATTGATCAGTCCTAACTCTGCTACTTAGTCATTATGTTATTTAATCTTTCCTCTTTAAAATGAAGGAGTTGCCAGAGAAGTCAGAATCAGAAGACCAACCCAACCACAATATTCATAGCATTACTCTTGGTGTGCCTATCCTTTGAGGAAGAATGAAAATTATTGCAGTCTGGCCCTATGGAATGTATCATGCAGCAGAAGGACTAATGTGAAGAATGTCGAGAAATGTGCCAAAATTTGTACAGATAGGGATCAAGTTCAGCAGCAAACAAGAAAGCAAGCTGTAGAGGGACCTCCACAGTATGAAGGGAAAGCATCATTACAAGCAAGTGAACCCTGTGAATTGGAAAAACCATTATAGATAATGAAACTCACCCCCCTTCCCTTATGAAGGAAATGTGGAGCACTGCTAGGGCATGGCATGGGCACAATATATACTTGTCAGGTGAGGTTCTCTGTTAGGGATTTTTGCATGATTATCTTTCTTTGTCACAAAGGAAGATTCATAGAGGGAGAAGGAAGTGGGTGAAAGATGGCTTATGTAAAGATAAAAGGCATTAAAATTTTTTTAATTTAATTTTTAATACATTTAATAAAATAAATAGGATGAGGGTGTTTGACACCTAAAGTTCCTTCTGGCTTTAAACCTTTGATTTGGACAACAAGGTTTAAGGGAAAGAGTCCTAAACTAAGAGTAAGTAAACCTAGGTTCTAGTTCTGCTTCTGGCAGGATTCAGTAACCTTGGTCAATTCCCTTCAACAACCTGGATCTCTGCCTCCTCTTGTTTAAATTGGAAGTATTGACCCATGTTATCTTCAAGGGCCTTTCCTGTTGGAAGAGTGAGATTCTGAGAAAAGTGGTACATTGTGCACTCATCTGGAGCCTAGAGATCAGGATGCAAAAAGCCAAGGGCCTGAATTGCACAACATAAGGAGAGCAACACAGGAAGCCTAGAGTCAATGAAGAAAGGACATTACATTTTGCTGACATATCAAGCAAAAAAAAAATCTAAACCCCAAAAAATAGAAGAAGAGAGGGATAAGATCAGTGAACAAATAAATAAAATTTAAGTAGCAATCTCCAGAATACTTTGGAGGGGAATGAACTTCGAAAAAGGAGATGGAAGGAAGTTTCTGAAATCACAAAAACCAACTTACTGAGTCCATAAATATAAGCGAGAATGGTCATAACTGCCTTGGGACCTCTTAAGGTAACACTGTAGAGTGGCATTTCTACAAATATCTCAAAGTGCTCTACAGTCAAACTACTGAAAAGCTTGGTACTTAGCCCATTCAGAACATGTCATCACTCTAGCCAAGAATGGCATTTTGCCAGGGAGAAGTTTGTGCAGGTGCTATTCTAAACTTTTGAGGGTGATCAGGGTCCCTAACTTTGAATTATCTTAAAGAGGACTGCTGAAGAAAGGCAGTGACTCATGTTAAACAAACTGGTAGAGAGGAAAGTACTTTGGATCTGATGTTAGAAGACCTCAGCTTGAGCACCAAGCCTTGGTGCCTATTAGTTGTGTGATCACACAAGTAACAGAGCACAGGTTTCTTCTATCTATAAAATGAGGGTGATAATTATTAACGTGTCTCACAGGGCCATTGGGAGGATCAAATGAGATGATGCATGCAAAGTGCTTTTATAAAACGTAAGCTATTATCATTGGATCCTACTGGGAAGGCTTATAACTGGATGATTTGATTTGAAGGATGGGTACCGGACCTGCTCCTGTGATTTTTATTGATAAGATAAGGAATCTTCTTCCTACTAATGCTGGTCTACACTTTTTTCTACAGCACTAGCCCTGAAGAGTTGCTTGTAGCTGAAATGTCAAGCCCCCATGGAAATGAGGGCTCCATATGCAGCCCAGCCATATAGTGATTTAGATTTTGTTTAAATTTAAGCCTGAATTTATTTACATCAAAAGTGTTTTATTAAAAAAAAGTATTTCATAATTATGTGGTTCCTGGGTTTGTCTTGGTAGGTACACTTTCAGGATTGCCTGTGATAATTTTTTTTAAATTCATTTTGAATCTAAATACATAAAGATAAAAAAAAAGCATCTCCAAGTACCCAGCACAACATGGAAAAAAAATTTACTATAAAACCATGAATTTATATTTAACAGTATACTTTTTTAAAGAAAAAAGTTATTTAGGTTTTAAAATGTAATGATTTTGTTATATTTCTATTTTATTTAATATTTCCTAATTACATTAGGGCCACTAGGTGGAACAGTGGTTAGAGGACCAGTTATGTAGTCAGGAAGATCTGAATCCAAATCTGACCTCAGATCCCTGGGCAAGTTACCCTGTTTGCCTCAGTTTCCTCATCTGTAAAATGAACTGGGGAAGTTGGCAAACCCCTCCAGTGTCTTTGCCAAGAAAAGCTCAAATGGGGTCATTTGACTGCACAACAACAATTACATTTCAACCTGGTTCAGTTGGCAATAGGGAGTACTAAGGGATATGACAGACAGAAACTCAACCCAAGTCTTCCCAGTTCTGAGTACAAATTTCTTCAGAGGGAATTTGCTAGACCTGGAAGACCAGGGGTGCTCTTTGAATGAATTTTTATGTGAGTTTGATAGCATGATGTAAAAATGGTAGCTGTAGAAAGCATCATTCCACTTTTCCAAGGATCCCTAATTTGAACCATTTTTTTTAAAGAAAGATTTTGAGCTCTACAATTTTTCCCCTATTCTTGCTTCCTTATTGCCCCCCCCAGAAGACGGTCTATTAGTCTTTACATTGTTTCCATGGTATATATTGATCTAAGTTGAATGTGATGAGAGAGAAATCATATCCTTAAAGAAGAAAAGTAAAGTATAAGAGCAAAATTACATAAGATAATGGGGTTTTTTTTTTCCAAATTAAAGGTAATAGTCTTTGGTCTTTGTTCAAACTCTGCAATTCTTTGTCTGGAAACAGATTCGTATTCTCCACTGCAGATAGGCCATAATTGTGCCTAATTGTTGCACTTATGGGATGATTAAGTCCATCTAAGTTGGTCATCACCACCATGTTGGGCGGACAGTGGTTCTGGTTCTGCTCATCTTGCTCAGCATCAGTTCATGCAAATCCTTTCAGGATTCCCTGAATTCCCATTGCTCCTGGTTTCTAATAGAACAATAGTGTAATTTGAACCATTTTTAAAACTGCTGTCCCAGCTGAGACATCAGTGGTTAGGATTGAGGGTGAGGGGAATGGCATGAGCAAGCTTGGTCTGTGAAAGGGTTCTCCATTTCCAAAAAGCTACTGTTTTAGCAGCCTCCCTTTGCTTCTCTGCTTGCTAGTGGTTTTTCCTAGACCCTTCTGGGTTTGGCTACAGTCTGTATTCCCATAAGAACTTTCCCTTATGAAAACTAAATCTAGCTTTTCCCAGGAGAAAAAGTAAGTTAGAAAATGCTTTTGGTTCCTGCTTGGGAGCTGTCATCATTGTGGGCAAAGCACAGTGTTTGGGACTTAGCTTTTGGTTGCAGGACTACCAGCATCTGTTGCCAGTACCAACAGCACTTCCCCACAGACCAGAGGTTAAATTACTTAACTCTTCAGGGCTTTAGTTCCCTCTCTTGTCAAGTGGAGACTTGTTTGAAAAACATCTAGCTCTCCAGAAGAAAAGTGATTCTTGTTTGTTGAGGAATCAAAGCTGTTAGGATGATTCAGATTGTGCCTGAGTGATGTTTTGGTTCAGTTTGATTCAACAGACTTTTCTTGGATGGCTAGAGTAATTTTGAGACCCTCTGCTAAGTTGTGTGGAGGGGATGCAGAGATGAGGAAATCACAGTGCCTGCCCTCAAAGAATTTGCAGAGTAGTTTTGAGATAAATGGGAAACAACTGTAATTCAAGCAGGATGTGATACACACTATGACAGTGGTACAAAGTCCATAGTGATTTGGAAGAAATAACAATCATATTCTGAAGGACTAAGGGAAATCTCTCACTCTCTCAACTACAGAACTAGAATGAAAAACCTTTATTCCAAACCATTCTTGCAGGAATACATGACTTGTACTCTTGGTAACCCTCTTAGCCTATGGATATTATTCTCAGAGAGAAAGTTGCAGGCAGAATCAGAAGGAAACAATTGGCAGGGGTGGCTTGGAGAAGAGATGTGCCTGTTGCTGACTGAGTTTGGCTGACCTTCATCCTTGAGTTGACATGGGAGGGTTAGTCCTAGATATGTTTTAGTAAAGAAATACCCCATCCCTATTCAGATACACTGTGGTATAGTGGGGAAAAGGCTGAATTAGTAGTAACCACCCCATCCCCTCCATCATACGATAGATTGGTGGTGGAAAGAATGATGACTTTAGATCAGCAGACTGGTTTGAATCCTAGCTTTGCTTCATATTAACAGTGGGGACTTGGGCAAGTCACTTAAACTCTCTAATCTTCAAATTGAGGATAAGATCTATGCTGTTGACCTCAAGATATTGTGAAAAATCCTAGAATATAAACTCCAAAGGACTTTTAAAAAACTGTTTTAATTCTTATATAAAAAGAAACTCAGGTTCAGAGAAGTTAAGTATTTTGCCTATTAGAGTAAGAAATTATATAGAAACTGTACTGGTATCTATCTTCTAATCCAATGTCCTTTCACTTCAGTTTAAATCAAGTATATGAAATTTCAATGTGTAGTGGAGATAGCATGGAATCTGATTTTAAATACTTTGACTATTCCTCACAGAGTTGTTTTGGGGAAAAGCATTTTGTAAAGTTTAAAATGTTTTATATATATATATATATATATATATATATATATATATATATATAATATGATGGCAAAGATGGCAATAACATCACTCATTAAACCAGCTGTATTAGGAAATATCTCACTTGGAATTCATTTGAGACTTAACATCTTCTCTCTTTTGTCACCAGGTCATGTGGACCCAGGAGAGAGTGACTTAGAGACAGCTTTTAGGGAGACCCAAGAGGAAGCTGGCCTGGATGCCAGCCAGCTGAATGTCATTGAGGGATTCAAGAGTGAGCTGAACTATGTAGTCAACAGCAAGCCCAAAACAGTTATCTACTGGCTGGCTGAAGTGAAGGACTATAACGTGGAAATTCGGCTGTGTGAGGAGCACCAGGCTTATCGCTGGCTGAAGCTTGAGGAGGCCTGCAAGCTGGCTCAATATAAGGAAATGGCAGCATCCCTCAAAGAAGGACACCAATTTCTCTGCTCCAACACACCTTGATCCTATGAAAGGGAAAGTCTTTTGATATATCCAAGATCCAGCTTCCTGAGATTCTCAGCTATGTTTTCTGAGATCAGCCACTATCCTGGTTAGATAATCCAGCTGTGCAGTTGAGGGGAACTGAATCAACCAATGAAATCAGGCCAAGGTTTTTGGGTCAGAGCAAATATTATGATGTTGAAATGAATATCTGAAAATATAAAGCCAATAAAGCCAAAATATATAAAGCTCATGTACCTGAGGAATAAATTCTGTTGTCATTCACTTTTTAAGAATTAAAAGTTATTTTTTTCAATGTTTAGGGTTTATTAAGACATAGTAATGAGTATAGAGGTAGGGAAAATTGAAGTAGGATGTTCTTGGCTTTAGCTATAGTACTTATTTGAAAACACCAAACTGTGAGATCTTAATTTCCTCCACCCATACTGCAGGATCCCTGAGGTCATGAATGTCAAAACTTAGATAGATCCAGAAGATCCACAACCCAGAGATCTGGCATCCCAATATGTCCTTTTATTCTCTGAGCCTCTAGTGAAGTTTGATTCCTTGGAGCCCAAATGAAAGTTAACTCTCTCTGAAAATGTTCTTTCTTTCACCCCAAGAAAGGTACCAAGAAATGCAGCATGCATGAACCATTGACTTCTGGGGTTTAATGAATTTATTACGCAATTATACCTGGGTTAACAGGTTCAAGATCCAGTGGGTACAGAGCAAGAAGGAAGAGCAGGCCATTCAGCACATTTAGGTCAACATTTGGTTCCTATGGTGTTTCTAACCGCCGGCTATCATTCTATTGATCCAAAAAAGATTTTTATGAGCCAGTAGAGTCATGAATGTGGGGCATTTTCACAAGATGCAGTTAACAGAGTAACCCCTCAAGAGGTGTCCAAGCTAATGACACTAGTCATGCCCTCAATGGCCACTTTCTGAGCTACTGGGAATATGTATTTAGTTACAGATATTTTAGATCTGAGTGAACAGACAAGTACCCTTTAAGTAGCTTTGACCTTAATTGTAGAATAAAAGAATCACAAAAGTGAGGTCTGGATGGAAGGTTAGAGATTGGACACTGAGGCACTGGTGTGTGTTGGTGGTAAGAAGTGTGCCAGAAATATATACTCCTCCCCAAATGACTTCATAGAAATTCAATGCTTTGTCATTGTGTTGAGGCTCCAAGGTTTTTTGGTCATTCAGACTCTTCTCTAGTATATTGATAACCTTTTGAAAGGGAATGAATTAAGCATTTATCATTAATAGTTTATTTGGAGATTAGTTGAGAGGATAGGGGAGGCAGGGAGAAGTGAACTCATGCCAAGGACTGAATGGCTACAGAAGTGCCACCACAGATCCCACCTGTGTCCCAATTTTTACTCAGATCCAATTCACTACTTGATCAACAAATGTTCCTTTAGAGATCTCAGGAGACTAGGAAGTTCATTATTAGCTTATTGCTCTATGAATAATGGGGTGAGAAGGTATTTCCCCAAAATTTTGCTTAGACTTCAACTCCCATCCAAGACTGATTGACCCACTTCCCAGCCATCTTCATCCCATGCCATTGTACAGACAACTTTCCCTTCCTCTACTTTGCCAACTTCAGCTCTGAGAACAGTCTTCAATACCACCGTTTTCAGAAAGTTCATTCATTTGCCCTACAACTCCATTATCCCTGTGATTTCCCCTATATATTTTCTTGTTAGAATATAAATTCTTTGAGGGTAAGATTGTCTTTTTTTCCCCCTGTATTTGTAAACCTTCAAAAAAATTGAAGGATTTACAAATGTAGGGTCTGGCACATAAATATTTAATATATGTTGGGGGTTTTTTTTGGTTGTTGATTGTTCAGAGAAAGAGAGACTTGGCACCTACCTACCGTCTTTCCCCCTACCTACCTTCTTTCCCCCCTTCCCCCCTTCCTCCCTCCCTCCCTCCCTCCCTCCCTTCCTTCCTTCCTTCCTTCCTTCCTTCCTTCCTTCCTTCCTTCCTCCTCCTAACAAATGAAAGCAACATATGTTCAGGTGTCCTAGACAAGGAAAATTAAACACATAATGCTCTAAGAAGGTCCAACAATCATGGCATTGTTTTAGATGAATGTTGGGAGTCATCTTTTGAGCCAAAAAAAAAAAAAGAAAACTGCAGGGGTACCAGGTGCTTAACTCTATTGCCTTGCAAAAATTAAAATTAAAAAAAGGAAACTGCAGAGAAGAAACTTAAGGAAGTATTCTGGACAGACCCAAGATGTGCCTCCCTCTCCATTTCCCCTATTTTTTAAAATAATCCTTGTCCACTTTTCTGAGGGAAAGCTATTCCAGAATCTTGGAGCTATAAGAGAGCTCAGAAATCATTTAGCCCAGCTGTTTTGCTTTACTGAAGACAGCAAGACTCAGGAAAATGTAGTTTTTATTAGCAGGTTCTAGAACCACAGCTCCACTGGCTACTAAGGTACCCACAGTTATCAGACAGGTCTCCTGCCTAAGGTTCTGGCATCACCTTCATAAATAAAGAATAGATTAGTATTTTATTCAGATACTTAGGCTATAGAAGGGAGCTAATAGAAGCTATAGAGTCCATGAGAAAACAGTCACAGAGAGGTTGTGACTTGCCCCAGGGTCATAGCCAAAAAGTGTTTGATGTGAGACTTGAACCAAGACTTGCTGATTCCAAGCTCAGTGTTCTCTCCACTACCTTTCTACAGGTATCTTGCTTTGATTGTTTGTAAAGTGTGTTATGAATAAGTCTTGTGGGAGATAAGTTGAATTGTAATCCATTTCAACAAGAATTTAAGCTAAACATGCCAGGTTTATGCCAGGTATCATTTTAGGATCTGAGGACATGAAGATAAAAAAATTGAAACAAGGTTTGTCCTGTGATAGAGGAACTGGAATGTAGAATATTGGATATACTCCTAGATATAACAGATGTGTTGGTGTGGTTTGCTGAACTGATTTTTTTTTCTCTCCATAAAATTTTACTTAAAGGAATGACTTTCTAGGCAGGGAAGTAGGGAGGAATATATTTGAAATATACAAAAAGTACAAACAAGATTTCAATTATTTTAACAAAAGGAGTCACTGACCCCAAGGAACTTAATATTCTTTTGGAGACAATTACATGTACATAAAAAAATTAATTACAAAATATACATACAAGAAATTTCCAGAAGGAGGACATAGGTCTAAGATGAAGATCCAAGTCTAATTAGACACTAGAGACTGTGATTTCTCTGTCTCCCAGAAGGAGATCCCAGATCTAAAGTGAAGGCAGAAATCTGATAAGCTCCAAAACCTCTCTCTCATTGCAGAGTCCAGAATAGGACTGGACTCAAAGCAGGCCCTTGAAAGATACAGGCTGGACTAATTCAGATGACCAGGGCTGATAAAGAGTGGGGTAATGCTTCCATCTTTCCATTCAATGAGTATCTCCCCATGTTGGAGTGATGAGGAAAGAGAGACAGGTAAATTGGGAGTTCCTGGGCTTCCCTGGCCTAGGGATAGCTCCCCTTTAGGGAGTAATGTAGCCCTCGGACCATTCTGGGAATAGCTCTCTAGGGCAGACAGAGGCTTCTTTTTCTTTTTCCTGCAGGATAGGGAAGAAGACAAAGGAAATGGGTTATTCATCTCTGCCAGAGATAAAAGCCCTCTCTGGGTTCTGAGGACTGCTCTTCTCTCCATGTATAATTGGATTATAGCTCACAGAGTTAGAGGCTATCATAGAATTCCACCCAATCTTTCTCATTTTACAGATAAAGAAACTGAACCCCAGAGCAAGATGGCTTGCCCAAAGTGACTATGATATAGTCAGGATTCGAACCCAGGGCTTCCAATTCAAAATCTCACTCTTTTCACTGACTGTCACTATGGTGATACATTTATTTGACCTAGAGCAATAAAAATTTAAATTTGGAGAAAGTTGTGTGGTATAGTAAGAAAGCAGATGTCCATAAAGGCTTTGTGAGTTTGCAGTAGTGATAATAGCTAGCACTTTAGAAATATCTCATCCTCACCACAATTCTGGGAGGTAGAAGCTATTTTATACTCATTTTAAAAGATGAGAAAACAGGATGAGAGAGGTTGGGGGACTTGCCAAAGCTCATATGGCTAATAAACAAGCCAGTATTTGAACTTGAATCTTTCTGGTTCTAATTCCAGCACTATTCTTCAACCCTTAATTTCCTTAGAAATTCACTTAACCTTTCTAAGCCTCAGTTTCTTCCTCTATAAAATGGAGATGAAAATATCTAGCGTGTACCTAGAAGGGCTGTTGAATACATAAAATTAGTGTGTGTAAAGCACCTTGTCAACCCTCAGGTGTTACATAAACATAGCTATATATATTTTTTTAAATTTTTCTGAGGGATGAATTGACTGGTAACAGCTTCCAGATTAGAAGACCTTGGAGGGAGGCCCCCAGGTCTCCCTGTCCTTTTGACAGCAACTGACCACCCGTTGCTTTGGAAAGTGTCAAAGGCTGATTGCAGAAGAGCTCGTCTCTTCCACAGGAATTGTCTCTGACCTTAGAACTGTTTCCTACCCTCATTAGAGATGGCCATCAGTCATCCAGTTCCTCCATGTTGCCCTCCTCACTGATCATGCCCCACTTCCTCACTAACAATGCCCTTTCCAGCCCTCACCCACGGTATTGCCTGGTGTCTGTTGCCTGATGCCTTCAGGTACTTCTCTGTGCTGGGGGATGCCTAATTAATATGAAGCTGGGAGGGACTTTATTGATTATCCAGCTGAATCTATTGTTCCACTAATGAGAAAGCCAAGTGTCAGAGAATTAAAGAATGTATATGTTGGGTGAAGAGGTGACAATAACACTGACCTGTTATAACAGATATTGAAGACAAGGATGGTGACTCCCAGGACAACAGCCAGTGGACTCAGGACCATCATAGCTGTCTTCCAGTTTGCCCCTGAAATTGGAGACCTGTTAACAAATTTTGGGAAAGACTGGACAAAACTTTTCTGCCCCGGGGTGACCCATGACAAAATTGCAAGGATGGTAAAGTTTTCCTTTGACTCCATCTTCCCTTGAAAGTTAAAACTATTCAGAGTTTAAGCTTAAATCTGCTATCTGCAATTTCCCCTTCTCCTCCCCTTTTCCCACTGATATGTTCTCCAGGTTAAACATACCCTTCTTCAGTGTTCCTGAGATGACATGTTCTCTTGGGACCAATGGACTAAGTGCAGGATCTGAGCACTTTGAAAATCAAATCTTGTTTCTCTCACTTAGCTATATAAACATTTTTCAGCTCCCTTTTTTTCAGAGGTATTCTTTCACTTTAGAATCTAAGATCTCAAGGGCAGAGAATGTCTTTCTTTTTACTTACTGCTTTTAGCACTTTTTCCCCCTTGAAGTGACCCAGAGCCCTCTTCCTGCCCTTCCACTGCCTCACAATCCCTGCATCACCAATATTCACTGCCTTTGTTTTCTGATGGGATCATTCCCTCATCCCATTGGTCCTTCCTCTCAACACTCATAATGGAATTGGTAGAGAAACTTGTTTGAAGTTCACACAGTAATGGTGAAGAATGACTTAATGTGTCTGTCCTTCCAGGAGATTTGTAGTTGCATGGATTATGCCTTAATCAAATAGAATGAAACTCTTAACAGTGGAATTCTCGGGAACTGGACACATCAGTGAGAAAGAAGTTTGGGGACTGGGGAGTAGGGATTTCATTAGTGCATATAACTCCCATTCACAAATCCCCTTCACATCACAGTGGAACTTCTTCTCACAGGAAGAACAAATCTAGCTATTAACTACAGTTGTCTTCATCAGAGTATAGGGAAGCATAGAGGATCAGTTTGTCTGGGCCCACTGAATCTGTAATGCAGTTCTCATCCACTCACGGATCAGGCCTTTCCTTTCACAGCCATCACCTACTCTCCAACAACAAGACTTGATAAAAGGAGAATCACCTCTTTTCCAGGAACATTTTGTCCTCTGAAGTCTGTGGTCATAAAATTCAGAGGATGAGAGATTTAAGCCTGGAAGGGACCTTGTTGTTTTTGTTGTTCAGTTTTATCAATTGTGTTTGAGTCTTTCTGACCCCATGCAACATACCATCCAGGGGTCAAAGGTACTGGAGTAATTTGCCATTTCCTTCTCCAATGGATTAAGGCAAACAGATTAAATGACTTGCTAAGGTTCACATAGCTAGTAAGTGACTGAAGCTGAATCTGAACTAGTCTTCTAATTTTACAAAGGAAATCTAGTCCAAATCCTTTGTTTTACAAATAAAAGCCGAGGGGGTGGCTAGGTGGTGCAGTGGATAGAGCACTGGCCCTGGAGTCAGGAGTACCTAAGTTCAAATCCGGCCTCAGACACTTAATAATTACCTAGCTGTGTGGCCTTGGGCAAGCCACTTAACCCCACTGCCTTGCAAAAACCTTAAAAAGAAGAAAAAAAGAAAAAGAAAAGCTGAAAGCAACATTCTAGCAGTTACACCATCCCTAACACTTTTCCCAGGGAATCATTTGATGTTGCAGGGGATAGAGCCCTGGACCTGGAATCAGAAAGACTCATTTTCATGAGTTCAAATCTGGCCTCATACACTTAAAAGCTGTGTGAGTGACCCTGGCAAGTCACTTAAACCTGTTTGCCTCAGGTCCTCATTTGTAAAATGAGCTGAAGAAGGAAATGGTAAACTGCTTTCTAGTATCTTTGTCAAGAAAACCCCCACGGAGAAAACAAGGAAAGAGGGAAGGAAGAAAGAAAAGAGGAAGGAACAAAGAGAGAAAAACTAAGAAAGAAAAGGCAAGATTCTACTAAGACCAATGAATTTAAACAAATAGAATCTGATGAAAATGTATATTAGACACAGCCTTGACAGAGCCAAGAGTGAAACATTAGGAGCAAGTAGGGAGGGTATATTCTAAGGGAAACTAAGAAGGTTGTGGACACTAAGAAAGGGTTGAGGTGATTGGGTCAGGGAGAATTATACAATGATGACAATTATAATTTTATTGTGAGTATGGCTATTGCATCCCAATACACTCTAGTCAAATGATAAATTAAGGTGAGATTAAGATAAAGTGACTGGAAGACGCAAAAGGGAGGATTAGAGGAAAGGTAACAGGAGCCATAGTGGAGAGTTTTGAAGGTGAGGGTGACAAAAACACAATGGCTCCTTAAGTCAGACCAATTGCTCCTGTCACTGTGGATGCTAAATTATCCTTCTGTTAGAATATAAACTTTGTATTTACATCTCTAGTGCCTAATGTTTGGCAAATCGTATAGGCCCTAATAAATGCTCAATGATTTATTGATGACTGTTGGGCCACATCCATATGGACACAACCAGTAATCATATACATACTGCCTGGATTTGTCTGAGGATGGGAGGGGTGGGGACACAGGAGTGCAGAAGCTGAGCAACCAACAGATTAGCAAGGAGCGGCTACTTATGGGGACAGTCAACTTGCAGTGGTCACTCTAAGTGACTGACTGTAAAACCTGTACCATTTCAATAGAGACAAGAAGTTCCCTGAGTTCATGAGTTGCCCCCAAGAAACTGAACCATGATGCTCTAGCCTAAAAGATTTTTGTCTAAGGGGAAAGCCTTGTGATAGAGGCCTCAGTAGCTTGCCATGGAAGCAGAGGGGAGGGGAAATGATGTTCTGGCTTTTTTGACTTGATGATCAGGCAGGATCATGGACTGGAAGGAGACACTGGTTGAATTAAGATTGCCTACACTATTCATTCCTCATTCATTCTGATTAATGCTTCATACAACAAGCTTTGTAAGTAATGAATCATAGTCAGTGAGTATCAGATGGAATGAACCTGTTGAATTGTGGCTAAGCCAAGAATCCTGAGCCAAGGGTAAATCTCCACTCTTTAGACTAAGGGATGCTATGACCCACAAAAGATGATGATAATGATGTTTGTTCTTCAGTATCAAAGTAACATCAGGGAGGTGATACCATGACAAACACATGAATTGGATTTGAAGTGAGAGGAGGGTGATGTACTAAGTCATCAGCCTCACTTTCTCTTCCAAAGCCAACTGGTTCATTGTCCAGCTATGAATCAGTACGACTGAAGATGGTCCTGGATGTGAGTCAATCAAGGTTGCCCAAGGTCACACAGCTAGTAAGTGGCAAGTGTCCAAGATCAGATTCGAACTCCCATCCTCCCAACTCCAAATCCAGTGCTCTATCCACTGTGCCACCTAGCTGCTCCAGCCCACAAAAGAAGAGCTAAGAGGAAAGAGGTTCCAGCTCTCTGAAAAACAGGTAGCTTGGGGGCTGTCTCACAAAATGGCCTCTGGTGTTTGATGAGTGTTTGATAGACAGTACCTGGTCCTTCCTACTAAATAAATCAGATAATGTCTAAGGGGTCCCTGACAACTACATCTTTTATTTACAAGCTGCTTTCTGCCTCCCTTTTGTAAGCCTTGAAGCTCCCCAAAAAGCAAGTCCATGAGGAGAACACTCTTATTTGCTCTATCCTAAGAAGTCACCACCCATCATCTGGTGGCAACTCTCTGGATTATATATCCTAAAGCTCAGGAAGAAATAAATAACCTCTTGACAAAGAAAACATTTAAAAGTTTGTCAAAGCAAACATAAAGAAAATCATGTACCCAGATTTAGGCAGATGCTTGTCTACCCTGTGCCATTTGAGGTTGGAAGAACAATGGTTCTGTTTGCTTTTATCTCTGTGATATTTACTGATCTGTATGGGAATTTAATCTGAGTTTTCCATTTCAGCATCTCAGCACTATGCTTCTCTAATCACTATATACCAGACCTTGAGACCTGAATTCATGCTCTAGAAAGGAAGGAGGAAATTCTACATGTCCTAAGAGAGATTAGGATGCCTTCTCAGTTAGACACACCCAGGATACAATGATACAGAAAGTAATGAGTTTATTATGTAAAGGTCCAAAAGTCACCCAAACTACTCATGATCCAGGTTGTGAATAGGGCATGAAAACAGAAATACTCACTTTTTTCTGCCACCAGGGGCACCCATGTTGGTGAAGGTGTATGGGTAAGGTTGCTAGTGGGGGTGACATTTGCTGTTTGTACAATGTCCCACGAAGACAGATCCTCCTTATTTTGCTCCAGAGAAATAGTGGCTTCAACTGGGGAAGGAGACAGATATGAGTGATAGAGATTGTCACTTTATACTCATAGATGTGCAGGATCATAGCTCAAAAACATCTCCTGTAGGGAGTTTTAGGTCTCTTTGGGGGCTCTTCTCCCATCTTCATAAGGGTGGTAGTCTCCCCAGAGTCATCTTCTCATTCTTATTTTGGAGATTTCATCCACTCCCTTGGATTCAAATGTTTCCCTAGCCATCTGGGTGTCCCAGCAATATCTCAAATTCAACATGTCCAAGATTGAACACAGTCTCTTCACTCTCCCAAATTAAAAAAAAAAAAGCTGCCCCTCTTCCATAATTCTGTTGTGTCTACCACTAATCTCCCATTCACCTAAACCTTAGTTAACCCTGACCTCCTCTTCATATCTAATCAGATTTCAAGTACATTCCATCCTACTTTCACAATATATTTTGTACAGGTCCGTTTCTGTCTCATTTATCTTTATTGCCCTTTGACTAGACTATTATATTAGCTTCTGATAATTATTCTCTGTCTCCATCTATCCCCTTTCTAGCTCATCCTTCATAATGCTGCTAAAAATCCTCTTCCTAAGGCATAGGCATGACCATGCTACTTCCCTGCTCAAAAATCTTCATTGGCTATCTTTTGCCTACAGGCTGAAATGCAAGTTTGCTAATCTGCCATTTAAGGCCTTCCAAAATCTGACTAAGGCTACAAATTACAGATGAATTGCTCATCTGCATCAGTGAAGAGTGTTTCTGCTCCAGAAATTCCCCACACTGATTAAGCCATAGATCTGAACTGTCAAAAAAAGAGCTAGGTGCAAGGAATGCAATGATGAACAACACCATTCCATTCTGCTCTTGTGTTGTCAGAGGTCAGTTACAATGTCTACAGAAGAATTTCTCCTTTCCAGAATTAACTTGACCCCTGTCCCCAAAGGGATAGGGTGTCCTTAGAGTGGCCTCTCTCCAAGAGAAAATCCTGTTCTAAATTGACTTGCCAGTGCCACTACTTTCTTGTTCCTAGGTTGCCTGGGAATTTTGCTGCTGGCACAACCTGGAATGCTCTTCCTCCTGACCTCTGTCTCTTAGTTTCCTTCAAGACTCAGTTCAAATCCAACCATCTGCAAGAGACATTTTCCAGTCCTGCTAGCTTTCTTCTGAGATCATCCTCCACCTATTTTATCCTTCACTGTATCCCTAGCACTTAGCATCACACTTGATAAACATTCAAAATGCTTTTTTTGATTGAATATATTGAAGCATTCTTTCTTTTCATGCAGGCAGTGGGGAAAATGGGTTTGCTGTACCCTCTGCTCATATCCAGGCTGCTCAGACCCTCTGTTCCCAACTGTACATATTCAGAGAAGCAGCACCTTTCTATCAGACTTTACCTCTTTCTGTGTCTCATCTCAGGAAATGACCCACTGGGGACATAGAGTTTCTCTCCCCACTGCTAACCTAGGCTGAGGTTCATGAAGTCCCCACTGCCCACCATATAAGTGCTTTGGGGCAAATCTCCAGTTGCCCACTCTTGCTTAGGAGAAGACAAATGGAGAAAGGGAGAGAGAAGAAGGCATGGACTTTTAATGGTGAATGGGAAGCCCCAAGAGCCATAGAAGTATGGAGAGAAGCTGTACCCCAATATATTCTTGATTCTCAGCACCCATACCACCACTCTCAGACATTGCTAAGAGTGAGATCACTTTCTTACTGGTAGAACCGAGATTTTAGTTTACTTCTGATCATGGAGCCCCTGACTCTTTAATACTCTATCACCTAAACCAATCTATATGATTGATTATTGTTTTACTTTCTCACTTTGATTAACTATCACTCACTATTCATGATTAGTTTTTGGGTAATAAGAGTTTTATGAGAGGGAAGCTAAAGTGACTGAGATTAAGCTGTTATTCTTCAGTTCTGGGGCAGTACCACTTTCCTCCCACACCCTAGAGTGACCTGAAAGAGTGATTTTTATCCTGAACCGCCCCCCCCCCAAAAAAAAGAAAGATTCATGTATATCATGCTGAATTGCAAATATCTGAGATATATAAATTTTGAGCTAATTCTAGCATATCATCCCTTTTAAAGATGGGAGTGGGGGAGTCATGATTGCCCATTCCTGGCTGTACACTATAACAACAAAGTAGAAGAGGGGTAGGATATTCCAGATCTTTCTATATATGCATGCTATATGCAAATCACCCATGTTTATATTGAATGGTCCATCAGTTAATTGTATACTATTTGACCTTTACAACAACTCTGTGAGCTAGGTGATATTATTACCCCCATTTTATAGACGAAGCAACTGAGGCTCAGAGAGGTTATGTGATTTATCTAGGGTCATACAGCTTGTAAATTTCCAAGACAGGACTTGAATTCAGGTCTTCCTGACTTCAGATACAGTGCTCTATCCATTCTGCCACCTAAGCTTCATATTTTATAATTTTCATGTTAAGAAGGTTAGCCTTGCAAAAAAACAAAGAAAATGTACCCCTTGCCCCCTTACTAAAGATTGGAAGCTAGATTGTATATACCATCAGTCTCAGATTATAGAGGAAACAGTTTTGCTGAGTTACTTTTTTCTTACTCTTTCATATAAGGAATAACTTCAAATATAGAAGTGAGGGGGAATATATATATATATATATGTATATATATATATATATATATATATATATATACACACACACATATATATATGGAAAGGAATCACAGAATTTGAAAATTGGAAGGGATGTAAAAGCAAAACATATCAATTTCTTTTGTGTGTTCTTCACTTCAGAGATAACCACATTTAAGTGGAGGAACTCTGAAACAGCAAAATGCCCCAAGACACAGAGAAATAAAGCTTTAGAATTTCAAAGTATAGTAACAGCTGGTTGAAGGTTGTTTTAAAAGTAGGGAAGGCTTCCCAGTGCCCTTCAGCTCACACAATATAATTAGCTGCCATGCTCCCTTAAGCAGAGAGCCAGACCTATTCCCCATAATCTAATAATTCTTTACTTTTATAGAATGCTCTCTATGAGGTAGGTAATGTAAGTATTATTATTCTTATTTTACAGATGAAATAGCCAAGGCTCCAAGCAATGAATCCATATGCCCAAGGTCTTTGGATGGTTAGGATCAGAGAAAAAGTTCTAGTATGCCTGAAATTCTCTTCCTCCTCATCACTTGACTTTCCTGGCTTCCTTCAAATCCCAAATAAAATCCTACATCTACAGGAAGCCTTCCTCCTTAATGCCAGTACCTTTCTTTTTTTTTTTTTTGCTTCTCTCCTCTTGATCTTGTAGAAATCTTGTTCATGCATGGTTAACTCCATGTCATCTCTTCCCCAATAGACTGTGACAGTCCTTGAGAGCACAGACTGTCTTTTGCCTTCCTTTTTATTTCAAGCACTTAGCAACATGTCTGGCATATCATAAATGCTTGTTGACTTGGCCAGACCCAGATCTCTTTACTCCCAGATGGAAGGATAAGCCTTCCACCTCACCAATCTTCCAAGAGTATGTCTAATAGGCAGGTCTTACCACAGATCTCACCTCTGTGTGTGAATGGCTCCTTCTCAGGACTCTTGTCCTTGCGATCTGGCCCAGGGGTCCCAGAGCAGACGTTGGCCATTCCAGGCACTGCTTTCCAACGACTGAACTTGTCCTTCCGACGAAGAACAAAGATTTCCTGGGCATTCAGTTGTCCATGGAGGTGGAGACCAAGGCCCTGCAGGCTCAAGTGACCCTTACGGGAACAGCCCCAGGTCTGGTGGAGGTGGTCCCCACAGTGGCTCAGTTGGGCCACAGCAAATTCCTGGGCCTCACCAATGGCAAGACACCCAGGAATATGCAGGCTAAAAAGGGCTCGGCTGACGGGGTTCCAGCCCCATTGCTGGGGTCCAGCATCAGGGTGGCAAGTGACCAGTGAGATCTGTTCCCCACCCTGGGGGTCCACCTGCAGGCATGCATTCAGCCCAGGATTATGGATCATAAAGGCTTCAGCCCAGGAACCTGCAGAAGAGGAAGAGAAAAAATGTGGGAGGCCCATTAATATTTGATAAAAAAAACAAAACAAAACAAAGAGACCTAAAATATGGCTGAGGATAGGAGCATAAATGAACAGATAGATAGATGGTTAGAGGGCTGATGACCCTGACATCTCAGTGTATCTCTATAAAGTTCAAGATTCAGTTCAAGTACCACTTCCTCCCTGACCTCTCCATTCAGTCCATAAAGACTTATTTTTTCCTTCTTGGGCCTCCTAGAAAATCCATATAGCGCCTGACCACTGATACCAATTTCCTTGGTTAGATCATATGCATTTTAAGGGATGTGACCCTGTATTATTCATCTGTGTGTGAACTAACACCCAGAGCACAGGTCTCTTTACTCCATAAGTGGTCGCTGATAATGATATAATGATTATGATCTAGGCAGCTTAGTGGTGCAATGAAAAGAATGCAGGACCTCAAATCAGGAAAACCCGAGTTCAGATCTTGTCCTTAAACATTTACTGGTTGTGAGATTCTGGACAAGTCATTTAACCTTTGAGTTCCTGAGTTTTCTCATCTCTCAAAAGGGAATGATAAAAGTATCTATGAAGATAAACAAGATAATCTTTGTAAAATGTTTTGCAAACTCTAAGGCATTTTATAATTGGCAAACTCTAAGGCATTTTATAATTGGCAACTCCTCCTCCTTTCTACTTTTTTTCCTTCTTTTCCTTTTTCTTCTCTTCCTCCTCCTTTTCCTCTTCCTTCTTTTGTTTTTCTTCTTTTTCATCTCCTCCTTCTGCTGCTTCTTCTTCTTTTCAAAGGGGCACAGATATGTTATCTACTACATGTTCACAAAGGTCTTCATTTGTCCAAACTTACTTCCCCCCTTCACTAACTTGGATTCTCTGGTCTCTTCACTGTCTCCTAAGTAGATATTTGTGACTACTTCCAATATCATGGCTTTCATTATGATGGCCTCTCTGCTGTCCTCCAACTTTCCATAGCCAACTTGACATTTATGACCCAGTTCCAGTTTCACTTCTTCCATGGAAGCCTTCTCTTCCTGTTCCATGCCACACTGATCTCTTCCTTCTATGTCCTCCAGTCCTAATTGTCCAGTTATTTCTGGTCCCCCCACCCCGATTGTGAACTACTCTCTGATAATAATGCTTTGTCTTTCATTCTCGAAGAAGACCTTGATATCAGGAAGGTGATGCCATGACAAGAATGTGAATTGGATTTCAGTGAGGTGGTATTGTGCTTAAGTCAACTCACTTTCTCCTCCAGAACCATCTGGGTCTAGTGGTCAGATATGTCAGGATGGCTGAAGATGACAGAGCAATAAGGATTAAGTGACTTGCCCAAGGGTACCCAACTAGTAAGGATCAAATGTCTGAGACTGAATTTGAACTCCCTGTTGACTCCAAGGTCAGTGCTCTATCCACGGCACCAACTAGCTGCCCCACTCTCTGATGGCAAAGGCCAGAATGCCTCCCCTTCTTGAGGACTTCTTTGTACTTTTTTGCACATGAACACACACAAGGTTGGATGTATGTCTGTGCTCAGACTTAAACATACATACATTTTGTTCCTTGCATACCTTTCAATGTTTTTGCACCGACTTCCCCTTATATTTGGAATCCCCCCTTCTTCCCCTTCACATATTAGAATCCCTGGTTTCCTTTCAGATTCATCTCAGATGCCACCTTCTCCATGAGGTCATTCTTGGCCCATCTATCCCCTTCTCCCCACCAAGTTATCTTTCATTTATATCATATGGATCTTGTATAAGGCCATTCATTTTCTTGTTGTCTCCTCCTTTAGAATATAAGCCCTTTGAGGGAAGAGACTGTTGCCATCTTTCTTTGAATCCCTATCACTTCCAAGATCTCCTACTCTATCTGGGGCAATTGTCCTGATATATCTCTCTACTGGACCCTCCAGAGGACTCTGGAGGAGAGAATGAGTGACTTTGTATAGGCCTGCCTCACTTAATTTCAGTTCTCTTGTAAATCATGATATCACCTTCTTCATGGTGTTCCTCTTCAAGAAGAGGTCCTCCTCAAGAAGGACAAACAACTTACCACAGTGTCAGGTCTATAGTAAGTGGTTAATAAATATTTGTTGATTGATTGACCTACATGTAAACCATAGGCACAAACACACCTTTGTAAGGCATGACATAGATAGGCGCTCTCAAGTACCCACTCAAAGGACTTGTGAGCCTTACTTTCCAGGAGAGAGACCATAAAAGGAAACTCCAGAGCTCTCCAGTTTAAGTTCTTGGGAGGAGGCTGAAATCAGAGGGGACACATAGGGTCCTGCCAACTCTACAGTTAAAAATAGGTCAGTTCCCGGAGGACAGAAAGGAGCCTGGGGATGGGATATGAGGGCCAGAGATGGGGAGCGAGTGTCTGGACAATAGCAGGAAAGAGAACAGCTTGAGTTTCCATTGGATTTTCCTTCTCCAACTGATACTCAAACGGAAATCTTGTTGGGAATGGTTTGTGCAGCTGTTCTATTGGGGGAAGGTTTTAATATTTCCTTCAGACTCCTTTTACAAGAGTGTGTGTGTGTGTGTGTGTGTGTGTGTATTATTTAGTGGGTAAAGTAGAGGAGAGAGCAGATGTGTGCATGGACAAGTATATACTTGGCCATATATATGTGTGTATGTATATATGCTCTGTGCTAAATCCAAGACTATGTCTACATCTGTATGTGTGTACACATATGTCTGGTCGGAAATATCTGCATGTTTGCTGTGCATGTATTACAATTAATCTAAAGTCTGATTCTGGAAGTATCTAACTGAAAAAAAAACCTGTGGAATCTCTAGTGAGATGAAATGAGGCTTAGGCAACTAGATGGCACAGTGGGATAGAGTGTTAAACTTGTAGTTAAGAAGGACTAAGTTAAAATCCTACTTGCCCTTAGATACATATCAGCTATGTGGTATGACCTTAGGCAAATCACTTCACTTCTGTTTGCCTCAGTTTTCTCATCTGAAAAATGGACGTTTCTAGCAATGGGAGACAGGTAATAGAATGACCCAATCAATAAGACAGACCAACAAGAAATATGAACCTGTTTTGTTCAGTTTTTTTTTCAGTCATGTTCAGCTCTTCATGACTCCATGAAGTGATTTGCCATTTCCTTCTCCAGCTCATTTTATGGATGAGTAAACTGAGGCAAACAGGGTAAAGTTACTTACCAAGGATCACACAACTGGTATCTGAGATCAGATTTGAACTCAAGAAAATGAGTCTTTCTGACTCCAGACCCAGTGCTCTATACACTGTGCCACATAGCTGGACAATTTTCTATGCCCTCACCAGGTATAACAAAGATTCCTCTCCCCAACACCCTACAAAGGTTGATAGCCAATCACCCTAACTTCATCTAGAAGAGCTTTTAACCATTTCTTTATAATTCCTCCCTTCTCTTTTTTCTTGCTTCTTTCTTTGTTTCTTTCTTCTTTTCTCTATCCCTTTAAAAACCTTCTCAAATGTCTCACGAAGCCTCCTTCCCTACCTTAACTACATTCAGATCTCATCATCTTACAGTTCTCATTATGAAATATTGCATTGTATAGTTAACTGTAATCATTTCCTGTCCTGCAACTAAACTATAATGAGGTCAGGGACTATGTCATATATGAAACTCTGTGTCCCCTAAAGGTCTAGCATAATGTTCTGTAAATAATTAGCACTTTATACATTTTAAAAAATAGAATCAACTTGACAAAGGCATGGAAGTAGCCATGAATTTGTTAGCCAATCCAACTTGATCAGGAGATAAGAGCAGAGGAGTGAGAGCAAAGGCTAGAAAGATAGATTGAAGGCTAGACTTAGAAGTGCTTTGAATGCCATGCTAAGGAATTTGGACTTTATCTTGGAATCACTAAGGAGTCTCTGGAGGTTATTGTTTGGTTGTGTCTAAATTATCATGACCCATTGGGAGTTTTCTTGGCTGAGATATTGGAATAATTTACCATTTCCTTCTTCAAGATATTTTACAGATGAGGAAACTGAGGCAAATAGGGTTATGTGATGCCCAGGGTCAGATAGTAAGTATCTGAGACCAAATTTGAACTCTCAGAGTTGAGTCTTCCTGACTCTAGGCCCCGTACTCCACCCATTGCACTTAGCTGCCCTTTATATGAAGGGGTGAGTGACAATTAGAGCTCACTTTAGGGAAATTATTCATTCTAATAGTCTAATAGTGGTAGGTGGGAGAGATTGGATCAGGTAGAGAGGAGAAACCAGGAGACCCATTGCAAAGCTATGACTAATGGTCTAAGTGAAGAAAATAATAAGGGATTGAACTAGGACGGTCATAGTGAAGATAGAAAGGACTTGATGATGTCCCTACAATCTTGGCTCATGGCTTCAGTCAAGAGTTGACTTAGGGGCGGCTAGGTGGTGCAGTGGATAGAGCACTGGCCCTGGAGTCAGGAGGACCTAAGTTCAAATCTGATCTCAGACACTTAATAATTACCTAGCTGTGTGGCCTTGGGCAAGTCACTTAATCCCATTGCCTTGCAAAAAAACTAAAAAAAAAGTTGACTTAGTGACAATGAAGGTGATGGCAAGAGATTTCTGGCTGTGACTCTGTCAGTCCCTTGGTTTTCTTTGTTACAAGGAAGGATTTGATGGGGATTGGAAGGGATGGGGAAAGATATATATTGAGAAAAAACTGAAAGAAGACATCAATCATTTCTTTTCCTCAAAGAAATTCCTGCTCCTTCTACCCATAAAGGTCTAACAGAATAAAAAACCCTGTTAAATAGCAAATCAAAGAGATGATTAATTCAGGAGGTAGGCAGAACAGTGAATAGCAAAGAAAAGACAGAAGGAATGGGGGTATGTAAAAAAAAAATCACAAATTAGAACAAGAAGGGACCTTAGAAGTCATCTGACTGCTTCATTTTTGCAGACGGAGAAACTGTGACCCAGGCACATTAAAATACTTGTCTAACATCCACAGGTTGAAAGTAGCACAGACTGAATTTGAAATCACATCATCTCACTTCAGAGCTAAAGATCTTCCTCCTGGCCCACACTGACAGTTTATGAGTGAGAAACAAAAGAACTGTCTAACCCAAGATCTGGGTCTAAGACCTTAAACTAGGGATTTTTTTCCTCCTAGGTCCTGGGGTGGAGGGAGGGAGGGGAAAAGGGCTTAGACTCTAACATTGGAAAGGAACTGGGGGGAAAGTGGTATACGAGGCACAGAATTATATGAGCCCAATCCAGGATTCAGCCATTAGATTTTAGTGATGGAAGGGGAAACTGAGCTGGGCACCATTTCTAAGTAACAAAGACCAAAGGGCCCAAGAATTCTGGGCTCTTGTTCCAGTTAACTAAGCTGCCCATAGAGTCCTCAGACCATTCTACAGAATGGGAAAGGGAAGGATAGCAGTATGAGCACATCTCCCAGGAAGTCAGGCTAGGGTCCCAGGGACTCAAACCCTGGTTGTTTTCTCATAGAATGATTTCTCAGGTCAGGAACTCCCTCCATTTCCTGCTCTCTTCTTCCCAAGTTGTCTCATCAGATTTCCCCCATACATAGCCCCAGACTTCTATGGGAATCACCCTACTACCACAAAAATCCCTTTACAATGACCTTGAGAATTTAGATATCAGATACTCTACTTTTTCCTCTCCTTTTTTCCTCCTCCCAGACCAGTCCTTCCCCTATCCCAAACAATAAGGGGAACTAATAAGGGTTTGTCATAATCTCAGAGACTTCTAAGGGGTCTTTCCCAAGACCATACTCATCCCCCATCCCCAGGTTCATGCCTCCAAAGGGAGAGACCAGACTCACCCAAGAACCAGACGAGGAATCCCACCCAGGTCATCTGGGGTATAGGCCACTCCATCGAACTGACAAGGAGCAGGGTGATTAGGTGGGGGGAAATGTCCCCCCACTCCAGATGCTCCCCTCCCACTCTGGGTAAGGCCTGGGGTGGGAGGGGAGGCCAGGGAACCTGGGATTCAGGGAGCTGGGGTTGTAGCTGGTTGAGCTAGTTCAGAAACTGTGATAGGAGAGGGAGGAGAGGGAAATGTTTAAGGAGGGGGCGAGAGCAGGGAGGAAGCCTGGGGGACCGGATAGGGGAGGAGTCAGAGAACAGTGAGAGGGAGAGAGGAGAAGAGTAGAGGGAAGAGAGAAGAGGAGGAGGAAGAAGAAGAAGATGGGCAGGACAAGGAAATCAAGAAGGATGAGTGAGAAGGGAGAGAAAAAGTAGAGAGGAAGGATAGAAGAAGAGAAGTGAAAAAGCAGAAAAAAGATAAAAAGAGAGAAGATGGAGGACAAAAAGGAGAGATAGAGGAAGAAGGAGGGAGGAGGAAAAAGAAAATAAAAGAGGAAAAGGAAGTGGAGGAAGAAAGGATGAAGAAGAGAAGGGAGAAAGCAGAAAAGGATAGAAAAGAGAAATGGAAAACGAGGTAGAAGAAGAGAAGGTGGGATAGAGGAAGAAGGAGGGAGGAGGAGGAAGGGGAGAAAGGATGAAAAGAGGTAGTCTAGAGGGAAGCTATGACTCCCCCATCCCACCCCACCCCCAGCCTACTATACCTTAACTTTTTATTTTTTTAATTTTATTAAGGCAATGGGATTGAGTGGCTTGCTCAAGGTCCCACAGCTAGGAAATTATTAAGTGTCTGAAGCAAGATTTGAACTTAGGTCTTCCTGACTCCAGACCCAGTGCTCTATCCACTGGGCCACTTAGCTGGCCCTCCTTAACTTTTTAATGATTTTATTTCAGATATTTCAAATGTACATACTCTTTCACAACACTTCTGTCATTAGGATGCATACTTTCTCTCCCTCAACCAAAGTCCTATTGAAATGCTGAAGAAAACTGAAGCTTAGGAAAAGGGCTATGACCAGCCAGATTGCCAGATGGCAAATCCCTATTTCTAGAACTGGAGACAGCTAATCTCTTGCCTCTCCTTATCTTTATTCTTTCTCTTCCTCCAGTCACTCTACTCACCCTCAGTGTCATTGTCCCTTGCATTTATACCTCCTATGCCTTGGGCCACTGTTTGGATCTTTCTCTCCCTTTTGTCAATCTCCCTTTCACCCCCAAACTTCCAGAGAAGAGGAAGGTTAGAATGGGAAAGTCTATACTCAGCATTTCACAAATTGGGAAGTTAAGAGGTATCATTATGTAATAGAAATACTCTTGGATTAGAAACACTGGTAGAAAGGAAATAGTATAATATATGGAGAAGTACCTAGAGTGAGAGAATCTGTCCAAATGCTATGTTGACACCATGTGTGTGATCTTGGGCAAATCACTTAACCCCTCTGGGCCTCAGTTTCTTCATTTGTAAAATGTGGGGGTCAGGCAGCTTTTGAGGTCCCTTCTTGCTCTAAATCTATAATCCTATAAAAAATGTTACAAGGAAGCAGATTTCAGCTCAACATAAGGAAAAAAACCTACTTAGTAATTAAAACTATTCAACAATGGAATGGGACTGGCATGGGGATGGGAAGGAAGTGAGTTCATTGAATTGGAGGTTTTCCAGTGAATGTGGGATGACCCACTCGTCTGGATGGTCTGAGGCTCTTAGGAGGAGAATGTCCACTCTACATCTACTGCTCTACTTGTTTTCAACTCTACTGAACCAGATGCCCTGTCCAGGATAAGCTCATCACCTCTAACCTCATCACCAAACTGCTAACTTAATAGTTGACTGGTACCAACTAGCTCAAAGCCTCCTCTCTTCTCTGCCTGGAGGACTGATATGCAGAGAACAAAATTCTTTCCAATGCTATCTATTCTTTCTCTGCTTCTCTACCTAGGTTCTATTCTAACACACAAGTAGCCCTGATATCCCCTCCCATCCTGTTTCTTTTCCCCCCCTACTTAGGTTGTAAGTTCCTTGGAGTCAGGAACTGTTTTTTGTTAATTGTATCCCCAGTGCTTAGCACATAGTAGATAATAAACTAAAGTTCTTCCCAGCTCATAGATCCTATGACTTCAGGACTCAAAAGACCTGGGGTTAAGATTGACTGCTACTTACTTGGCTTTGTGACTTTGTGACCATAGCTTTCTGACTTTCTATTTCTTCCTTTATAAAATGGAGTTGGCACATGTAGAAATTGTCAAATTACTTGCCTTCTCAATGAGGGGAGCAGGGGGGAGAGAGCGAAAGAATTTGGAATTCAGAATTTGAAAAAGGAGTGTTAAAATTGTGTTTACATGTAATTGGGGGAAAATAAAACAAAGTGGGATGATAATAACTAATATTACCTACCTAATTACCTAATTACTACATAATTGCTATTATTTGCCTAGAAGCTTTATGAGGAAAGGAATTGTAATTTATTTCAGTCTTTCACTCAATTAGCATTTATTGAGCTCCTACAATGAGTTAGTCACTGTGCTAAGTTCCAAATACCAAGAAAAACAAAAATAACCAATCCTTTCTCCCAAGGAACTCATAGTTTTATGAAGAAGACAACATGCAAACAACTATGTTTGAGCAAGCTACATAAAGGATAAATCAGAGATAATAAACAAGGAGAAGACACTAAAATTAAGAGAATTTGGAAAGACTTATTTTCTTTCCTTTTATGGTTTATTTATTTTATATTCTTACAATAATCTTGTGAAAGTAAACATAAACCCCCCCTCCCCTCCAAAACAGATAGAAAAAACTAAAGAATAATGAGAGAGAGAAAAAAATTGTACTTCAGTCTGTGTTCAGATTACATTGGCTCTGTCTCTGAGATGAGTTGCCTTCTTTATCATAAATCCACCACAGAAGTTGCTTCAATATCTTTTCCTACAGCCACTATTATTACTAGCTGTATTTCCCTTCATTCCATTCTTTACCACTCTCATTTATTCTATTTCCTCTCTCCTTTCACCCTGTCTCTGCTCAGAAATGTGTTGTATCTGATTACCCTCTCCCATGATCTTCCCTTTCTTCTATCACCTACTCCCCCTTCCCTTGTCCCTCCCCTTATCCCATCCCTTTCCTCTCATTTTTCTCTAAGGTAAGATAGATTCTTATACCCTAGTAAGTGTGTATGTTATTTCCTTTCTAAGTCATTTCTGATAAGAATGAAGGTTCACTCATTCCCCTTTGCCTTCCCCTGTTCCACTCCATTGAAAAAGTTTTTTCTTGATTCTTTTATGTACAATATCTTAGCCCATTCTTCCTCTCCTTTCTCTTCCTCCCAGTACATTCCTTTATCACCCATTGACTCCATCTTTATACTATATTATACCATTATATTCAATTCCCTCCTGTGCCTTATATATGCCCTAATTGCTCTTACAAATGAGAATGTTCATATGAATTATTAGTATCTTCTTCCCATGCAGGAATACACACAGTTCAACATCATCAAGTTTCTCATCAAGTTTCTCAAGTCCTTGTCCGTACTCTCTCTGTCCTGTACTTGGAGATCAAACTTTCTGTTCAGCTCTGGTTGTTTCAACAGGAAAGTATGAAAGTTCCCTGTTTCATTGAAAGTTCAGTTTTTACCCTGAGAGAGGATGTTCAGTTTTGCTGGGTAGTTGATTCTCTTTGTAAACCAAGCTCTTTTGCCTTCTGGAATATCATATTCCAAACCCCACAAACCCTTAATGTAGACACTGCCAAATCCTGTGTAATCCTAACTATAGAGCCATGGTAGTTGAATTATTTGTTTCTGGTGAATTTTAGGGTTTTCTCTTTAACTTGGGAATTTTGGAATTTGGCTATAATATTCCTGGAAGTTTTTCTTTTGGGATCTCTTTCAGGAGGTGAACAATGAATTCCCTCAATTTCTATTTTACCCTCAGCTTCTAGGATCTCAGGGCAATTTTGCTGTATTATTTCTTGAAAAATGAAATGTAGGCTTTTTTCCTGATCATGACTTTCAGGTAGCCCAATAATTTTTAAATTATCTGTTCTGGATTTGTTTTCAAGATGGGTTGTTTTTCCAATGAGATATTTCACATTTTCTTCTAATTTTTCATTCTATTGGTATTGTTTTATTGTTCCTTGATTTCTTGCAAAGTCATTGCCTTCCTTTAGCTCCATTGTACATTTGAAGGAGTTATTTTCTTCAGAGAACTTTTTTATTTCCTTTTCCAGCTGGCCAATTCTGCTTTTTTAAGGCACTCTTCTCCTCATTTCCTTTTTGGGTTGCTTTGTCCATTTGGCCTAAACTAGTTTTTAACATGTTACATTCTTCAGTATTTTATTGTATTTCTTTTTCCAAGCTGCTGACTTGGTTTTCATGATTTACCTGCATTGCTCTCATTTCTCTTCCCAATTTTTCCTCTACCTCCCTTAATTGCTATTCAAAGTCTTCTTTTGAGTTCTTCTATCACCTGAGCCCAATTCCTATTTCTCTTGGAGGTTTTGGATACAGAAGCTTTGACTTTGTCATCTTGTAAGTGTGTATTTTGATCCTCCATGGTCACAAAGTAATTTTCTATGATCAGATTCTTTTTTCTGTTGTTTGCTCATTTTTTCAGCCTATGATTAATTTACCATACTTCCAAGGCTTTGGGGGGTTTTGGAGACACCCCACTGGGACATTAATTCCTCCAAGGTCTTGTGAGAGGCTTTGACTACTCTCTTACCTGTGCTCTGGTATGTAGATGGCCACAGGAACTCCCCTCTTCCCTGGAGCTATGAGGAGGGTCCCTGTTCCTCTATGGTAGTATGGGGGCCCAAACTGCAACTTGGATCTGTCTGTGGGTAAATAGCAGAGTCCTGCCCCAGGGAGAGCAGAGAGATCTTTGTAATCTCCCTTGACTCCCTTACCGTCTGTGGGTTGAGCACTCTGGAAGTGCTGGGTGGCTCCTGCCAATTCCCACTGCAGGTTCTTACCATAGGACTGCTCAGAGGCCCCCTCACTCGCTCTGGTGTGGTAGAGTTCTCTCACCACCCCTCCAAGTTGTCTCTAGTGATCCCTGGGCCAAGAAATCTGGAAACTGCCCCCTCTTCCATGTACCCAGGTGCCCCCAAGGACCCAGGCACCCCATGGGCTATTCATTGAAGACCAGAATAGGTTTGCTTGTGGCTCTTTCCAACAGTTCCCCCACCCTACGCCAGTGAAACAGACCTTTCCTGCAGCTATTCTAAGTTGTCTTGGACTGGGAAATTGCATCACTCAATCCTTCTGTGGCTTCTGCCCCTCTAAATTTTGGCTAGAATCATAATTTGATGGCTTTTGGAGCTTTGGGGGGAATGAGTTTCTGGGAATTCCTTCCCTTACATGGCCATCTTGGCTCCACCCCTGGGAAAGACTGTTTAAAGAAGGTAGGATTTTAGCTAGGACTTGGAGGAAGCTAAGGAAGCTGGGAGGCAGAGATGTCTCAATGAAGATCATGACACTTTAGGAACATGATATCATGACAGGCATATGAATTGGATTTGAGTGAGATGGGTGCTATGCAAAGTCACCAACCTCACTTTCTCCTCCAGAGCCAATGGGGTCCAATGACCTGATATGGATCAGGATGGCTGGAGATGGCTCTGGATGCAAGACAATCAGGGTTAAGTGATTTCACCAAAGTCACACAGCTACTAAGTGTCAAGTGTCTGAGGTCACATTTGAACTCAGGTCCCTCTGTTTTCAGAACCAGTATACTATCCACTGCACCACCTAGCTACCCTAGGGAGGGAGAATAACCCAGACATGTAGGGCCATGAAGGGAAAAGTGTAGAGTCAAGAGAAAGAGAATCCCTTCCAAGGAGTAGCTAGAAGGCCACTGTCATTGGATCATAGGGGAAGTATGGGGAAGTAAAAAGAATGGAAAAGCAGGAGAGGGCCTCATTGTGAAGGACTTTGAATGCCAAACAGATAATTTCAAATTTGATCCTAGAGGTGACAGGAAAACACTGGAGTTTATGGAATGGGGGAGAGTGTACATTGTCAGATGTTAGGACACTGAGCAGGCTTGAGGCAGCAGGTTATTGAAATAATCCAGGTTTGAGGTGATGAGGGCCTGTACTGGAGTAGTGGCAGTGTTAGAGAAGAAAAGAAAACACATCTGAGAAATACTGCAAAAATAAAATTGATAGAACTTGGCAATATATCAAATATATAAAATGAGAGAAAGTGAGCAAAGAAAATATTTGCAAGCCTGGGTGACTGGGAGGATGGTGGTGCCCTCAAAAGTAATAGGAAAGTTTGAGACAGTTAGGTGGTACATTAAATAGAGCACTAATCCTAGAGTCAGGAGAACACAAATTCACATCTAGCCTCTTACTACCTGTGTGACCCTGGGCAAGTCACTTAACCCTGATTACCTCTAAAAAAAAGTATTAGGGAAATTGGAAAGGGGAGAGGATTTTGTGAAAAAAAAAATGAGTTCATTTTTGGACATATTGAGTTTAACTGGACATGGAGTTTGAGATGTTTAAAAGAGAGAGATGCAAATCTGGAGATTAAGAGAATGATTAGGACTGCATAAATAGATCTAAGAATCATCAACAAAACAATGAAAATTAAATCCATTTGGGCTGATGAGACCATCAAGCAAAACAGTATAGAGACTGAAGTTGTTCATCCTACATTTTTGAAGAGATCACCCTTCTGATGTCATTGGAAATATTATGTAGAGAAGACCTATAACAGAGTCCCGTGGGACAACAAAGTCAACAGGTATAAGTGATCAGATTAAGATCCAACAAAGGAAATGAGAAAGAGCAATTAGGTAGGTAGGAGTGTCAGGTTAGGCAAATCTAAAGAAAAGGGCCTATCAAGGAGAAGAGAGTGATGGAAAGTGTCAAAAAAACAACAACAACAAAAAAAAACTCTGCAGAGGCAAGGAAGACTGCAGATTGAAAAAAAGGCCATTTGAATCTGGCAGTTACAAGATCCTTAGAACTTTGGAAAGGGAAATTTCTGTTGAATTACAAAGTTGGAAACCAGTTTGGGCTAAGAAGAAAGTGAGAGAAAAGGAAGTGGAAGCATCTATTGTAGATGGATTTCTGGAGTTTAGCTAACAATAGGGAGAAGAGAAATGAAATGATAGCTATTGGAAATGGAAATATATCGTGAAGGTTTTTGATTATGGGGGAGATATGGGCAATACAAAAGTAGCCAGTAGATGTGAAACAATTGAATATTATTGAGATAGTTATGGATGTTAGAGGGGGCAATTTGTTGAAGAAGATGGGATAGAATGAGTTCCCTTGCTAATGTAGAAGTATTTGCATTGGGAAGGAGAAAGACCACATCTTCAAAGGTGATAGGGATGATGGAGGAAATTGTGGCAGAAAGCGTGCACTTTAAAATTGTTTTTTGAATGTATGTATGAATATGTGTATATATGAATGAATGAATAAATAAATAAATAGATAAATGATCTATATACTCCTAGGCTAGGGAATCTGTCTACTACATAGCAAATTCCTCCAAATATCTTGGGTAGGTTCAATTCTACAGAACAGACTCTTGTACCCCTTGGCTTCCCCTCATAGTGTTTAATCCAGGATCCTCTTGGTAGGTCATCAGGAAATATTTATTGATGATTAAGGTGTATCCTATAATGACTCCAAGGATTAGATATCATTGCTATGTCTCTCTAGCACCATCTGGTGGGCTGATACCAGGATGTTTTTGTTGACTTGATTTTAAATGAGTTAATTGGAAAGTCATAATTCGAAGGAATCCAAAGTCAAGTAGTCTTTAAATTTTACAAATTAAGAAATAGAAGCTGAGGGAGACTGAATGACTTGTCTAACTAAGGTCACATAGACAAAAAAAGAATAGGAATTTGAACCCAGGACTTCTGACATTTAATCCCTTCAAGGCTCCAACTTGCACTCTTCGTTGTTTAAATTTTTTTTTATTTAGTGCAATGGGATTAAATGACTTGCCCAAGGTCACACAGCTAGTCAATTATTAAGTGTCTGAGGCCATATTCGAACTCAGGAACTCCTAACTACAGGTCTATCCATTGCACCACAGATCTATACCTCATACTCAAATTTACCAAAGAGAAATCAAAGGATTGATTGTTTTACAAAGGGAATTCCTCAATTTATTCCAATTTGTTTTTTTTAGTTTTTGCAAGGCAATGGGGTTAAGTGGCTTGCCTAAGGCTACACAGCTAGGTAATTATTAAGTGTCTGAGGCCAGGTACTCCTGACTCCAGGGCTGGTGCTCTATCCACTGTGCCATCTAGCCTCCCCTTTCTCCAAAATTTTAAAATCAGATTTTTAAGCCAATTCTTTTTAAGCAAATTCTTTTTTAAGAAAGAATTCAGGTTAAGAGGATTAGAGTTTCATCAGTGTTGTAGTATTCATTTAGGATCTCAGATTTAGGGTTGGAAGGATCATCAAAGATCATTAGTTCAGTCTCACTTTTTTATAGATTATATCACTGAGGCACAGAGAGATAGTGACTAAGAAGTCACACCAGTAGTAAGGGGCAGACTTAAGAAACAAACCCAGGTCCTCTGATTTCAATTCTCTTATCAGCCTCTTACTGTATGACTGTGGACAGATGACTTAAACTCTCTGTCTCACCTTCCTCATCTATAAATTGGAATATGCCCTTTGCCCCACATACTTGCTGAATACAAAGAGCAGTGACTAATAATTATTGCTTTTAGAGATGAACTCTTCTGGTCACTTAAAATTGAATTTCTTTACAACATAAATATACTCTTCCCAGGATTTCTCACAATCTAGATTTTAAACTCTGGGAAAATAGGGATTGTGCTGCCTTCATTTTTGTATCCTGCTCAGGGCTCTGTGCATAGTAGGAATCTAAGCATATTAGAACTGTAAGGGATCTTAGAGTTATCTTGTTCAGCTCTCCCTGGAGAGATCCAGGCTCAAGGTCACAATGCTGGCAAAACCTTGTCTAGAACCCAGATCTTCTGCCTACTTATCAGTGCTATTTCCAGTACATCAGCATGGCTTCCAAATAGTAGGTCAATAAATGACTGTATAAAGGGATGAGTGGGGCACCATGATAGATTTGTTTTATTGGGTCCACTTTGGATGGGCAGCTCCAGTTTTGGGCCATGGAATTAGGAAGAAGGTTGTATCCTCAGCGGTTGTTTCAGGCTCTGAGTTTTAGAGGAGATGGAGAAGAAGGGGGGAGATGCTTATCTTCACTTCCTTCATAATTCATCTTACTCTCTAGGCCAAGTAAGGTCCATTTGGTCACTTCTTTCACATTCATATGGGCATTCTGGCCTCTAATCTTTGTTCCCTCTGTATCCCTTCATGTAGCACTGTGCTTTTAAAAAATAATATTTTTATTCCCCCATTACATGTAAAACCAATTTTAAACACTTTTTAAAAATTTGAATTCAAAATTCCATTCCTTCTTTTGTCTCCTCCTTGAGACAGTAGGCAATCTCATTTGGTTATATAAGTGTAGACATGTAAAATAATTCCCTTATTAGTCATTTTGTGTAAGAGGACTCAAAAAAAAAGAAATATAGGAAGAATGGTAGGAAGAAAGGAAAGGGGGAGGGAGAAAGGAAGGAAAAGAAAGAAAGAAGGAAGAAAGAAAAATAGAATGCTTCAATTTGTATTCAGACATCATCAGTTGTTTCTCCGGAGGCAGATAGTATGTTTCATTCTGAGTCCTTTGGGATTTTCTTGGATCATTGTATTGCAGAGACTAGCCAAGTCATTCACAATTCATCATTGCTATTACTGTGTTATTCCTAGTTCTCCTCACTTTACTTTGTATCACTTCATGTATATGTTTCCAGGTTTTTCTAAAATCATCCTGCTTGTCATTTCTTAGAGCACAATAATATTCTATTACAATCAAGTACTACAACTTGTTCAGCCATTCCCCAGCTGATGGGCAGGTTCCCAATTTTGTACCGTACTTTAAAAAAATTAACTCTGTCTTTATTGTAACCAGTGATTGTTAATAGACATGTAGCTTAATTGCACATCACAAACTAATAATGCTAAACTCTCACTAAAGAAAAAAAAAGCATGCTGTAAATTTACCTTAACAGATGCATTCTTAGCCTGGTTCTGTGACCATGGCCCCCTGTTGTGAATGACAAACTGTTACTGCTTTGATCAACATGAAAACCCAAGTTATACCTTGTTTGTCAGTGCACTTCCTTATTCTCCCTGCACATCCAAGTTCTACTCATCCTTCAAGGCCAAGTTTGACTCTCATCTCCTCTATGAAGCCTATATGGATTATTTCTAGCCCATATTATTGTCTATTAATGAACTCTGGTCTTAGAAAGTCTGAGTAACTCTCCTTTGATCATGTGTAGTCCTGTGCTCTTTTTCTGTTCCTTAGGGGTGCCTCATCTCTATGACTAAACTATGAGATACTAAATTTTCTCTCCTGGACCTCAGAAATCCAGATCCTCAAAATGTGGGGTGATTCATGAATGTGAAGACGTTTAGTTATAGGATCCCCAACCCCAGTTATCTCAGTTTTAAGAGAATAGGGATTTCAGGAGGAAGACAGAGACAGAAGAAAAAGATAAATCCATGTTTCCTCCCATGGGAGGGAAAGCAGCTCCAAGTATAGAGTCCCAAAAATAGAGCTAAAGGAAATTCAAGGAGAAGAGATTGTCTAACAGAAAGAACACAACTTGGAGACCTGGATTCTAAATCACTTCTCTTCTCTGGGATTCATTTTTCTCATCTAGTGAATAAAAAATTTGTCCTGGAAAATTCTCAGTGATCCCTAATGTTACCTTCTAACTCTTCGATTGGTCTCTTGACTCACTAGAGATGTTATTTTCATTAAAGCAGATGGAATGTGAAGTCTAGTCTGAAGAATATTTCTATCAACCACACTGTGAGGCCCTGAAAGGGTTAAAAGAAGAGAAAGTTCTGTTCCACAAGGCAGCCCAACCCAAACACCAGTCAAACTTCAAAGCCCAGGAAAACCACCCCCACCCATTACACCAGACTTTGAAGGAAAGCTTTGTTTAATTTTGGAGAAAAGACATCTATTGTGCATGTGTGTGTGTGTGTGTGTGTGTGTGTGTGTGTGTGTGTGTTTGTACACCCACAAAATACACATATATACTTATGTATATAACACACATGTAAAAATGAATATATATTAAGGTTATATATTATACATATACATATTTGGTATACACACATGCACACACACATACACACACACTCACACACACACACACACACACACACACACATATATATATACCCATTTTTACTGAGATTATATTCACACACATGTTTGCAGTTGTATCAGAGCTGGATTAGATAATTTCTCTTCCCTCTTGTGTCTACTTGTCCATTTGTCTGTGCCAAAGTCAAAACATTTATCTGTGCCAAAAGATACATTGCTATGTCAGGATCAGTATACCTCCCATTTGTGTTCATGCATAGATGCATAATTTTTCTCTATTCCTGTGCCTCTCTGCATCTCTATTTTTATTAATTTGACCTAGACTTTCTCCAGACAAAGTAAATGACAAATCTCAGGGCCACCAGGAAGGCTCCAATATATTAGCTACCTATTCACTGACAGTGGAAATTCCTCCATTAGAACTCTGAATATTATTAATAAGCATTAAAAGGTTAAGTCAAAGGAATGAAAGGATATCCCTTGGTTTTGCAAGTGATTTACTATAGTATGAATGAAATTTCTAAGAGTTTTTTCTAAGAGTAGATAGTAAAGAGGGAAGATGAAGAGGATTGGGAACATGGCCCAAGCCTTCCTTCAATAATATATCATTTATATAGCACTTGACAATTTACAAAAACACTTTCTTCATAACCAACCTGTTGGGGAGATAAGGCATCATTTTATAAATGAAGAAATTATATTTCAGAAAAGCTAAAAATCTTTCTGCAATTTAAAAAATCCTTTCCATCATTTATTCTTTTAAAAAATACATTTTGTTTTGATACTACAGACAAAGCCCCCAGAGAACTCTGTATCTCCACTACCAAAGTGCATTTTTATGATAACAGTTAAGCAAAACCATCTAATAGCATCATCACAAATGATAATACATGTTACTTTACACTTTTGTAGTGGGGGAGGGGAGGCAGTATACTTTAAATTAAATAACTTAGTACTGATTGTTATTGTTTGTCCTTTGTTCTCTTAGAGGACTGTTGCATCAGGGAGGTGATATAAATGAAATGGAGTTAAGTGAGGTAGGGCTGTGCCAAGTCACCAGCTTCACTTTCTTCTCCAGTCATCTGGGTCCAGTGGTCAGATATGGATAACAACTGGAGATGGCCCTGGATACAATGGGAGAACTTGGTTGTTTTAAACTAGTCTCTTTACGAGACTCAGTTTGACTGTCTATTCAGAGATTAGACTAGGTAAGAAAGAAATGAAGCAAAGAATGGCTTCATTTACTTAGACAAAAAATCAATCTAGGAGAAGACCCTCAGATTTCTAGTCAAAATAGAAACAATTATTATTTACATTCATTTTGAGCCCACCAGGACCCAAACAATGACTGTTAAAAGCAAAAAGAGTATATACTTTCAGTTCAGTACTTTGCTACCAGCACTCTGCATTTAACTGACCTGAGTTTTGCTGCCTTTTAGTGTTGTCTTTGTGATATTTGTAAACATTGTGTATATTATTCTTTTGGCTCTGTCTGTACCATTTAGAATTATAGTTTAGAGCTAGAAGGGAATTTAGAAGTCAACTAATTCAACTCTCTTTCATTTCATGTAAATCTCAGTCAACTAAAATATTTCTGCTGGTCTAAATTCAAGTAATTTTACTTTGCTGAGGAAAGATATGCCCAAGAAAGAAAGGAGTGTGAACTAGGCAGGTTAGGAGCTTTAATCTAATTTCCATAGTTCTTTTGTTTTGGCTCAAAACATTTTTATGGTAATTCAGAAAAGATGTTGGGGAGTGCCTAAAATAGCCATCTAGCCCATAGTAATTTATACTAGAATACTTTGATCCCCATACAGATTTGGAATGGAAAAAAAGAAGATCTAATCTTAACCTGGACACCTAGGTGATGCAGTGGATAGAACACTGTTGCTGGCATCAGGAAGATGTGAGTTCAAATTTTATTTCAGACATTTGCTAGTTATGTGATCCTGGACAAGTCACTTAACCTCAAATAGAGTGCCTCAGTTTTCCATCTGTAAAATTGTGCCACAATGGAGAAGGAAATGGCACATTACTTGTGTCTTTGCTAAGAAAACCCTATGAGCAAGAGTCCATGAGATCTCGAGGAATTGGACATAATTGAATAACAACAACAAATCTTAGCCTTGAGAACCCTCTACCCAACTTTAGATAGCTATGATTTTTGTTAGTGGCTATGATCAAAGAACTGCCAGCCTGACTTTATCAGGGAGAGGCACTAGACATTATACCCTTGCAGTCTGAAACTAAGATGGCTTAGATGAACTTAAAGAAAGAAACCCAGGGGGCAGCTAGGTGGTTCAGTGGATAGAGCACTGGGCCCTGGAGTCAGGAGTATCTGAGTTCAAATCCAGCCTCAGACACTTAATAATTACCCAGCTGTGTGGCCTTGGGCAAGCCACTTAACCCTATTTGCCTTGCAAAAACCTTAAAAAAAACCCCAGAAAATAGTGGCAAAGAGGAAAGCTCATCAGACTAGAAGAACAAAAGGATCAATGCAGGGACTATGTAGAACCAATGGAAGACCATGAAAACCCAGGACAAGCAGAGCAATATATGGGAACTAAGATTCTATGGAACCGTCACTGAGACCAATGAAATCCAATGAAATACACAGAGGGGAGAATGTCAAGCAAGTGTTTTATTGCAAATTTAGTAATTGTTCAATATCATTGTGAACTAAATGTTGTCTTTTGACTGGTTGGAGAAAAATAAACACATTGGTAGCTGTCTAAGTTTAAACTATGGAGTACCTTTATTGTAGAGTTGCTATTTGGGTGTGGATCACATTTTAGAGGAGTATATTCCAGGAAATAACATGAAGAAATAGTCCCATAGAAGTGAAATGATTTGTTCAAGGTATTGGACTGGCAAAACTGGGATTTAAGCCTAAGCAAATCTAACTTTCTTTTTGTTGTACTACACTCTTGAATCAAGGCCACATAATAAATTGTTATTCTATCTCCTTAGATATTACTCCAGTTTGTCAAGCTTCATTTATTCTACATATGCATTTATAATCATCATTCCTTGCAAAACAATAATCTTTCATTAAATTTCTTTAATCATAGGGCTCGGGGCAGCTAGGTGGCGCAGTGGATAGAACACCAGCCCTGGCGTCAGGAGTACCTGAGTTCAAATCCGACCTCAGACACAATAATTACCTAGCTGTGTGGTCTTGGGCAAGCCACTTAGCCCCACTGCCTTGCAAAAAAAAAAAAAACAACTAAAAAAATCATAGGGCTCATTTTGTTCTTATATTTACACATAATGCCATAATGCTATTATGACTATTTTGGGGCATGTAATACATGATTGTTATTAGCTTCCTTGAAAAGATAAATCCAATAATGGAATCTCTGAGTGAAAGGGTATGAACATTTTAGTATTTTTTTCTGCATAATTCTGAATTGTCATGAAGAAGGTTAGCCCAATTCACAGTTCCATCAGCAGCAGATTAGTATGTTTATGTTCCTGAGGGAAGGCCACAGCATATTTTTCTAATTTTCTCATCTTTGCTAATATTTTGGTTGTGATATATGATTTCTCAGAGTTGTTTTAATTTGTTTATTAGTGATTGTGACTACTGTTTTAGCAAGTTGTTGAAAGTTTATATTTTTTTAAACCATGTAACTATTGAAGAAATAGTTCTCTCTTATTAGACAAGTGTCAATTTGGTATAGATTTGTGATGTCAGACTTTATCAGAGATGTTTAAAGCAAATTTTTTTTTCAGAATCCATATATTTTTACTAATTATGGATTTAATTTGTGCAGAACTTTATAAACATATAACTGAAATTTTTATTTTGTCTTTTAAATATCTACACCATATTTAATTGTTCATCACTTTCCTTTGTACAGTTGTGAAAGATTATCCTTTTCTAATTATTTTTATGGCAAAACTTCAAAACTTAATGTTTTGATTGTTTATTCATTTGGAATTTATTTTGTCATTGGAATTTATCGTATCATTGTCTGTTAAGTTACTTTATCAAGTAGTTTGTATTGAATAAATAGTCCCTACCCTAGTAGTTTGTATTCATACATTTATAAAATACTAGATTGGTATATATGTACCTGCTTTAACAGTAAGCATTTCATGGATCAACCTTTTCATTTTACAATATAATTTATTCCTAATTTTTATCAATACTCTGGATATTCTTGACCCTTTATTCTTCCATATGAAATCTTTATTATTTTGCCCAATTCCATAAAATATTCTTTTGGTACTTTGATTGATATTGCACAAATCTGGGGATTAATTGGGGTAATATCACTCTATCATTTAAAATTTCATTTATGGCAACATAAATCTTGAATATTCCTTTACTTAGGTTTTTCTCTTGTATGAAGATTTGTAAAGTTTTATTTATATTTTAGTAGGCTATCTTAGCTCTTAGATATTTGTTTTATTATTTTAGATAGAATTTCTCTTTCTCTTGGCTATTTGTTAGTAAAACAACTCATTTTTGCAGATTTATTTTGTATCTTCTACTTTAAAGATTCTATGTTGATTATTGAAGATTTTTGTTGATTCTCTATTGAATGTTATTCTAGTTTATTTTTTCCAAATTCATGCAAAGATTCATCTTTGTGTAAACTTTTGAGTTCCATATTTTTTTTCCATCCTCCCTTCCCTCCCCCCTCTCTATGGCAGTGAATAATTTGATATGGTTTGTACATGTACAATCATGCTTATATATTTCCATACTAATCTTGTTGTGAAAGAAGAATCAGAATTAAAGGGGGGGGGGACATGAGAAAGAAAGGGGAAAAAAACCCATAAAAGAAGTTTTAAGAAGTGACTATAATAAGCTTTGCTTTGCATTTATACTCCATAGTTCTTTCCTCTGGATGTGGATAGCATTTTCTATCACAATGTTGCTGTTAACGTGTTCAGTGTTCTCCTGGTTCTGCTCACTTCATTCAATATCAATTTATACAAGTCTTTCAAAGTTTTTCTGAAGTCCTTCCACTCATGATTTTTTATTGCATGAGCATCCCCTCTATTTCCAATTCTTTGCCACTGAGGGTCTTTCCCCCATTTTTAGGATTCTTTGGGATACAGACCTAATAGTGGTATTGCTGAATCAAGGGGTATGCACCATTTTATTTCCCTTTGGGCTTAGTTCCAAATTGCTCTCCAGAATGATTTGAATTGATCATGTTCCTTTTTTGTCATTTTAGTCTGATCTAAATGTGTGAGGTAGTACCTCAGAGTTTTAATTTACATATTTCTAATCAATAATGATTTAGAACATTTTTTTCATATGGCCTTAGGCAGCTTTAATATCTTGATCTGAAAATTGCCTATTCATATCCTTTGATCATTTTTCAACTGGGCAATGACTTATATGCTTCTAAATTTGACTCAGGTTCTCTCTATATTTTAGAAATGAATTCTTTATCTTTTCTAGAGTGTTTAAATAATGCCTCATTTGTCAAAAGAGTTAATTTTGCCTTCTTTTTGGCTTGTGTTTATTCCCCTTAATTTATCTTTCTTTTTCATCACTATAGGTAGCATTTCCTTTTTTCTTTTTAGGTTTTTGCAGGGCAATGGGGTTGAGTGATTTGCCCAAGGTCATACAGCTAGATAATTATTAGATGTCTGAGGCTGAATTTGAACTCAGGTCCTCCTGACTCCAAGGCTGTGCTCTATCCACTGTACCACCTAGCTGCTCCCTAAGTAGTATTTCTAGTACTGTGTCAAATAGTATTAGATACTATTGGAATCATATTGGAAACATTTACTAGTATTTTTTCCTTGCAAACATTTCACTAATAGAATCTAATGTAAAATTTGCTTTGAGTTTTAAAAGAAAATAAAGCTAGTCCATCAAAATCTTTTATTGATGAAGCTATATCAATTGTTTGTGATCACTGTTTCTTCTTCTGGTTGTTTACTAACCCTCTTTTACTGGCATAGTTCAGACCATAACCTAGTGATCTGGCAGCATTATTCCCATGAACCACTGGGTAGCTTCTGGGAAACCAAAGTCTTTGGGTTCTGAGAGCAACATAGCTGAAGGTAAAAGGTCTGAGAAAAAGACTGTATTGACAATTACCCCATCAAGACAGGTTTGGATACATTGGTTTATCACATTCTATCACTAGAAATCACATCCTGGGGGTGGCTAGGTGGCTCAGTGGATAGAGCACCGACCCTGGAGTCAGTAGTACCTGAGTTCAAATGTGGACTCAGATACTTAATAATTACCTAGCTGTGTGGCCTGGGGCAAGCCACTTAACCCCCATTGCCTTACAAAAACCTAAAAAAAAATATTAAAAAAAAAATCACATGCTGCTGCTTGCCTGGGCATTGATATGCTGAGATGACTTGCTAATATAGGAGGAATTCAATGGCCAAGAGACTGCTGCAGCATCCAGACCATTACTAGTAGCCCTGTTTCCTATCAAATAAGGTCGTGGGGTGGTTCTGGAAAAGACAAGTGAGAAGGATGCCTTGAACAGCATACCCCTTACTATAGTAAGTATTATTGTGCAAGTCATGCCATCATTAATTTGATCAGTGTGATCATCTCTGAAATGGGACAATTGTTATTAATACTACATTTCTTTAATTTACCATGATTAAAAATCAAGATCACAGGCCTATTCCTTTTGAGGAGAAGGGCCAATCTGGACAGTTGTGGTCATTCTCCATGATCTTTCAAATATCATCAATAATGTCTTAGAAATACCATCCACAAGTTCTTTCAGAATCTATAAAGTAATTCACTTGGACAGGTGACTAGAACTCATCAAAGGCATTAGGGTGCTCTCTTACTATCTCCTTTTTAATTGGATGATCATTTTTTTCATGATTTTTCTCATCTAAAAGTTATTCTTCTCAGTAGAGGACTAGAATCAAAATAATAATTAAGAATTCTGCCCCCTCTCTTGTCAGATATTATTTATCCCATCTATCTAGAACTATAGTCCTGTCCCGTCTTGGAAACCCTGCTTTCCCCAGTATAGTTAAAAACCCAAATATATCCCTTTTAGTTGTCTGGAGTTGTTCCTTGGCACTCCAGGATAGCATTGTTTTTATGGTCAACCTTTGTTACTTACCCTTGCTTCCTTTTCTTGTTCATTATCTTTTTTAAAAATTTAAGTTGGCTGCTATCTGTGTATCTACATTAGTCTTTTCAAACACTTCTTGTTTGCCCTCATCATCACTATTATTTTTTTACTTTGCTTTTTACTTTGCTTACTGAAGTTGAATGTGAAGGACCTTTTCGTCTTTGATTTTCTTAGGAGCAATAAAGAAAAGGACATGATCACAATCATGTAAATAAAAAAAAAACATTAAAAAAGGTAGCACGAATTCTAGTGACCCATCAAAGCTATTCCCAGATAGCAAAAGAAACATACCTCCTTCTCTTGGAAAAGAAATGAGGAACCAAGAGCAGAGTGTAGCACACTCTAAAATGTAGGTACCTGTTCAGTTTTCTTTGCTTACTATTTTCCTTTGTCACAAGGAAGGATACAATACTTTAGAGGGCAGGACAGTGTTTATGTGCACACTTTATATCTAGAGTTTGATAGAACTGCTGGAAATTTTTGGAATTATTTATGTAGCATGGGGATTATTTGCTACATTATGTAGCATAAAAATAACAAGAATCAATAAAACTATTTTTTTAAAGAAAGTGACCTTGTTGAAGAGTCATATTTTCTTGTGAAGGAATATGTTGAGTTTTTGCAAGATAATATTATTTTGATAGTGCAAGCTGGCTTTCTTTTCAGTTTATATCAGTTTGTGCTGGCATCTGGCAGTTTCTCTCATTTATAATTGTACTGTATGATGTGCCTGGTATTTCTTGCTATATGAATTGCCTACTCTGGGTTGCATTCAAGATGATTTCTTTGATACTGAAACTGAAACTTGGAGACTGAGTTTCTCAGTAATCTAAAATTGGAGCTCCTTTCTAACAGTGACATGTGAATTCTATTTATCTATATTTTGTCTTCTATTTCCTATATTTCTGGGCAATTTTCTAAAACGATTTTCTGAAATATGGTAGTTAGGCCTTTTGTTTCTTCTTTTTGCTTGGAGGTTGAAAATTCTGATTTATTTCATTGAGTTTTGATCACTTGTTTTGGTTTGTAAATAACTTGTGTTCTTCCACTTTTATTTAAAATTTTGCACTAACTTTGTTTTCCCATTTCTGCATTTTAGGATCTTGCTTGAAGTTCCTTCTTTTTTTTTTAATATTGCTGGCTAAGATTTTTCTATCCTATGCTCCAAATTGGCATCTTTTCTATCCTTTCAAATTCCTCAAGTATTCCTACTGAGAGTTTCCTCTGGTTATTTTACTAAGCATTACATTTCTCTGGTGGGTTATTTCATTCTCATTCTTAATATTATTTCAGTATTACTTCTTTCTTCTTCTTGAACTTTCTCCTTTTAAGAAAATTTAAGAATTTTCTCTATATAATATTATAGTCATGCCTTGTCTTTTAAACACTGTCACTTTCCAATAAACTTCAATGGAACCCTTCACAAAAAGTTAGCCAAAATAAACCATCACAGTAACCACATCTGACATCATAGGTAACATTCCACACCTGGTTTACATTCTCTCTCTGGAGAGGAGATATGTGATTCATCATTAGTCCTCCAAAACTGACATTGGTCATTGCATTTAATTCAAATTCAGATACTTCTTGATGTTTTCACATATTACCTTGGGTCATACTGATTTTGCTAAAAATTGCCTACTCTGGAAACCCTGCTTCCCATTTTCCTCTTAATACTTCTTTTGAATTATTATAGCACAAAATATTACATTCCATCCTGTAATTCAATTGTTCTCCAAATCATGGACACCTGATTAATAGGGTTTTTTTCCCTTTTTTCCTTTGCTGTCGTAAGAAATGCTATGAATATTTTAGTATGTGGGACCTTTCTACCTTTAAATCATCTTGGATATGTGCCTATAAGTGATATTGTTAGGTCAAAAGATATAGCAATTTTCCCTCACATAATTCCAAATCATTTTCCATATCAGTTGGACCAAATTCACAGTTCTGTCAATACTGTTTTAGTTTCTCAGTCTTCTTTATAGTCCCTCCAATTTGATGAGTGTGAAATGAAACTTCCAAGTGGTTTTAATTTTTCTCTCCATTTTACCGATTTGGATGATTTGATTTTAATAGGGTTGTACATAGGTTGCAAAATCTTATTTTGAAAATCGCTTATATTCTTGGCCATTCTTATTAAGGAATGACTCTTAACTTTACATATTTGATCCAGGGACTTTCTTTCCCCTTTTGATTGCTTTTCTCATTCTGCCTACATTGTGTATTGTAACTGAATGTCAGTGGAAACTATTTGTGTGAGATCTTCTTTGGTTGTGAATTTTTCATAATTGTCATAATTGTGTAAGATCCTTCTGATTTTTTTCTTTATAATGTCACCTTTTACATTTAGACTGTGTATCCTTTGGGATTTGGGGGGATATATAGTAAAATTCTGGTTTAAATCTGTTTTCTGCAAAGCTGCTTTCTCATTTTCCTAGCAATCCTTGTCAAATATGGAATGCTTCCCCTAGTTGTTTTTGTTCTTGGTTTATTGAATTCTTGTGTTAATTTGTTTCTAGGTCTTGTTTATTTTTCTACATCCTCATTTACTTTGCCCCCTTGGTATTTATTCTTTGTATTAGGTCATCTTTTTTGGCTAATGCATTTTTTTAGTCTCTGCTGATTTTTCCATAAAATCTTATTTGTGGGAATTTCTTTCCTTACCCCATTCCCTTTTTTGTTATTTTTATATATTAAGCACACTCACTTTTTGCTGTTTTGAAGTTTCCTAGAGGAGATGGACTTAGGCAAGCCTGTTTATTTATTTTTCTAGTTTTTAATTCATAGCTCTGCACCTTTCTTCATTCCTAGTGAATAAAATGCCAGCTACCTGCTTTGTTCATGCCCTCTATCCTTGTCTAATCAAATCTCATATCCTGCATGAAGTCTTCTCTGGACATCTTGCCTCTCCTCCTCTCCCCCCCCCCAACCCCCAAACCCTCCAATTATCATATAAAACATTGTTCCTCTCATCTAACAATAATTTATTATTCAGTTATGTCTGATTCTTCATGACCCCATGGACCAACTGTCTGTCCATGGGGTTTTTGTGGCAAAGATACTAGAGTGATTTGCTATTTCCTTAACATTTTTTTGTTGTTTTTTAAATTCAGGTGGTGGTTAAATGACTGCACAGAGACTGTCGCTGTGCCACCTTATACATACTTTTAAATCAAATTATCTTTTTTTGTATATTGTCATAAGGCAGCTAGGTGGCACAGTGGACAGAGCACTGAGTCTGGAGTCAAGAAGACAGATAAATTCAAATCTTGTCTCAAACTCTTCTGTGTCCTTGGGCAAGTCACTTAACGCCATTTGCCTCAGTTCCTTGTTGCAAAATAGGTTGAAGAAGGAAATGGCAAACAACTTCCATATCTTCGCCGAGAAAATCCCCTATAAAAGGGTCAAATCAGACATGACTGAACAACATATTTCATACCTCCAAAAGACTGTCAACCTCTTGATTTCCTAAATGATAGGGATTATGGTTCATCTGTGTTTTTATCTCCTCCAGTAGGCATTCGTTACGCTTGTTGATCAATGCTCTGCCAATTTCAATTAACAGCACTATGTACTGAAGAAGTGGGAGACAAGAAGATCTAAAAGGGCAATTTATTTCAAATCTGAGCTACAACATAGCCCATGATTTCCTTCCCTCCCTTTCCCCACTAATGTCCCCACCCCCAACCATAGACCCAATCAGACTGTTCCCTAAAGGAAAATTCTTTCTTTTTCAGGGATTATGATTAGTGGAGGAGAACACCAGGGAGAGGTTGTGCTTATTCCAAAGATGCAGGGAGTAAACAATTATACAGAGACATCTACACACACACACATATACACAGAAATACAGAGCCATACATATAAAAATAAAAATACATTCTCAGTCTCACACACACAAATATGCAGCCAAACATATAACTATGAAAATATATTCTTAGTTATATACACATAGAAATATGCAGACATACAGACATACATACAGATATGAAAACACATTCTCAGTCCCACACACAAAAATAGGTGGATATATGTATATATTTGAAACATCACAGAGAAATATGTAGCCAAACAGGCATACTGATATGAAAATATATTCCCAGTATCATACACAAAGAAATATGTAGCCATACAGATATGAAAACATATTTCAGAATCACATACACAAACATGTAGCTTAATATATACCTGTGCAAATATTGTCACACAGACCCAGAAATATCTGACCATACTTACATATAGATATGAAAACACATGACTCTCACAACAACACAGAGAATTATGTAACCATACAGGCATGAGAGCATTCTCAGACATACATATACATACTCACAGTCATACACACAGAGATTATAAAGCCTTGTATAGATAGATACAGAGAGATATGTAACAACACAATAACAAAGACATGGAAAAAACCTCCAAATGTGAAGCCCTTTTTGTAACTGAAAACTCTTTATAACCAAGTCAATTCATACCTTCCAGTTTTTTTACCCACAGATCTCTTTAAATATAATACAACCACATTGGACAATTCCTTGCTTATGACAGTTTCTGCTTTCTGTGTTTTCTGACTTTTTTCTTTTACCTGAAATGTTGTCATTGGTATCATCGGATTCACTGAGGTCTTGGCTCAGGCAGCTGAGTGGTACAATGGATAGATTGATCAAGAAAACCGAGTTCAAAGCTGGCTCAAAACTATAGTAACTGTGTGATCCTGGGCAAATCACTTGACCTGTTTCTCATCTTCAAAATGAGGATCATAACTACTCTGAAGAGCTACTATGAAGATATTTGCAAGAGGGAAAATATTTTTAAAGGACATGTCTGACATACAAAAAGTACTTATTTATTCTCTTTCCTCAAATTCCATCAACAGGTAGCGCTTCCTTTTTTGATCTTACATCTAGTCTGTAGTTTGTTTACCTAATTATTTTCATGTTTCCATATTAGACTGCTTAAGACTATTCTCCAACAGTTAAGTGGTCAAATGACAAGAATAGGCATTCAAATTTATTATGTGCCTATATGCCTTAATGTTTTAAAATATTTTACGTAAGCTATCAACTCCCATTTGAAAAAAATGCTCCAAACAACTGAGAATTTGAGAAATGAAAATTAAAGCAATTCTCCAGTACTACTTCATGTCCACTGGATTGACAAAGATGGCAAAAGAAGAAAATGATAAATTATGGGAGAGCTGCTGAGGAACAGGGACATTAATGTGCTATAAGTAGAGTTAATAATTGGTCCAGCCATCCTGGAGAGCATTTTGTTATGATACTCAAAGAGTCACTAAATTGTGCATACCCTTTGACCCAGGTATACCACTAATATGTATATACCCAAAGAGACAAAAAAAGAGCAAAAGAACACACATGTACAATAATACCTAAAACAGCTCTTTCCATAGTGGAGAAAAAACACCCCAAAGCCCACCCCTGGGGTAAGGAGGTACCCACCTATTGGGGAATGTCTAAATAAATCATGGTGTATGAAAAATGAAGAAATGAAGGGTTTCAAAGAAATTTGGGAAGACCAGTCTGAGCAGATGCAGAATGACATGAGCAAAACCAGATATAAAATATCATTAAGAAAAAGAATTCTGAGTTTAGAACTGATTGATACAATAACAATACATGATTCCAGGGGACCAAAAGCTAAAGCATGCTACTTACCTCTTGGCAGAGATGATGGACTCAAGGCATAGAAAAAGACATATATCTTTGGATACAATCAATGAAAAAATGTACTTGACTTGATTATATATATATATATATATTTGTCATAAGGGCATTTTTTTTAATCAATGAGGATTGGGAGAAGTAGACGAGAGAAAAAATGCTTATTAACAAAATTTTTTTTTAAAAAGGTAAATTAAGGGGCAGCTAGGTGGAGCAGTAGATAGAGAACCGGCCCTGGAGTCAGGAGTACCTGGGTTCAAACAAGTCCTCAGACACTTAATAATTACCTAGCTGTGTGGCCTTGGGCAAGTCACTTAACCCCATTGCCTTGCAAAAAGTAAAAATTAAAAATTAAAAAAATTAAAAATTAAAAATAAAAAGGTGAATTACTTGAAGGGACTTTTGCTTTCCTTTGCATTCTTAGTACCTAATCTGATACATGGTAAAGATTTAATAAATACTTGTTGGTGGCTGATGCAGTCACTCATGAACGTATACACACACACACACATATGCATTACATATACCTATACACTGGCTATGGAGAAAGACTCACATACACAGAGATCTAGCTATGGGAAAATATTACTATAGATATATAGAACCATAAAGAACCACAAAGCTTCCCAGCCAACATTCTGCCTCTGACAAACATATATACATGGCCACAGAGAGTCACACAGTTACACAGATGCTCAACCACACACATATACACTCAAGATTCCTTCACACACGAATACACATATCTAGCCACAGAAAAACATTCACATAGACATTCCTATCCCCAAATAGCTAGTCATCTCCCTCACACACATATGCATATTCACATACAGATATCCAAGACCTCCCATTCATATCCCCAAACCAACCCTCACACACATATAGCTTCAAAGATGCAAATACTGTCAACCCAGTCATCATTATAAAACACAATGAGCCCTCCCCCAGCCATTTATCCTTGTGCACAGATATATACAGTCATATAGAGCCAGTCACACACATACCCAATCATATAAAGAGACAATCACCATGCAGAAAGACTCATGGACAGTCACAAAAAAGAGACACTGACAAATAGATACCTGGCCCAAAAGACATCCATAGCCACAGAGAGACAAAATTTCCAGTTATGTGTGTACATACATATAGTATGATTCTCACATTAAGGCATCCCTGACCCATCTGTAGATCTGACTGGGGCAGTATTGAACAGATAGGCCTTGGGTCAGTCAGTGCAGCATTAGGACATATGATCCACTCTGTCCTTTCTCTTTGCCAGTCCAGTCCCTAGGGTATAGTATAGGTAAACACCAAAGCTTGGGAACAAAACCCTCCAAGACTCCACACTTAGTCATGGCCCCAAGGACTCCTGATAGTTTGTGTGTAGCCACCTCCTCTTCTTCTTCCTAAATTGGGGTCAGGAAAAGGGAAGGGCAGGACTGGGAAGACTACACACCTGAAGCTTCATTATTCTTTCACTCTCAAAGAGAAGAGATTTCAGTCTCTTTTCAGACAAGAGGACCCAGACTGTTTCAGAGAGTTCCCATTTGTTTACTCCCATGAAGACTCAATTTTCAGAGGGGGCATCAGTGGCAATCATGAGCAAGCCTAGGTTGCTGGGATTTCTTATAGAGGGAAAGGCATATGAGGCTGGGATTACAGAACACATAGCTCTTTGGGAGTAAGAAATAGGGTTTTATTCCCTACCCTAACTTCAATCTTTTCACATTACCTTTTCCATCTTCTCTACTTCCCTAAAATTTTTTATTCTCTCAAACCAGATGACCACTAAAATTCATTCCAGTTTTAATATCTATGGTACTTTGTGAGGAGAGGGATTTGCATCAAAGGGAGGAGGAACTAGAAGTGGTGGCAGCTGGAATTAGTTAATAGAAAAGGGAGCTGGACAGGTCACCTTACAGAGCCACTTCTCCACCCAAGTTTGTTCTGAGAAGGAAACTCTCAGATGAAAAACAGGGATGTGAAGGTTAAGCAGAAAGTAGGGAGAGGTAGGAGACATCCCATTCTCAATCCAGCTAGATTTCATCTTTATGCTTTTTAATGACTAACCATGTGCAAAGAAGAGCTGAGCAGGGGATGACTTGGTGACTACCACCCCCCTGCCCCCCACAAGCTCCTACCATATCATTTTTGAATTGGGGCCACAAGCATATGTGGCTCATAAGGAACATTAAGTGGTTCAATAGAAAAATAGGGAAGATAGCTGAATGGCACAGCAGACAGATCCCTGGCTCTGGGGCTAAGAGTGGGGAGATGGAGGGAGATCAGTATGAATTTGGGCTAAGACCACAAAACCCATATCCCCTTAGGAGTTAGAAACAGGATTTTATGCCAACCCCAACTTTAATCTTATCTTCTCCCCTCCAATCCATTCCTAAATTTTTTTTTAATCTCTCAAACTAGATGACCAGTTTTCTTCTAGTTCTAAGTCAGTTTATGGGTTTATTCTTGCTTCTTTAGCCAAGGAGACTACAAGTCCCAGAAAACTTGGGAAATAAGTTCTTAGGAGATGGGAGCACTGCACACTGGGAGCAGGACCCTAGCAATGGCTATGAGAATGTAGATTGCAGCTTTGAAGGGAGTTCTGTATGATTTTCCCTTGGGTAAAGGAGGTTCGAAGGTGAGACTTTGACTTAGCCTTCTCCTTCCCTTTCCCCTACTCGTCTCAGAGGAACAAAGGTAGATGTTTGTGTTAAAAGCTTTCAGAAATACTCAAAAAGATTAGGGCTGGGGAATTATGGAGGAGAAATTGGTGATGGATTAGAACCAAGAGCCCTAGTTCAAAGTCTCTAGGGGAGGGAGGATATGAAGATGGGGCTATGGTTGCTGGATAGATGGTTCTAAGGAAGAAAGGAATTGAGTCAAGAGGCAGGATTAAGGTCTTGGTGAGGGGAAGGTCCAGAGTCTAAACTCTCCAGGGCAGGGTTACAGTTTAGACTTCAGAATGGTGTAAGGAATAGTTTTTGAAGGGCCTGGTGGTGAAGTGCCTGGGAATAGAGCCAATAATGTTCCCAGGATAGGCCCTCTAAGAGGTGAGGGTAGGGGGAGAGAAAAATGAGGTTCCCAGGTTAGGTCTTTAAGCAAGTAAATTTCTAGAATAAGTAGTGTTAGGACACCCAGGTAAAATAGGCAACTTCGTCCAGATCCACAGGGTAATCAGTGAGCAGGATGGGCGCCTTGACAAAGAGCTCTCCCTTATAGCTGCGCCACTTCCCTGCAGGCAAGTACACGTCACGCTCCTGCTTCCCTGGTTCCAGCACAGGTGCCACAAGCAGGGTGTCACCAATAAGGAATTGAGAGTCCACTCGATGGGCGGCTTCGTCTCTGGGTGAAATCCACCAGAGAGGCCGAACTATGGGATCCCCGGTGTCCGTCACCTCTCCAGCCAGTTCCAACAGCAGAGGGGCCACCAGCTCTGCCCTCAGCGCTGCAAACTTGCGAGCTATCTCCACCACCTCCTGGTCATAAAGCCAGGGAGGAATAGAAAACTGCATGGCAGGCATGAAGGCGGCCACCTCCAGCCAGCGCACATAGAGCTCGCGCTCTGGGATTCCAGTGTTGCCCCCTCCCTCACTGGTGGTTTGCCCTGGCACGGCATTGCCACCTATCAGATCGGGCAAGATAAAGGGATACCCCAGCATGCTGATGGTAAGCACCGCTGGGATCAAGGAGCGTAGACCCAGTTCGTGGCCCCACACCGAGTCACGGTCAATAAGGCGGAAGAAACAAGAGATGTTCTGTGACTGGTAACCCACGCGCACTTCAGCCAGGGAGAAGAAAGGCAGTGCCATCTCTGTATAGCGCCGGCTCCAAAGGTTGGGGTCAGCCAGTGGGCGAAAAGTGCTGAAGTCCCGGGGCAGATAGCTCACTTCCCCGGCATCAAACTTGAAGGATGAGATTGAATACTGGGTGCGAAGCCTCCTCAGGTGACCCTGGAACCATTCTCGGGCAGCTGGGTTGGTGAAATCTAGGACGGCCCCAATGCCATTCCACCAGCGTACCAGGGCTGGCAGCCGGCCTGTGGGCTCCCGGACAAAAAGCCCCCGCTCCACACCTTCACCAAAGCTGGAGGAGTTGTAGTTGACAAAGGGGTGCACCCACAGGGTGACCCGCAAACCAGCTTCCTGCAGCTTCCTAAACATCTCCGAGGCATTGGGGAACTTGGCACTATCGAAGGTAAAGTCCCCATAAGCAGGCATGTACATGTCATCAATTTCCAAGTAGCTACAGTTGAAACGATATTTGCGGATCTTCTCGGCAAAGCGCAGCACCTTATCTTGGTCCACTGCTTTCCCATAGAGGGCCCAAGTGGACCAGATTGGGTCACGAAAGGCTTCTCGAGCTGGCACCTTGGACGGTTTATTGAAGTAACGCCGCACCATGTATTTATGGATTGATGTCACATCAGAACCCACACAAACACGGTAACTGAGCTCAGGCAGGGGCTCACGGCCCACTGGTGGCTTGTAGGATGTATTTTGGTAGCGGGCCTGTAGCAGGAGAGAGCGTCCAGTAGCATTCCAACCCAGGTGGAAGGGCACTGAATCATTGACCTTGATGGCCACTGCTTTGGATGACAACCAGTATCGCTCCAGAATACCCCCAAAGGCGGCTCGAGAGGAGTACACGTCACTGGTGACAAAGGGCTGGGGAGGCTGGATACCAGCTAGCTGGATGGGCCAGTGCTGGGTTCGCATCTCGGCACCACCATACCAGTGTACATCCCCCAGGAACATAGTATGCTCCACAGAAGAGGTAGGAGCCAGCTCCTCCCAGCGTACACGGTAGCACATGACTGTGTCCTTGGGTCTCACCGTCTGAATAAAGAAATTGAGGGGGCCTCTTGTGGAGCGAGAACAACTCAAAATATCACCCTCTCGTCCACAGGACTCCAAGTCTAAGGCCCCAGAGTTGAAGGCTAGACGGAAAACTTGCTCTCCCTGATGGTTTCGGATGGAGAAGCCACCTGTCCGGAGTTCCAACAGCTCAGCCCCAAGGCGCTCTGCCTTTCGGAGAGATATGCTGTAGTAGCACCACGCAACCACAGCCGCCAAGACTAGGAGGGACCCCAGCATTACAGATCCCAGCATGGGTTTTAGATCTTTGGATGGCTTGGCCTTTGGTGGGGAAAAGTTGTCAGGAAGGAAGGTATACATGGTTGTGGCAGCTCTGGCAGCAGAATCCTTCTCAGCTCTCTTTCCCCTTCGATGGTAGGGCTGTCTCCCTTTTTGGGAATCCTGGGTCATAACCCCTCAGGCTTTCCCCGTAGAGTTACATAACCAGATCCATTGAGAGCTAAATAACTGTAGTGTCTGAAAAAAGGGGGGAAAGAAATAATGTTTAGTTCTTTATAGCTTTTTTTTTTTTTGCTTTCGCAAGGAAATGGGGTTAAGTGACTTGCCCAAAGTTATTCAGCTGGGTAATTATTAAGTATCTGGGGCTGGATTTGAACTCAGGTCCTCCTACCTCCAGGGCTCTATCCACTGTGCTACCTAGCTGCCCTCAGTATTTAGTTCTTTATGATACTTCTGAACTCCTGTAATCATTTCTTCTACCCTCCTCCTCATATCTTCCTGTCCTTGGTCTCTAAAAATATATATTTGACAGTATCAGAAAAGGAACATGTCCTTCTACCCACCCCTTCATATTTTTGACTAAAGTGTAGGTCAAAGTCTTATTTCTTAGCCCAGGTTGGTCTGGAATGATTTTCTTGCCCTTTGTTCATCTTGTTTTGGTCTGAGGTAAGCTAGGGTGAGATCTTTTCTCAGATCTCAGGTTCCTGGGCACTCCTCCCCATGAAATCTCCTTCCAAACCCTGATGAAATAATCAGAAATATTTGACTTGATAGTTTAAACCATTTCCAATACTCAAAAAATGAAGATGCAAACAACTCATATTTATTTTAGTGCTTGAGGGTTATTAGAATTTTTTGGGGGGGGGTGGTTTGCAAGGCAATGGGGTTAAGTGACTTGCCCAAGGTTGTATAGTTAAGAATTAAGTGTCCAAGGCTGGTATTCGATCTACTGTACCATCTAACTGCCCCCAATGGCTATTAGAATTTAAAAGATTTGAGGGCAGAAATTCTCCTACTTTGTATCCCCAGGGCTTAGAAGCTAGTAAATGTTTAATAAAAGCTCTTTCATTCTTTCATAAAGAATATTTCTCATAACAGCCCCATGAGACAGATATTTCAATATCAGAATCATAACTATCAGTTCTGGTGTGTGGTAAATTCAACTGCAGACATAGAAACAAAGATCTCAGGTCACTGCTGAGAAGGCTGCTACCAGGAGAAGTAGCAAGGTGGGCTAGAGAGGCAGTCACCTGGGTTGTGGAACCATCTGGTAGATTTCTAATTTTAACTATAGATTCTTGCAAACTAGACAAGCAGTCCAGTTGTACTTACTTGCTGAAGCAGTACAAGAATCGTCATTGCCCTCTAAATCACAATGCCCTAAGGAAAAGCTCTGGTTGTTCTATTCCATATTCCAATGATCTGTAATTTTCTTGGTTCATGTTCTCTACCTACCTTTCCAAAGTCTCTCCCATCCTTCCTTTCTCTTCCATTCTCATAGCTACCACCAAATTTGAGTCATTTTGCCTTTTGCCTGGGCAAAACAATGGCCTCCTAACTATTCTCCCAACCTCATCTTGTTTCCCTTTAATCCATTCCAAATATGACAGGCAAACTGACTTTCTTAATGCATAGCCAGGACCTTTGCTCAAGTTCCCCAGTGACCAAAAGATATAAAGTCCCAGTTCCTCAAGTTGGCAGAGTGGTCCTAAACCTAACAATTACCTCTGTCAAATCTCATTTCTTAGCACTTCCTTTATATGAACTCTTGATTGATTTTTCTCCTCTCCCCTTGAACATGTCATAATAATTTCCTGAAATGTTCTTGTTCTCACTGCCTATTCAAATCCTAATCATCTTCCAGGGCCTATTTAAAGAGCCAACTCCCCTAGCTAGCCTTCTATTCCAGTCCATAACAACTTACTTTTTCCTTTCGACTTTGTATTATTTAATTGGCACTTATACACTATCACTTTGCATTGTTTGGAAGCTTTGTGAAAAGCTACCCTAAAGTCTTATTTTCACAAACAGATTATAAGCACTTTAATCAATTGTTTGCCATGCTCCACAGAGCCTAGAACATAACACATTCTCCATAAATCTGTATTTATGGTTTTCCTGGAGAAAAGGTAAGCGCTTTGGTAAGCGCTTAGGAAAAAAGAACAATGTCTTTAAATAGAAAGCTGTGAAATGATTTCTTTCTTTTCTGTGAGAATAGAGACTCAGGGGAGATCTTTCTCAGACCAGCTTCCATCTCAGGTATAGCCATACCAGTTCTCTCCCATTCCCCTATCCTCATTCCATGCCTCAGACAAACTGAGAATGGGAAAGACTAGCTTAAAAAGGTCAAGTTTTCTCACTGCATTTGGGTTAGCTCCAGTCTTCCTGATCTGTCTTGCCAATGACTCCTTTTTTTATAAAGTTTTTGCAAGGCAAATGGGGTTAAGTGTCTTGCCAAAGGCCACACAGCTAGGTAATTATTAAGTGTCTGAGACCAGATTTGAACTCAGGTACTCCTGACTCCAGGGCTGGTGCTCTATCCACTACTACACCTAGCTGCCCCTGCCAATGACTCTTGAGGAGAGTGAGGTTGACTCTTCACAGCTTTCCCTCACTTAAATCCAATTCATTTGCAAGTCAAGACATCACCCTCTTGATGTCATTGATCTGCTTTTAAGAATGAAGGACGAACAATAATAAGCACTCTGATTCTAAGTTTTTCTTTAAAAGTTGAGTTGAAGAAACATTTTATGTCAGTTGTCCAGGAATGAAAAAATGGCTAGTTATGGCCATGGTAATTTGCAAACCTTAAATTGCTATATAAATTACATTATCATCATCATCATCAAGACTGTCCTCTCCTTTACTTCTGTCTATGCTACCCCCCCCCCCCTCCATATTGAGACTCAGATATACAAACAGCCACATAGAATCACAGTACTCCAGGGCTGGCATGAAAACTTTGACACAGTTAGTTATGGTCACAAGCAAGAATACACAGAGAATGCCACAGACAAACATTGAATTACTGGGTCTGTCTCTAATTCTCCAATACCAAACTTCTAATCAGGGACAGAATGGAGCTTGGGTGGAAAGGAGGAAGATAAGAGGCCAAGTTGTATTTACTCTTTCTATCCCAGGAAAAACAAATCTGGGAGGAAGTGCCAGCTATAAAACAGTACTTTGAACTCAGTCATCCAAGTTTTTGATGCCATTGCTTACAGCTTCAGCAAAGGTGATGAGAAGCAAGGCTCAACTGGCTTGCCCAAGGTTGCAAATTTCTTGACTTGGAAATTTTATTGTAATGAGAGTTGGGGTATGAACTCATCCCACCTACCCTTTCACATTTTGACCCTGTCTAAATTGTAGGTCTAAATCTTTAATTTTTAGCCCACGTTGGTCTGGAATGACTTCCTTTCTCCTCTGTTCATCTTATTTTGGTCTGAGCTAAGAAGGGTATCTATGTGCAGGGTAAGATGTTTTATAAGCCATCCCCATGAAATCTCTTTCTGGTCAATTGTATGTAGGGAGAAGGGGCAGGGTATAAAACTTAAAAAGCCATCTTTCCTTGACCTTTAAGGAGATAATCCAGACCCTGACAAGAAAACAAAAAAAAAAACTCACTTGCTAGTTTTTAAGGCCTTCTACAACCTCTGTAATCCAGTCCACAGAATACTCTGACCCCTTCTGATAAGACTATATAGTTCAATGGCCAAACCTTACTTAACCCCACCCAGTTTCCAAATCATCAGCAAGATCCAACTCATCTTTCCCATCTTTCCCCTCTTCCCATTCTATGTGGAAAAGGTCTTATACTTGAGCATATTTTGAGGGAAGAATGTAAACAGAAGAAAGAAAATATCTCTATTCTCAGGGATAATCTGAGCCACAGGTTCTTCTCAGGACCTAATGATGTTTATATGTTCTATTTATTGATAGTTAGCATATTAGAAATCAAACAAATTTTAGTATTATAATGAAAATAGTATCAATGTTACAGCCCTGAAAGGGTCCCTGAACTAAATTTTGAGAACTGATGCTCTGAGCTGACAGGACACCTCCTGCTCAAACTGATTCTTCCCTTCCCTAACTTCCTTCAGCATTTCAGCCATGAACTCCCCTGGAAACAGAGGATCTCCAAAGTTAGGAGGGACTTTAGAAGTTAGCTGATCCTCTTCTGACTCATTTGCAAAAGTAAGGAGCCCAAAAGAATGATAACCTATATATTTAATGAAATTTTTTATTGATTGATTTTCACAAATTTTTTTTCCCTCAAAAAATTATTTGTTAGAAGGCTTGGGTCTCTGAAATAGAAGACATATGGGAGGAAATTTAAGTGATATATGATATTAAAAGATACAGATACAAATCTATTAAAAAAAAGTCATTTGGTTCAACTAACACCTGAACAAGACTCCCTTGAAAGATCTCTGAAGGGGTTATCAAGTTTCCAATTGAAAGTCTCCTTTTACAAAGAGACTTTTTTTTAAGGAAGACAAGAGTTTTAAAAATTCAGACTATTTAATGCCCAAAGCAAGAGAATATGTAATGTATTCCGAGTTCTGTTTCCCTTCCTCCTCTTCCCACAGCATTGAAACATTACCTTTTGGAAAGGTAATACTGGAACTTGGAAAACACCATGGAAAAATTTATCAAAAATAATTATAAGTACCAAACTCCTTTTTTGCAATTCAATTTAATATGAATTTGCTATATCATCCTATTTTGGGGTAGCTCTAATTATTAGGAAGTTTTTCCTTATCCTGAATAAAAGTCATCCTTCCTAACTTTGATAAAATCTTTGTTATGCCTTATTTCCTCAGCTAGACTGGCTTCCCAAAAGGGCAGTGCTTTTTTTCTCTGTTTCATCCACCTACAGCATGGAGGTCAGTTGCACTACAAGCACTATGTAAATTTGAATGAACGAAAGCCTCCTTATGTCCCATAGACCAAAATTAGGGCCAATGGATGGAGATAGATTTCTGCCCATTACAGTGAAAAAAAATTCAGATTTAGAGCTGTACCAAAACATCCTGGAGATCCCCATCAATATAAGAGTTCAAGGTATAATGTGAAAAAACCTAGAGAGGTTGTCTAAGTTTCCTTCCTTCTCTGAGATTCTGCGATGGGGCAGATAAGGATATGAAAAAAATTCACTAATGGAGGAGATAGACATGAGGGTACAAACACAGACATGGACAGGTCCTTTATGTTGTTTCCAAGTTGAGAAGCATATTTATTGTAGTAGTAAGGAATCATGTAGGTAAGATGGGAAAACTATTTAGATGTTGTACTCAAGCTGCTGCCAGTTTGGGCAGCTGCTGGAAAAGAGTGGCTTAAAATTCAAGTTGGATCTACACTAAGGGAGGGTGCTTTCTGTAGGGGAATGGCAGCTGTTTTGCCTGGGGTGACTGATAACCCTTTCAGATTCACCAGAACACCACCCTGTAATCAGCATGGTCTCCCCAGCTGTCTGCCCGTGGGATACTCATTTATCCTGGGAAGGGATGTGAGGTCTGCCACGCATTTGTCCTGGATCCTCTTCTCTATTCAGTCACTTAAAAAGTCTGAGAAGTGCCAACCTCTCTCCCACAAACCTTGTGGCTCTGGGGTTTGTCTCTTTCCCAGCCACCCCCCATTCTTTGCTATTTACCAGAGTCCCACTCAAAAGCAACTTGATCGGCAGCCCAGACCTCCAAGCCATGTAGGATAGTGCCAAATGCAGCTTGGATAGGATGTCAGAGAACTGGCTTAGTCCCGGGATCCCAGCCCCCACTTCCTGAGCTCCTCTTTGCCCCTTTTCTAAACCCCTAAGGGCCTTTCTATTGTGGCTCCTCACCCAATTTCTCTGTTCACCCAGCCTCCACTTGAGCAGCTCCACTTCCTGGTCCCTCAGGGGGTTAGTCTCATTCACACAAACAGTAGCTCCAAATCCTAGAGGGGAATCCAGAGAGGACAAGCAGCTGGCTAGTCACGCTGGAAGCCATAGTCTGAGTTGGGACTAGATCTGGAGCTTAAAGGAGCTGTAGAAATCATCTGGTCCAGCCTTCTCCTTTTCAATATAAGGAAACCAAGGTCCTGCTTATGTTCACCCAGGTTGATAAACGGCAAAGCTGGGAACAAACCCAGATCTCCGACATTTTTTCCCATTACACAGGTGTCCTATTTCTCCGCCTGGGACTCCTTTCCCTAGCAAAAAGATAGATTGGACTTTCCAGAGTTTCTGGGTTCAGCTCTTCCACGAAGTGTTTTAGAGCCCGTGACTGATTTATGAGGGAGCTTGGTTGGAGGGCTCCCTTAATCACCCCCAAATCCAGCCTGCAGCCAAGCCTATCTCAAGTCTAGCCCGGAGCCGGCTATCCGAAGCTGGGAGGAGTTGTCCTCATAGAATTCTTTAGGTCCCATTCTCACAATCAGGTTTCGCTAGAGCCCAGAGGTTGGGCCGGGCTCCAGGTGGGGTCGGGGGCTAGAGTCAGAAGCAACAGGCTAAGGTAGGGCTCAGGCAAATTCCGAGGTCCTAGCAGAATTCCTCCCCTCCACTGCCCTGTGCCAGCCCTCGAACCCCCCCCCCCAGCGCAGCTACCTAGTACCCCCACTCTTCTCCCCTGCTCAGGAGCGCCCTAGCCCCCACTAGAGATCAGAGACCCTCCCGGGCGCAGATCTCCCTTCCCCAAAAGTGGCTCCACGCCTCAGACCCCCCATAATCCGCCAGCCCCGGCCCGGAAAGGGGGAGCACTTACGACTCAAGCTCAGTCGCCCCAGCCTGGCGACTGTGGGAGCCCGGCCAAGGGCACGCGCGGGCCGGCGGAGCCTGCCCCCAGGCAACGGCTCTGGGGCTGTCCGCTAGGGCTTGTTTACGCGCCTCCGCAGCCCCGAGGCGGCTTCCAGGGCTCCCAGGGGCCTTCCAGTGCGCCCGGCGCCAGCCCTGCCCAGACTTCCTAGGGAGACCCGCCCCCATTCTGCCCCTCCGACCCCAGACCCCGGGGCTCCGCCCCACCGCTCCCCGGGGAAGCCCCTTCACCCCTTTTGCCAGCTCCCCAGGTCCGTCCCCAGGGGACTCGCCTCTTCCCAGCAACTTCTTGAGCCCCACCTAGGCAGCACTCCTCCCCTTCATTGGAGAACCCCGAAAGATTGCTTCCTTCCCTTTTCTGGAGGTCCCACCACCTCTCCTCCCCCCTTCTCCGGCCTTCTCCCTTTCTGAACTCCGCCCATTCTGGGCCCCAAACTCTGGAGCATTCCTCCCTCTCTCACCTCTCACTCTCCAACCCGGATACTCCCTCCCTTCTTTCCCCCCACAGTCCTCAGGAGCCCTTGAAAGCTACTTGCCCTTTTTTCACCCCCTCCAGGACAGTGCTGGACGGAATAGCCCACCTTCTCCCAGTCCCACCCCCTCCCTTTACTGGCAAATGTAGTCTTAGAGATAGTTTTTTAACCTTTTGGGATCTGGACCCCGATGGATGGGTGTCACTAACATACCATCCTTCCATATAATGGTTTTAAATGCATAAAAAGGCATAAAATTACAAAGGAAAGCAATTATTTTGTCATTTATAGTGTCAAAATGTTCAGGGACACCAGGTTCCTTATTTTAGAGACTCATTGCTGGAGGCTCAAGGTAAAGAGAGGGAGATGGAGCTGGTGTTTGTGGTTGTAGTTATTTGGTGAGATTTTGGAAAAAGGGGAGATAGGAGACAGGTAAGTTTCTGCTTTCCTGCTTTCCACTTGCTGCTCGGGGCTCCAGTTAAGGTATAGGTGCAGACCTCCCCCTCCCCCAAGTGGATCAATTAACTTGAATTGACAAAACTGGGTCCTGAAGGACCCCAAGACCTTCTCCCCTGAAAGATACATGGACTCTACCCCCCTTTTCACCTTCATTCCCAGCACCTGTTCCTCTGTTTTCCAAATAATCTAAGATAGTGTGTCTTCCTAATTTCAATGAAGGTTTGAAGACCTGGGGCTCAATTCTAGCTCTGCCCCTAATTGGTGACCTTGTCTGCCAAAAGGACCTGGACCAGAGGATCATTTGACTCTCTTATAACCCTGACATTCTGTGGTGCTATGTTTAGAATCTCTTTCTACAACCTATGACCAACTTAGGCCCCCCTTCCCTTTCACCAACCTCAGGATTATTTATAGCATTGCTTGTGTTCCGGCTGGGAGACCATGTGAATCATTGCCTATTTTAAGAGATAGTTTGAGCAGGAATAGATGGGAGTGTCCCCCTGCCATTTCTTCCCCACTCTCCTCTGCCCAGGAGACTCTGAATACTAGGGTTGGTGTACCAGAGGACACCAAAATAAGGCAGTATAATTTGCTCATGTCTTTTGTGTTGTTTTAACTATGTCTGACTGACCCATTTTAGGTTTTCTTGGCAAATATTGGAGTGATTTCCCATTTCCTTCTCCAGCTCATTTTACAGATGAGGAAACAAGCAAACTGGGTTTAAGTGACTTGTTCAGAGTCACAAAGTGTCTGATTTGAACTCAGGTCTTTTGCCTCCAAACCAGTATTCTCTCCACTGCGCCACCTAGCTCCTCTTTTTTTTTTTAAGGTTTTTTTTTTTTTTGTAAGACAAAGTGGCTTGCCCAAGGCCACACAGCTAGGTAATTATTAAGTGTCAAAGGCCGGAATTTAACTCAGGTACTCCTGACTCCAGGGCCAGTGCTCTAGCCACCCCCTCCTCTTATCTTTAAGACCATACAAAATGGATAGAAGCTTCTGCCACTCTTTCCTGTCCCCTCTGTGTCAAAACTTTCTGAAAACTTTTAGGAGGACAGATACCTTTTGCTAAGAGGCTAGACTACACAATCTATATTAGAGGAATATCTCCAGTCTATAGTCCATATTCTAATTTGTTTCTCTGCTTTATTTCATAGATCCTTGAAAAGGGAACCAGAAACATCTTTGAATTTAATGAAATGGGCACAAGGGATATTGGGACTGTGACCAAGGTGGGACTGATGAATACTGTACTGGATTGAGAGGATGCTGGGCCAGGGATGGGGCAATTAAAAAGAAATGAGGGAGAAGTATAATGAAACTTTGGGGGAGAATCAAGTCTTGAGGTAAGTCTCTTCCCATGGTCCCACAGTGCTTTGCTCACAGTAACTCTTGAGATATTTGTTGCCTGGTGGATTAAAAGTCAGGCTTCTGGGCCCCTGGAAAGTACTCCAAATATTTCTGCACCTCACTCTCAGCCTTCATAGTGCATGGTCCAGAACCTGATTCTTATTTCTCCTATGGAATCTGTTTCAGGGAGAAGTCTAGGGTTTTGATCCATTGTATCATCCTCCTGATTCCATGTCTACCCTGGTGGGAAGAGATGGAGAGATGAGGATGAAGTCCTTGGTTTGGACAGTTGTGTGAAAAGAAAGGTTAGAGTGTTAGAAAGTATGACAAGACTTTGGAGCATAGCAGTCAAGAAAAATTTCATCAGTTCCCCCAAAGCCACATGAAAAAAAGGTAAGGACTTGGACCATTCATGTCTTTGCATCTCTAAGCCTAGCATAATTTATAGTTATGCCCAATTCTATATGACCCCAATGACTTTATCCATGGAGTTTTTTTTCTCTGATTACATGTAAAGATAAGTTTTCAACATACATTTTTGTAAGATTTTGAGTCCTAAATTTTTTCCCTCCCTCCTCCTCCATGGGGACAATTACACTGAAGTATACTGACATGGTTTGCTATTTCTTTCTCCAATGAATCTCCATTTTATAAATGAGAAACTGAGACAAACATGTTAAGTGACTTTTTCTGGGGTCACACACAACTAGGAAGTATCTAAGACCTTTGAACTCAGACCTTCATTGTACCACCTAGCAGCCCAGTATATAAGTAGGTGCTTAATACTTTTGTTCAAATTAATTGGACTGGGGCACACTTTTGGGCTGAGTGAGCCAGCATTGGCTGTTTTCTACCCTTCCCTGGCTCTAGTTTGGGGAACTGACAGAGCCCCACCTTCCAACGATCAAATTGGGATGTTACTCCAGTCTCTCTCAGGGGGAAAGGAATGAGGGAATTAGGGGAGGGAGGTGTCTAAAGGGGCTTCACAAGAGGAAGAAGAAGATATTTGTAGGGTGAGTGGCATTTGATTTATTAAGCCACCCCACCCTTGGCCCTGACCACAGCTCGGCTCTACCAGCAGCGGTAGACAGGGTGGGTGTCCGACACAAACTCAGGGTGAATGATGTAGTGATTTCTCTGGGGTCCTCCAATCAGCTTGAAGTGACTCGTATTCCATCTGCAGAGATGAGAGAAAATTAGAAAAGACCATCCCATCCAAAGAGATAATATGAGCCTCATCCAACTGGCCTTAAACATTTAACCCCTGGGCTCATATTTATAGTGGGCAGGTCCTGGACCTCTTGGCTCCATTGAATGGTTTAGCCTGACTTGTATTCCATTGGAGGCCCAGATGTTGGTAGGGAGGATCACAATATAAATACAGAAGTGGAGGTGGGATTTCCTGTTTTCAACTCACATCCTTAGTTTTTACATTCATTACCTCCAATCCTAATAATGATCCAGCTCTGAAGGCCTAATACTATATCCTCAGGATTCTATTGTCCTGGAAGCTCAACTCAAGGACTAAAGTACCAGAACAACAGCTATTAAAACAATAGTATTCTCTTCCAGGACTAGACATAAAATGATCCCAACCAAAAAAAAAAAAAAAAAAAAACAAACACCAAATCTCCAAAAACAAAACATGAAACTGAGGGAGACAATATCCAAAGAGAGGTAGGGGAGGGAAGGACCACTCACCAAAGGAGTCAGGTGACTTACTTAAGGTTTGTATAGTGATACATTGATGAAGGGGGGGGAGGTGGCCTGTGGTTGAATGGAGGGGCACTCCTGTAAAGGAAAAGGAAAAAGAAAAAGAACTCAAACTCAGGAATGTGCAAACTAAATTTAGTAAATTGATACCTGTTGACTTCTGAACCTATCTGATTATCCAAATCCTACCTGTCCTTTGATGCCTAGTTTAAGAACCTCCTCCTTCAGAAAGCTTCCCCTGACTGTTCCATCCCACACTGTTCTCTCTCTCTCCTCTGAACATCTAGGGTATTTATCTTCAATCCTCTGGAAAGTTTTTACAAATGACTTTATATCATTCTGCATCACAGGATTGTCTCCCTGACCAGACATGGAATTCCAAAGACAAAGATTATGTCTTTTCCTTCTTTGCTTTCCCTATAGCACAGGGAGCACCAGAATTGAAAACTTAATGTGTATTGAATGCCCCAGTAATTTCTGTGTTACGTTCTCTATCATGAGGGCTGGTATTTTTATACTGCAGGTGTACCAGATTTTGGGGGGCTCTTGGAATGAATTTAGAATCTTGAGGGATTATGAAATGTAGGCCTGGAAAGAACTTTAGAGATGAGTTAGTCCAAATTCCTTATTTGACAGGTGAGAAAACAGATTCTGGAGAAGAGAAACCCACCTGAAGTTATGCAGCTAAGTTAGTGACCTAACCTCGAGGCCACTCTTCAGTATTTCAGACCCTTTGGATGGGAGTTCAGGACGCTTCATGTCCTATGGATGGGGACCCTGTTTCTCACCCTTACATAGGCTCTTATGTCTTCCAAAGTGCCATCACCTATCAATATTTTTTTTTTTAGGTTTTTGCAAGGCAAATGGGGTTAAGTGGCTTGCCCAAGGCCACACAGCTAGGTAATTATTAAGTGTCTGAGACTGGATTTGAACCCAGGTACTCCTGACTCCAAGGCCGGTGCTTTATCCACTACGGGACCTAGCCGCCCCCTACCATCAACATTTTTTAGTGGTCAGGAGACCTAGACACTTACTATTGCTGTATGAATTTGGACAAATAACTTCCCATCTCTGAACCTGCTTATTGGTAAAACTGGAATAATGATTCCCACCCTGCCCATCTTCCAGGGATATTGTAGGATTAAGTGACAGAATACATATGGAAATGCTTTGCAAATTATAAAATAAAAGATGGATGTAATACATCAAGACCCTTGTTTCTCCTCACCCCCCCCCCCCTTAGAGACTGGAAGAAGATGTGACCATCCTTTCCATTTCAGGGACCTTCCTATTGGGATCATAAGATTTAGGTTGTGAGTACACTTAGAATTCAACTAATCCTGCTGCCTTCATTTTATAGATGAGAAATTGGGTGACTTTTCCAATATCGCTCAGATGATGAGGAGCAGAGCTAGGACTGATATCATTCCATCTTCTTTCTATAGTACACCAGGCTTTCAAACAGTCACACAGCAAGTTAGTGGGCAAAAGTGGGACTAGGATGCAGGTCCAAGTATTCCCTGAGTCCTCCAGTCCCCCCATCCCCCAACCTCCCCATCCCACCCCAGGAGGGGGCCTTAAGGATTTCCTTTATTCTAGGGCTTCTACAGGTTCAGACAAGTTTATTTCCTTAAAAAAATGAAAATGTGTGTGCGTGTATATCTGTATGTCTATGTGTCTGTGTGTATGGGGAGAACAGGAGGATTACTAGGGAGAGAAGATGATAGTCAGCAGCTGGAAGCTCTTTAAGGCATATCTTCTTCGAGTGAATTTGAGGGGCCCTGAGACTGAATTGGGAAGGTAATGTTGGGACTCCCAGAGCAAATAGAAGTAGTTTGGGCTGATCTTGAGCAGAAGAGGGACAGATGATTAGGGGTGTCAGAAAGCCCCTGAAATCATCCTGTCTACTCTTCTACCTCCATGCAAGCCCATCTTATTCACCCCTCTAATATAAAATTTGTTCACCACCCTCAGAATTTTTCTCCTTTGAGGTCACCCTGAATTTCCTCCACAGTGATAATCACTGTAGGGTACACCAGAGGATCCCTGCAAACCTTACAGTCAGTTGGGTCAGATGGCACTCGTTGCTGGGCACCCCTGTGGCATAGTAGTCCATGCCTCGAAGACAGTAATGTCGGCCTGTGCAGGGGCTCTCATATCCCTGGAATGGTAAACGGCCAGGTACTGTATACCTTGGCTGGATGGCTGGCAGCTGCTTCCTGGACAGTGAGTTCAGCATGTTGACCACCACCTCTTGTTCTGCCAGAACACAGAGAGCCACATGCAGGAGAGAAATAGCAGACAAACAAGAAACACCAAGAAATAAGAGATGAGAGACACAGATTACAGAGTAAGACAATACGTAGACAGAAAGAGATGGACAGAAACGAATCATAGAGATATGGGGAGAGATTGATATAGAGAGAGCAAGACACAGAGAAACAGAGACAATAAGTCCAGAGATATGGGAAAGGATAGAAAGCAAAAAGGGGACACAATAGAGAGAAACAGTGTTGAGACATGAAGAGAAAGATAAATACAGATAGTCAATTATAGCAACAGGCAGGTAGTCAAACAGAAGAAAAAAAGTAGTAGGGAGTTATATAACCTCTATATACTTCTTCCAGAACCTCCCCAACCCATTCATGCTTTTAGAGCCATATACATGGCCAATTACCATAGCTGTTGAAGCGTTCAGATTTGGGGGTATATTCCAAGGGCATTCCTCGGATCTCTGTTTCCAATCCCACTTCCTAAGGAAAAGAAGAGCAGCCTTAGACTCCACAGGAGAAACAATTCAAAGACCAGGACCCAAATGTAGTTCCTACTTCCTTCTTCCTATAGCCCAGGCAGTCCCTTTGACCATTCTGCCCCTTCCTCAGCTCTTAATCTTCTCTAGGAACTGTTACATACACTCACTGTAGGTTTGTGTGTGTGTGTGTGTGTGTGTGTGTGTGTGTGTGTGTGTGTGTGTGTGTGTGTGTGTGTGTGTGTTTTCAGAGTTGGTTACCTAGCAACATCTTCCATCCTCTCTCCTCATATCTCTTTCCCTCCTCACCTTTCTCTAGGGTAAACATATCCTGGCCTATTTCCTGCCCTAACTCCTCTAGTCTTTGTCTGTCTGAGATGGGTCCTTCATTAGAACAAGTCTGAGGGTAGTATCTACTTCTTCCCCACCCCTGCCATTTTCCCTTAAGAGTTTCTCTGAAAAGTCTGTTTTTTTTTCCTGTCAGATTTTATCACCTTAGTCATCTTCAATGATGGATTGACATTTTGGAATATGGCTCCGTAGTTCATATTTTTCCAGATTTTGTCTGGAGAGGCTCCAGAAGCTAAGCCCATCTACACTCTCTCTTATCTTTTTGGAGAATGACTCCATTCTGGCTGTCACTAGCCCCAAATCCTTCTACTTCCATTTACATCATAGTAGGCCATTGATTAACCTGCTTGCATCACAGAGGGCACAGGGAGGGAGGGGCCTCTGGGTTTCAGGTTGTAGAGAAGAGCTAAAGTTCTCAGGAAGTAGGTGGGGGACTGAAGGGACCTGCCCAGGGCCATTGCTCTACCTCCAGGTGCCATGCTCCTTCTCTATCCAGATAACTCTCAACATTGCTATCCCCAATTTGGATCATTCAGGAAAGAGCACAAGATGTATGATCTTTTCAGAATGAGTAGAACTGCTAAGGGGGAACTCTATATATCTCTTCTTCTTCTGATAATTCATGCCATGTTTCTACCCTCCACCCCCACATGATCTGTCACTGGAACCCAGATGTCCTACAATCAACCATTAGTTGCTTCCTATGTGTGTAGACACAACAAAAATGGAACAGTTTCTGTCCTCAAAGGACTTGCCATTAGCCCAACCACTTTACAGCAAATCATTCTGGGCACTCATTTCCTTTTCCTTTTTCTGCCCTGGCCTTATCATCCGAACAGCTGAAGTTTTAACCCTTGGCTGTTCAGCTAATCTCCCAGCCTTACCCACCCACTCCCCATATCATCCAAGTGCCAGTAAAATACCACCCCTTCCTATAGCCTATGCCCCCATAATCCTGGTAATCTCTCTTCCCCTCTTAAATTCAAATGTCTTTGATTTTTGTATCTCTTCTCACTAGCACTGAAAACATGCCTTGTATTATTAACTTTAAAGGGTTTGATTTTTTTAAAATCTTTTGCAACTTATTCTATAAACTTCTTCAACTGTATCTTATCCATTTGTGTATCTCCTATAGCACCCAGCCCCACTGACTTGCACAGGGGGAGATGCTCAGGCAATTGCACTGATCTATGTATTGATATGCATTCATAGATGCTTTGACAACAGATGGCAATAGTTGGATTCTTTGAATTTTTTAAAGGGGAGTTTGGAGAGGGGGAAACATGCAACCCAAAGGAAAAAAAAGCTATAATGGTGGTGGTTTTAGGTATGATGCCAGAGTAGAAGGCAGAGACCTGAGTGAAAGACAGAAAGGAAACATTAACCTGCACAAAACTCCCTAATCCACCCTCTTCCCATTCCCATACTTGCCCATGCTGTAATAATTGAAGGGATACCTTTGGCAGTCTTGGGAGGTAGGTAGCATATTTGTTCCAACCTGCACTGTTGTATGGTCCTGTCCTCCACGTTGCATACCTGTCTCCACTAATAAAGGTTGGGTTGCATCTCTCTGTTAAGTCATGATGAGAGGGGTAAGGAGAAATAGAAAGCATATCATTTCTCCCCTGCCCTACCACTAATCAGGCCTCCAGCCTCAAAGGCCTCCCTTCTGTTTTCTCTCCTGGTCGAGAGTCAATTATAAATAACCACACCTTCTCAGGCCAGGGGTTCTTATGGAAAAGCAGCTCCTTCCAGATGTAAGGAGGGATCAGGACAAGATTCAATTCCAGGGGTGTTACAAGGCTCGAGAGAGACACAGAGTTTAGGCTGGATTCAGCTCAGAAGACTTTTTCTTCAGTAGCCTTTTGGACTTGGTTCATTCTGCCAGTCCCAAGGTCAAGCCTGCTCCAATTCCTCCTCTCCCCAGCTCCCACAGGCAGTTAGATTCTCTGTCTAGACTCTAATCATTTTACTTCTCCCCTGCCCATCTCTCCCCAACCTCCTTAGCACTAGTTTTAAAATTTCCCAATTCAAAAAAGCTCAATCATTTTTTGGGTCTCCTACTTTGTGCTATTCCATCCCCCATTTCCTATATCCCACACTCCATATATCTCATATAGCCAATATCCTATCCCACTCTGTCACTGAGTTTCCTATAAATTCTTTTAAAAAATCTTTGGAATTCATTCTTTCTGAGACTATTGCAAAAGCCTCCTAATGGATTTCCCTGCATCATATTATCCTTTCCTCCTCCCTTTCCAGGTCATCTTACACAGAGTTCCCAAAGTAATCTTTCAAAAGCACTTCATTGTAATTATTGCACTGCCTGACTAAAATGACTTCTTATTGCCATCATAAGGGAAGAGGGTAACAGGATTTGGAAACTATTAGGGCATGGGGGAGGGGAGCTGATGGTGGTGGAAAGGGATCTAAATGAATGAGCAAATTCTGGTGTCCTTAATATAAACAAGGAAGCCAGAAAGGGAAAAGATGATGAGTTGTTTTAGGTACATTGAACTGGGAAACCAATTAGACATACAGGTTATGTCCATGTAGTCATTAGAAATGTGGGTTTGACATTTAGGAGAAATCAGGGCTAGAGATATAAATTCAGGAATAGTCCATATAGATTCTGATAATCAAAAGTCAAGACAATGTATTTGTTAAGCAAGGTAGGGGATTATAAAGGAAAATGGGAAACAAATGAAGACAATGTCTTAGGACATGACTATATTAACAAAATAGAAAAATAAAGTGAGAAGTATAGAAAGAAGCCAGAAAAGGAGACAAAGAAGTAGTAGTGATGATATGGGTAGGATAAAGAGGAGAAGAATTCAGTATCACAGAAGTCAAGGGAAGAATGTCTCAGTAACGGGGCGGGGGGTCGTTTAATAGCTTCAAACACTGTAGAGAAGTCAAGAAGATGGAATAAAGGAATTTGTGATGTGATAAGATAATTATTAATGTGACCAAAGAATCTGCTGTGGCCATCAACTTTTTTCTCCTGTAAACTTTCTTTACCTAGTCAAACCAGACTCGACCAATCAAGGTTCTAGCTCAAATCTTCTTTCATGAATTTTTTTCTATAGTCCACACTGATTGATCTCCCTCTAATCTGCAAGTTGATATTCTGAGCCTGTAAGTACATACTGTCCTGTTCTGTCCTGTGTGCATTTTGTATCCTCATTCAGATTGGAGTTCCCTGAAGTCAAGGACCCTGCTTTTTTTCCCCCCTCTGTCTTAGCTTAGTTTTGGTCAGTACAGGGTGGGGAAGGATATGTTATTTAGGTAAGGCAGAGAGATAGACTTAATGAATGATTCTCTGATTAGGAAAAGGGTGTCTTGGGAGAAAAGTCGGGGATCGAGGTTCTGTTCAATCAGGTAGAATACAAGGGTTAGAGTCCCAGTCACAGGTCATAGGTACCTTCAGCTTCAGAAATCCAATACTTATTGGGCAAGTAGGAGTTTCCAGGCACAGAACCCTTGTAGCTATACTCCTCTACAGCACGCTTCACCATTTTCTCCAAAGATTGCTTATTGATCTGATTCTCTAGCATGGGTTTTTTGAGACCCTGGACATTGTTAAAGAGAAAAAGAGGAAAAAAATAGCAATACCTGGATGAATAAGGGGTCTTGTACCCAAAGGTAGAGGCTGTCTGGCCCACTAGGAGGAACATCAGTTTCCAGGTCCTGTGGTCTCAGGAGAGTGTCAGCCCAAAGTCCACAGTGTCACACCTTGATTTCAACTCTCTTTCCTTAGTGTTTCCACTTGTTCCAGCTATCTTTCCCCCATAATTACCTTCCTAATTTTGTTCTACCTTCCAGTCTACTCTCTGAAGTATCCTTTCTCCCAATATCTTTACACATTCTTCTTTCCTATATCTCAACTCCTATCTTCTGCCCATATAGTATACCCCTCCCCCTCAAAACTTCTCCCCTTCTCCTCAGTGTTCTCTCTCCCCAAAACCCACCCTCTTGCAGCATTAGGAATAGTCAACATATTGGATGTCAAAATTAGGATCTCTAAACATCCTAACTCACTGGAATGATTCATTAGAACTAAGAAAGAGAATTTAATAAAGATGTATATATATATATATATATATATATATATATATATGTATATGTATATACCAAGTCCTACATGTGGGTTCATTCAAAAGCTCAGCTGAACAAATAAAGGATGGGCAAAGTTTAGTTTAAGATAAAGAATTCATGTGGAAAGAATCCAAAACACCTGAGGGATTTAATGAATTGTTGCATCTGAATCAGCAGTGTGACATGTCATAAATAGAAGTCTAATTGCAAGAAATGAGAGATATGATAATCCTGTACTGCCCTACTCTACCCCAGTTCAGATCACATCTGGAGTATTTACTGTTTTTAAGAGCATCTAGGTGGACCAGTGAATAGAATACAAGGTTTTGTAGGCACAGTCCTTGAGTTTCTTAAAAAGAGCACTAAGCAAAAGCTTGAAGCAATTGAGGCAGAATTGGAGTGATGATATCAAGCCTTGTGAAACTCTGTCTGGTACATTGCCCTGTAGATTCTCTGTGTGATTGATGCATTCCCCATTCCTGAATCAGTGTGAATGGGAAGCTTTGAAAGGAGAACCTGAACTAGCCTCCTTGCCTTTTTAAAAAAAAATACTAATATTGACTTCTTATAAAAAATTCAAGCAAGTGACATCTCACTCCCTAATTGGTTTTCAAGTAAGGAGAACTGCTGGGAGCTGTCAGGTTGGGAAGGAGCAGTGGGCTCTTATCTCTCACCCATTCCCTACATGTCCCCCAAACACATGGCACCTTTGTTTCCTTTGTAAGTATTATTTTATTATCTTAGGTGAATGAGATGGGAGTACCTGAGTGACCAGTGAAATGAGGCAGTCCATGAGAGCCATCCAATCTGAATCTCAGAACTGGTAACTATAGCAGCTAAGTGCTATGAGAAAGTAGCACAATCACTAGAACAAAGAGTGAGAAATCATTTCCTGGAATCTTTTATATGCATTCTCAGTTTCATCTCAGTTTTTGCCAAGTCATAAACTGTTTTAAGTTCTTCAGTAATTCTTCTTAAGTTCTTCAATAATTATAGCCAGTATTTTTATAGTTGTTTTTAAGGTTGCACATTTCCATTGCACATTGCAAAGCTCTTTACAAATATTATCTCATTTTATCCTTACAACAACTCTGGGATTTAAAGGCTAGGGTTATCCCCTTTTACAGATGAAAAGCTGAGGCAGATGACTTGCCGAGGGTCACACAGCTAGAAAGCAGTCAGAGGCAGTTTCTGAACTCAAGTCTCCCTGACTCCAGGTCAGCACTCCATCCACTGGACCAGCTAAATTGCCTTATGGTATATATCACTCATCTACTTCCTTAATCATTCATGGTTAGAAAGTAGTTTCTTAAGGTTCCTGTGTACAACTGAAACCAGGCAATTTGTGCATGCTTCAAAATTATAAACCAGGATGAGTATATTTGCTTATGCTCTAAAGACTAGGCCCCCTCACTGAATCTCTCTCTTTTTTTTTTAACCAAGCCAGTTCAATAGAATACTAAATAAAATAAAATAAATAAAATGATATTATATCATTGAGGATTGACCTCAGATCTTGAGCTTCCAAATTCAGCATTCTTTCCATTGCACATTGGACCTGTCTTTGACATTATGTGTATGGCACTCTCTATGGGTCAACTCTCCCAACTTGTATTTATACTCAAGGGTTGGGGTCCCTAAAGAGGTTGTTGTTACCTCAGGTTCTAAAGGGTAAACCAGTGAGTTTGTACTCCCAATACTATAGATCAAGAGTCATTTGCATGCTTTCCATTAACAGACATCTAGTAGATACAGTTAGCTTTTTTTAAGGCAAGTTATTTATGAAGATTATACTTTAAAACAAAAGCTACAAAACATTTTTCCTACCACAGAACTCTCAACTAGAGACATTGAAACTTGATAGAGTTCTGAGTCCAGACACACAGAATGAAAGCCAGCAATCAGGAGAGCTAGGTCAAGACCAAACAAAACCTCACCATCTTGTTAAAAAGGGTGAAAAAAGGTAGAATCTGGATCTGACACCAAAATAAAAGTCAAGAAACTAAGGCTAGAGATAGGAGTGAACACAGTAAGATACCAAATACTATGAAAAAATATAGTGGGTCTAGGAAAATCCAGGAGAGGAGAATCAACAACAAATATAAGCAAAGCCTCAAAGAAGAAAATTACTTGGCTACAAGGACTATAAGAAAGACTAAGAAGAAATGAAACAAGTTATAATAAACGAAGGTGTAGAAGTGTTTTAACTATTTTTTAAATGTCATGGATCCCTTTGATAATCTGATGAAACTTATGAACCCCCTTTATCAGAATAATGAATTTAAATACACAAAAGAGATAGGATTAAGAAAATTAATTGTACTGAAATATAGTTAGCAAAATATATATATTTTTTGTGTATAATTTAAGGCTAGGGGTTAAGTGACTTGCCCAAGGTCATACAACTAAGTAATTATTAAGCTTCTGAAGCCAGATTTGAATTCAGGTCCTCTTGACTACAGGGCCAGTGCTCTATATCATCTTCATTTGCAAATATATAATTTCTTTTTTTCCCAACATTAACTTTTGTAACAAAGAAAAAGAGAGAAAAAGAAATTCAACAGAATACAAATTAAAAACTTCTGCTATAGAGGAATTGGAAGGAAAATTATTAACTTAGATTTAGCCAAAGCATGCTTAGAGTGAAAATTTTTGCCATTAAACAATTTCATCAACAAAAATTAGAAAAAAAAAAGACTCTGAAATGAGCATTGCAACTAAAAAATACAAGGAAACTAACAAATCCAAAAGCCCTTAAAAGAAATTACACAAAGTTGAAATTCTGGAAAAATCAAAGAAAAGATAAACAAAACTGAAAGAAAAGTGAATTGATAGATAAAACTTGAAGTTTTTTTTAAAACAACTAATGAAATAGATAGTCTGATTTTTCAAAAGATAGAGGAAAAACAGATGATCAGTGCCAAAAAAGAAAAAGGAAAATTCAGAACTAAAGCTAAAATTAAGAAAACTATGTTTAATTATTTTGCCCAAATATATACAACAAACTGATTATTTCTTAAGATGAAGAAATTAAGGAATTTTTTAAAAAATCAAATATTCAGATTAGAAAATAAAAAAATTTCAATAATTCAATTTTACAAAAGTAATTGAATAAATTATAAATGAACTTCTACAGGGAGGAAAATCCAGAGTTAGATGTATTTACAAGTAAATTGTATAAAATAGTCAAAGAATAATTAATTCTAATATTACCATAAACTGTTTGAAAAGGTATCCTTCTTCAAATTCCTATGTCATAAATATGGTTTTGATTCTCAAATCAGAGAGAGATGGCAGAGAAAAAGAAATCTATAGTCCATTAAGTAAGATAGTTTTGGGTAATTTTCAATAACAAATATAAAAGAGTATATATATATCCTATGATCAGCTTGTATTTATGCCAGAAATGCAAGTTTGGTTCATTATATTGATTATAGAAATAATAAACATATATGTATATATATATATATATATATATATATACATAGACATTATTTAGACATTACAGACACACTAGACTATTGCCAAAAATAATAGCTATGTGATTATACCACTAGATGCTGGAAAAGCCTTTGATAAAATTTAATACTCATTTTTGTTTTAAAAACATGAAAATCATAGGAATAAATGAACATTATCTTTAATATATGCCCACTATTCACATCTATATCACCTGAGGCCCCATTGATGTGATTCCCCAGTTGCACTAAATCAGTTACCATGACATCATCCATTTAACATGTTCAAAATTAATCTAAGTGTATTTATTATCTACATCACCCTTCCCACACCTCTATATTTTCCATAAAAGGACATGAAATACTTTATCAAGATACTTTATATTTTGCTACAATTTAAATTTATTGTATCCTTATATAAAATACCATGTGAAAATTCAGGAATGCTTATTTAAGATACCAAGTTTATTGTATCCTTATATAAGATACCATGCTTTATGAGAAAAGTAGAAATATGAAATTTTCAAGTTTAGAGTCATCTCCATTCCAAATGTTCATATTTGTACCTGCTCTGGGGTAGAACCTTCCAAGCTTGTACTGGTCTGATCAGTCAGTCAGGTACACAATACTTTAACCCTATAGTGATATCATTTTGGTCCTCTTCGATTATGAAGGACAACAACCAACCTACTAATATAATAGTTAAGTAACTATGAAAAAAAGAAATTAAGGTCAATCTAACATGACCAATTTTTTTTCTTTAGCTTTTAGTAGCTTTTTATATCATCTCCATTTGCAAATATATAATTTCTTCTTTTCCCAACATTAACTTGTGTAACAAAGAAAAAGAGAGAAAAAGCAATTCAATGAAATTAACCCACGTAGCAACTGAGTCTGACAGTATATGTAATTTTGCATGCCTATAGTCCTATACTTCTTAATTAAAAAGGAGATAGTGTACTCTCTTATCTCTTCTTCAGCTACAAGCTTAGTTCTTATATGTATACAACATTCAGTTTCAGGGTTTTTTTTTCCTATTTTATTTAGATAGTTGTAGATCTGGCTAAGTAGCACAGTGGATAGAATGCCAGGCCTGGAATCAGGATACCTGTGCTCAAATTTAGCCTCAGATACCTCCTTCCTGTGTGACCCTGGGCAAGTGACATAACTCCAGTTGCCCCAGTTTTCTCATCTACAAAATGAGCTGGAGAAGAAAATGGGACAATACTCCAAAAAAAAAAAATACTCCAGTATCTCTGCCAAGAAAACCCCAAATGGCATCATGAAGAGTTGGATATGACTGAAATGATTGAACAACAAAAATAACAAAAATCATTGTATATATTTTTGGTTCTGCTAATTTTACTCTCTATCAATTTATATAAATCATACCATACTCTTCCATAATCTTCATATTCATCATTTCTTATGATGCAGTAACATTCCATTACACTAATGTACTATTTAATGTACTATAATGTATTATCTTCCAGGAAACTAGCCTGTATTAACTTCTTTCAGGTATAAGCCTAACAATAAGATCTCTAAGTCAAAGGGTATGGACATTTTAGCCACTTTTTAAAGATCTACATAACTGAGATTCCTTTTGAAATGATTGAACCAATTTATAGTTCTGCTAACAACTTTTGGGCATTCCTGAATTTCCACAATCCCTCCAAAATTTCACCATTGGTCTACTTTGCTAATTTGTTGGTTTTAAAAGGAAAAACTTAGGGTTGTTTTATTTTATATCTCTCTTATTATTAATTACCTCTCTTAATATTAATTGTCTTTCTTATTATTAGCATTCTGGAACAATCTTTCACATAGTAAATAATTTGTAATTCTTTTGACAAATCATTTGACCAATTATTTAAAAATAATATTTTATTTTCCCCTATTTACATATAGACAAATTTTTACAATCATTAAAAAAATTTTTTTTGAGTTTCAAATTTTCTCTCTCTCTCTCACCTCTCTCTCCCCCTTGTCTTCCCCCAAGATGATAATCAATTTGATATAGCTGACCACCTATTTTTGATGAAGTCACTGAGTTTTTTGACCTTTTTCATTTTCTAGATATGCACTCAACATGTCCTCCTGCCATCGAATGTAAGTAAACTCAAGGAATGGAAGTATTCTATTTTTGTCTTTATGTATCCAGTAGCTAGCACAATGCCTTGCTTAGAGGCAATACTTAATAAATTGTTGTGAATCAACTGGTTGAATATATATTAGATTTCCCCTAGGAACTGGAGTCAAGTACCCTGTCCCATAGAGTCCATTAAAAAAAATTGTTACATTTTCTTCTTCTTCTTCACACCTGCAATATCTCTACCATTTTCCATTACAGTTATTCTTTCCATTTCATGACTTTCTCCAATTTTGTATATATTGTGAGTGCATAAAAAAATTAGGTGGGAATTTTTGGGAATTTTGTAGCTGTGAAAGCCGGCAGATGATACAGAGTCTTTGACCAAATACTTAATCTGAATTTTATAATAAGGTACTGTAAACATCCCATAAAAGAAAAAGAAAAAACTCAGACTTCTTTTCTGCTACAAAGGATAGACAAATTTTTTTACTTAGATTCTCCAGATGTGGAAGGGATAATTGTATCTTTTAAAAAAATATTATCTTTTAACTATCATTTAATTGTTGTTCAGTAATTACACTCATCAGTTCTTTCAGTACCTGAGAGTTTTATTCATTTGGGCAGTTAGGTGATCTCTTACTAGATTCCTTAATTATCTTGGATATTCATTTCTTTGAAAATGATGTCAAAGCTCTTTTCCTGATCATGACTTTCAGGTATTCCAATAATTTTTAAATTATCTTTCCTAAATCTGTTTTCCATATCAGTTGTTTTTTCAATGAGCTATTTCACATTTTCTTCTAATTTTTCATTCTTTTGGTTTTGAAGTATTGAGTTCTGATTTCTTGTAAATTCATCAATCTCCCTGAGTTCTATTCTTTGTCTGAAGTATTTGTTTTTCTCAGAGTTTTCTTATCTCTTTTTCCATCTGGACAATTTTGCTTTTTAAAGCATTCTTCTCCTCAATAACTTTTTGAACTGTTTTATCCATTTGACCTAAGCTGGTTTTTAGCATGCTATTTTCTTCAGCATTCTTTTGGATTTCCTTGACTAAGCTGCTGACTACATTTTCATGTTTTTCCTGCATCTCTCTTATTTCTTTTCCTAGTTTTTCTTCTATCTCCTTCATTTGATTTTCAAAGTCTTTTTTGAGCTCTGTCATAGCCTGAGCCCAATTTCTGTTTTTCTTGGAGTCTTTAAATGCAGGAGCTTGTGCTTCCTCATCTTCAGACTGAGTATTTTGATCCTTCTTGGGATCATAGATAATGTATTTCTCAATAGTGTTCCTCTTTTTTTCTCTGCTTGCTCATTTTCCCAGCCTAAGCCTGTTTTGGGGGGGTGCTTCCTGAGCTTTTGGGACACTCCCACAAGGATCTCAGTGTGTGAGGCTCTGTCCTCCCTCCTGGTCTGTGAATGACCATATGTGCCCCCCTTTACCATGGGGTTGAGGTGGGGGGGGCCTGCTATTCTGTGGAGGGGCCTAGACTGCGATCAGGATCTGAATGTGTTCAGAGCCCCAGAGTCCTGTTCCAGGGGCAGAGCTCTGCAGTCTCTCTCTCTTCACTCCCCACCTAGGTTCAATGGGCTCATGCCCTGGGGGCTCCTGCTTACCCACTCTGCCTGCTTCTGTTTCCTGGATCTGGGCTGTGCTGGCCATGCTGTTCACTGTGTGCCCTGAGGGCTGGGCTTCATGTGCTTATTCTGGCAGAGGTCCCCCCTGTTCCCCCAATTTGTGCCCGGTGCTCCCCAGGGCATAGCTTAGGAAACTCCCCCGCTGTTGTGAGCCCAGCTCCCAGTGTTCTGGTGCTGCCTCCAGGAGGCTGAAGTTCTTTAGCTATGGCGGGCCACCCCTCTGGCTGGCTGCCCCTCCAACCCTGGGGAGCAGAGCCTTTCTGCTCTTTTCCAGGTTACCTTGGGTAGGAGAACTGCCTCAATGGGTCCCTCTGTGGGTTCTGTCTCTCGAAAATTTAGTTAGAGTCCTTAGTTTCAAAGATTTATGAGAGAGCACCTAAGACACAATCTGCTCTTGTTGCCATCTTGGCTCTGCCCCCTGGATATTCATTTCTTACTACTTTTTTTGTTCAGGCCTTTCAGACACAAAGTCATTCTCTTTGGCAGAGAAAACAGAGACAAAATCATAATTTAAGAATTCTGCCTTCTTTTCATCATCAATTAACATTGTTCCACCAACCTGAAATAATGATCCTACTCCCTTCATTTTCCCCATAGTGCCTTAAAACCCTTTTAATGCTTTCTTTAGTTTGTTCTGAATGTGAGCACTTCTGTTAGTCATTCTTATAGGGCTAGGACATGATTTGTACTCATTCTTTGATATCTTACCCTGTTTTCCATTTTCTGTTTGATAAATTCTTTGCATATACACACATCAGCCTCTTAGACAACTTCCAGTTTTCCCCAGTGGAATTAATTCCCTTTATCTCCAGCATTTCATTAAGAATTTCCTATTCCTCCTTTATCAACTTCTGTAGAACTTTTGTTAACGGAATCCTACACCTAGCCTTACCCTGAATCCTTTGTAATCTGATCTCTAAAAACCAAGAATACATGATAGACTATGCCTGACATTCTTTCCCTTCTTTGTCAAGAACTTAAGGAGGTAATGGTGACAACAACTATCCTTCTGGTTCCCATCCAGCAACTCACTCCAGTAACTACTTTCTCCCTATTGATGAAAATTAGGTCCCAAGTAGTGTTTCCAATTTTTGTTTCTTCTCCTTGAGAAAGTTTAGAACTTATTAATTTACAAAGAAAAAAATGAAATAATCCTTGTCTTCAAAGAGCTTTTAATCTATAAGAAGAAACAACATGTCCACATTTAAATATATACAAATTAAGCTAAATTAGATTGAGGCATGGATGGGAGAGGGAAGAGGCAATTTTTAAGGAAACAAGAAAGTTTAAAACATGGAGGTAAGGATAGAGTACATTCCAGGCTTGGGGAATATCCTGTGCAAAGACATAGAAAATGGGAGCTGGGATTTTGTATATAGTGAATAAGGAAGTTAGTTTGACTAGGTCTTAAGTTTGTTTATCCTTCATTCTCAAAGAAAGCCATGAAATCTGGGAGGTGATGCCATAGCATGTAAGTGAATTGGATTTAAATGAGGGGGTGCTGTGCAAAATTGCCAGCTTCACTTTCATTTCTAAAGTCATATGGTTCCAGTGGCCTAATATGAATCAGGACAACTGTAGATTGCTCCGGATGTGAGGCATCAAGGTTAAGTGACTTGTCCAAGATCCCACAACTTGGGGAAAACATGCTGGATTTCAAGTTAAGAAGACTTGGGCTTTTCCTTACTATAGTCTTGGACAATTTATCTCTTTGGGCTTTAGTTTCTTCACCTGTAAAATGAGGAGGTTAGATTAGGTAAACTTCTTTCTTCCAACTAAATCTCTGAGTCTCTGAATTCAAAAGACTGGTTTAATAATGCCTAAAGAGCTCCTCCAGGTAGTCAGCTAGTCACCAAGCTAGATGTTACTGGTTGGAGTTTGTATCACAAGAGAGCTAAAGATAGTTCTTAAATCTTTCCAGCTAATGATTTGCCATACCCTTCACTATAGAAAAGAAGCTGATTTGTAGCTACAAACCAACTGATAGCACCAAAGTGTAGCAATAACTTATCAGAGTCACCCAGCAAAGAGCCTATGAACAGAAGCACCTAGAAGAGAGAACAGTGCAATGACAAGTCCAAAACTTATCAATGATCACATGGCATGGATGGTGTAGGGAGGAAGGAGGTATTGAGGTCATAGTGAGAATGAAGAATAGGTTTAGGAAGATTAAGACACAGGGGTTCTGTGTCCTTCTGGAAGGACAGAAGATTGTGATCAGAAAGGAGAATTTCAAGAGTTCAAGATAAGTTTGCAAGGTGATGGTGAGATACAAGGTATGTGACTGAGGGAAAGTATATATAAGCCATGGAATTTAAAGAGATTGATAAATTAGGATGCTAGCTATTAGAAGAGACATTAACTGGAGAGGAAGAAGAGGGGACATTAACTTAAGCCCCCCAAATGTGAAATATAGATGAACAGGAAAATGATAAACTAGGTACTCAAAGCCTCTCTTGATTAGAGCAAAAAAGATCTGGACAGGATCATAGAGGCTTATGAACTAAACCTCAAAGGAACAGAGATTTCTCAAAGATAAGAGCACCAGGAAGCTTTAAAAATAGCAATGAGGAGCAAGGAGTATGTCAAATTCTCAAAATAGCTAACAATTATATAGCACTATGCTAAGCATTAGAATTATTATTCATTTGATCCTCATAGCAACCCTGAAAGGTAGGTGCTATCATTATATTCATTTTACAGAAGAGGAAACTGAAGGGAACAGGGGTTAATTGAGTTGCCTGGGGTTTCACAGCTAGCAAATGTTTGAGGCTGGATTCAATCTCAGGTCTTCTTGACTCCAGGCCCAGCACTGACTCCATTGCTCCACCTAGCTACCCCTATTTATTTTTTTGAATGTTATTTTATTTTATAATTTCTCATTAATGCAAATAGTTTTCAATATTAATCTTTATGTTAACTTTTGAGTTCCACATTTTTTTACCTCCCTCCTTTTTCCCTACCTCCTCCATCGCCATGACAGTTAGTTATGATATAGGTTTATACATGTACAAACATGTCTAACATATTTCCATATTAGTCATGTTGTAAAGGAAGAATCAGAACTAAAGGGAAAAACACCATGAAAAAGAAAAAAAATTAAAGAAGTTTTAAAAAAGCAAAATAGTATGCTTTGGTCTGCATTCAGACTCCATGGTTTTTTCTTTGAATGTGAATGACATTTTCCATCATAAATCTTTTAGTATTATCCTTGATCACTGAACTACTGAGAGGAACTAAGTCCAACATAGTTGATCATTAATGTGTACAATGTTCTTCTGGTTCTGTTCACTTCACTCAGCATCAGTTTATGCAAGTTGTTCTAGGCTTTTCTGAAGTCTATCATTCATGATTTCTTATTGAACAATAGTACTCCATCATATTCATATATCACAATTTGTCCAATCATTTTCCAATTGATAGCTATCCCCCCCTCAATTTCTAATTCTACTACCAAACAAGTTGCTACAAATATTTTTGTACATGTAGGCTACCTCCCTGTTTATACTATAATGTTTTACATTTGCACACTTTACTCATGTTATCTCATTCTCATAATAACCTCAGGAGTAGGTGCTATAATTTCCCCCATTTTACAGATAAGAAAACTGAGACTAACATTACATTGCTTGTCCATAGACATACACCTAATAAGTATCTGAGGAATGAATCAGTGCTTAAAAGAAATAAAGAAAGACAAAAACAAGGAAATAAAAATTCTGGAGGAAATAATTGGAAGAAGAATAAATAGCTTAAAAGAGCAAGAAGTAACTTTACCCAAGAAATGGATGTGAAAAATAGAATAGACCTAGTAGAAATCAATGACTTCATAAGAACACTAGAACAAAAGACTGAAAAAATAGAAGAAAATATAAGTTATGTGATTAAAAAAAAAACCATGATCTTTAAAAAAAAGTTAGAGATATTTTAGGAAACACTGAACTCCCTGAAAACCATGGTTAAAAAAAAAAACCAAACAAACCTGCATGTTACATATTTTTTGAGTGATTAAAATGATTTTTATTAAGATATCTTAACAAAATGGTACATCTCTCTCATGGTGGGAGAGAGGGGCGGGAAAATCCCAAGATACAAACTCTTTTATGCAGTTTGAAAGGCTTTGTTCCTATTCCCCCCCACCCCAATCCAATCATAGGCTAGGGTTACAAATCTAATTGATACATTGGTACCTATACATTTCCTCTGCCCTGCTCATTATACTAATGAGCAAGAACAGCTAGATGTCCTTGAGCATGCACAAAGGAGAAGGTCTCATGAGCTTTTGATTAGATTTGAGGTCACCTGCTCATAAGGCAACAACAGGCAGAGCCCAGTCTTTGTAATGCAAACTTACAATCCTCCTTTCACATTCCTGTGGAAACCAAACACCAAAATATTCCTCACAATTTCCCCCTTTTCTTTTATAATAATAATTTGGATTCCACACCTTAGTAGTGATTTCTTTCTTAAATCACAACCCTTGTTACTAACATAACTACTGACTTTTTCTTCTATCAAGATTTTTACATCCTCATTATCAGAGACATAGACCCATCCTATTTTCCAGGTTTGTGAGAGAACACTTCAACTTCCTGATATCTTTTACTATTTGCCTATTAGTATCTTTAGGCAGCAACTTGATTCAATTTACCACAAACTCCTTCTCCAATCAACAGACTTGTTTGCATAGCTTAGCCAGCCAATAAATTGAGGTCCTAGTTGTCTAATTGGCAATTTTCCCACTACAGCTTAGAATCTAATCAGGATATAAACTGGGGTTCCATAGCCCCAACTCCCATCCAGGCCCTTAAGTCTAAATAACAACTCCCTGACTAACCCTTTGGACAAATGGGTGTAGGCAGTAGTACCATAAATCCAATAATGTCCCTTCAGTGCTGGTTGGTCTTCCAGGAATATAGTTTCCTAGTTTCTAACAAATGGACTGTTCATCCTTACTTTCAAGAGGCCCTCCTAAATAATAGGTACATTTCATGATAATAGGTACAGTTCCAGAGCTGCTGTTATCTCCTTCTACTGACAAGTTTTTATACCAATGAGTTTAGATAGGTCTTCCTGGCTCCAAAATTGATCAAAATAAATTCCTGATTTTGTGCCATTGGACCAACCACAAGAATAGCTAATATATCTAGTACTAGATTGAATTATTTTCTTGCAAATGGCCATTTCTGCACTTTCTTTACAAGTCCATACTAACTCAATGATCACAGTTTCCCTTAACAAGTGCTCCAGTTTGCTCATCCTTACAAGGGATATAGGTATCATCATTACATTTTACATGAGTCTCAATCACCAATCGCTTTAGGTTATAAGGTCCAGAATATGTGTACCCTGATTCTGGACATATCCAGACATTTGCTACTCCCCAGGAAAATATCCTGGCCAGAATGATATGAACAATAGTCACCCTGAACTGACTCAGTCATGTGCCACTGGTGTTTCTCTCCTTTGGATCAGAATCCTGTACCATAGTGCAGCTCTGACCAGGAACTGAGAATCTAGGCTGGACCCAGGGGGACTGGCACCCAAGGCCAATTCTCAAACTTCTGTGGACTACCACAAGTCCAACACCACAAGACTGGGCATTGGCTTCTGTCAGCTAGAATCTCCTCCTACCATTATCTCCCTAGATAGGATATACAGACAATGTGTAGGATATAATCATGCTACCCAATAATCTCCCTCTTTTTCTCTCAATGGAGAACATCTTTACCCTGCCTCTCCTCCTCCTTTCCTTAAGGAGAGGGGCATAAGTAGGAGTGTCACACAGAATCAAGGGGAAGTCACAGAGATAAAGACTAGAGACATCTCTTTGTCTGAAATCATATCTACTCTATCTCTAAATAAAGATAGTGAATTTTAGTGTATTTTACAACAAATAAATACCTCCTTTGTCCAGGAGATTGCACAGAAAAATCTCAAATGATTTTGTGTTCATCTTTCTCATGTTATATGGTGTTTTTACTTCAAAGAACCACAGCTTTGGAATGTACATATATCCAAAATATTCCCAATTCACTTATATAGCCAGAAACTTCTATACATAAACTTGTTTAGCTACTACCCATCCTCAGCATACAAATTGTTATTTTTGTTTTGGCAAGGCAATTGGGGTCAAGTGATTTGCTCAAGATCACACAGCTAGGTAGTCATTAAGTGTCTGAGGTCACATTTGAACTCAGGTCCTCCTGACTCCAGGACCAGTGCTCTATCCTTTGCACCACCTAACTGTACCCTAACATACAAATTACCTTTTAGATGTCTTTAAAACCATTAGAACATCTTAGGTGCATTAATTCCAGCATGTGTTATTAATTTCAATATAACAAACAGCAATAAGAATAACACACAAATACTAGATTGTACAAAGCGATCCTTCCATTATTATATTATTCATGAACCCACAGATCTATCCCAAGTGGGGTCATAATTTTTGATATTTCCCTTATTGACCTTCAAAGCAATCATGTTAATCCCAGGATCTAGCAATACAGTATTTAAATAATATATATTCACAATAGATAACAAAACATTGCAATTATAATCTCTTTGCAATTACAAAAGAATATCACATATCATAAATACATCTTATTCATCAATAAGTTACCTTACAGCATCAGTCAGAGCCCCCACATCAACTGTCTGCAGTTACTAAGAGAAAAGTCCATATTCTTGACTTCTTTAAAATTAAACATACATTGCACATAAGATTCTTATTCAAACATCCCATTCCCCTTAAAAGAACACATGGTTCCCACTATCTTTACACTTTTGTCTTCCAGACCTCTTTACCCAAATTCTTAGAATCCAAACTCATACACGATACATTTAAAACCCCAATGCAATTACAACTAAACTTCCCAATAGTTTAGTTTGATAAAAGTTTTGGAGTACTTTATACAGAGAATCCAGCACTCACATCCCAAAAGTTCCATACAAAATAAAAATACAATTGTTAAACATTATTAGACTTAACATTAAAACAAATTAGAGCTTTTTCCCAAAACAAATCAGTAAATATCCCCAATAACATAGGTATTTCTCTTCTTTGTTAACCCAATACCACTTAACTCCTTGAAATAGTTACAATAGTATTAAAATAGTTTAAAATCCCAAACTAATTTAACAATCTAGGTTATTTAATTCCTCCCATTCTGTTCAAATTTTGTCAGAATGTTATAACACTAATATCCCTTTTTTAAAACCTTCAGAGTGATCCCCAAAGCTCTGGTTCAGAAACCTTAAAAACAGTGAGAGTCATTACTCAGGCCACATGGCCAGAGCAGACATTCATTGAATGTGATTTCCTTTCAATTACTATGTCTCCTAACCCCTGGATTTTATATATTTTTTTCTTTTCCCAATTACATATCACACCTGTGGAGGGGTCTCTTTCTCTTTAAGGCTTAAGCACTTTTATTTATTTATTTTTATTTTTTTAATTATTTATTTATATATGTATTATTATTTTTCAAGGCAATGGGATTAAGTGACTTGCCCAAGGTCACATGGCTAGGCAATTATTAAGTGTCTGAGGCTGGATTTGAACTCAAGTATTCCTGACTCCAGGGCTGGTGCTCTAGCTGCCCCCTTAAGCACTTTTAAATCTTCTGCCCTACCCCCCCCATTAGAATCTAAGAATGTGCCTATCAATTGGAGAATGACCTAACAAATTGTGAATGTAGAGGAATATGGTTCTACTTTGAGGAACTATGAAAGAGATGATTTCAGAGAATCTTGGGTAGAAGTAAGCAAGATGAAGAAAAATTTACACAAAGTCAAATAACATTGTAAAGAAATTAATTTTGAAAGACTTAATTAAGAACTTAATCAATGCAATGATGAACCATGTCTCCAGAGGACTAATAGTGAACAGTGAAGTGTTATCTACCTCCTGACAGGTGATGGAGCCAAGGTACAAAAACAAATATATTTATTTCTGAATATGGCCAATTCTGTGGATATGCTAGTTTGCCCACACTTATTAATCATTTTTTGCTTTGTTTTGGATCTGCCTTTATTTAACTTATCTTTTCTTGTAGTTGTTTAGTCATTTCAGTCATGTCAGACACTTCCTGAGGTTTTCCTGGAAAAGATACTAGATACTAGAATGGTTTGCCATTTCCTTCTCCAGCTCATTTTCCCAATGAGGAAATTGAGGCAAACAGAGTTAAATGATTTGCCTTGTGTCTCACAGTTAATTAGTGCCTGAGACTGGATTTGAACTCAGGTCTTCCTCACTCCAGGACCAGGGTTCTACTCACTGTGCCACCTGGTTCTGTCCTATTTAACTTCTCTACTAGAAAGGAAATAAAAATCTGTACAAAACCAAATGTTCACTACTATAACTTCTGTAGACAAGTAAAATCCAATCATATTTTTAAAAAGTTCATGCAATCAAAACTCTCAACTTCAGAAATCAATAGCTTCTGTGAAGTCATAGTAACACTAAAATATAATTAAGAATTATTTAAATGCAGAAATTAATTGGCTTGTAATCTAAATGAGCTTGCAACACTGCCACACTAGCAGTTGTTGCTTTAATAAAGATTCTAATTATTCATCACCAACAATGGCAAGTTTGCAAATGATGAGGAATAATGGACTTCATCTTTAACGTGCTTCATTTTTAAGTCTTTTGATGGCTATCCTACAGTAATGGATACAGCAGCAATTGTTCTCACATGTCCCTGGCTAGCAATTTTGGACTCTGGAATGTGTCTGTGTGTATGTATGGTTGTGTGGGGTGGTAAATAGGGCTGAAAAAAAAATTAGGTTTTTGAAACATTTTTTCCAATGCACTGAAAGAGGAGAAAGTTTGGGATGAAAAAGACAAGCATTGCAGTGGATAGAGCACCAGCCCTGGAGTCAGGAGGATCTGAGTTCAAATCTAACTTCAGACACTTAATAATTACCCAGCTGTGTGACCTTGGGCAAGTCACTTAACCCCATTGCCTTAAATAAAATTAAAAAAAAAAAGACAAGCAGGACAGATTTGAAAATAACATGACTCTTGTTGTACACCTAAAAAACCCCAACAAGTACAAATTAGAAATTTATGGTTTAGGGGCAGCTAGGTGGCGTAGTAGATAAAGCACCGGCCCTGGAGTCAGGAGTACATGGGTTCAAATCTGGTCTCAGACACTTAATAATTACCTAGCTGTGTGGCCTTGGGCAAGCCACTTAACCCCGTTTGCCTTGCAAAAACCTAAAAAAAAAAAGAAATTTATGGTTTCTTAGTCAGCCTTCCTTTAACCTTCTATGGTACATACAGAAATATTTTTTCTAGGGGGGAGGGAGGATTTAAAATTCAAAATATAAAAATAAATTTAGTTTTAAAAACTCAATATATACAATGCCTTTACTACAATGGTGCTAATGGAAAAAGCATCTACCACAATGAAGTGAAAAATGAATGCTGTGAAATTACAAAGGTTAGGCTTAGCCCCAGAGAAAAGATAAGAGAAAGCATTTCCATCTCTTTTTTTTCTTCCAGAAGCATCTAAAGGAGTCCCTGGGTGCAGAACATTGCAAGTAATATAGGTTTCATATATATAAAAATATATGTGTGTGTTGGTTTTGCTGAAAATTTTCTCATTTCTTTTGCTGAGAAATTATTATAAAGAAATGGTTTTCTGGGAGGAGGGGAAAATAGGGATGCAGTAGGAAGTCTAGATGATGTAAAAATATACCAAAATTTTTATTTTTAAAAAAAGCTAGCCCCGCTAGAAGAGCTTATAGAGATTATTTTGTAGATGAGAAAATTAAAACCCAGATAAGTTTGGAGATTTATAGATATAGAACTAGAAGGGACCTCAGAGATCATCTAGTTCAACTTCCTTATTTTAGAGATGAGGAAACTGAGACCTAGGTAACTTGACTAAGGTTACATAGGTAAATATCAGGGTTGAAATTTGAACACAGATCCTCTTGTTGAAAAGCCAATGTCTTTTTTTGGTTTTTTTTTTAGGTTTTTGCAAGGCAAACGGGGTTAAGTGGCTTGCCCAAGGCCACACAGCTAGGTAATTATTAAGTGTCTGAGACCAGATTTGAACCCATGTACTCCTGACTCCAGGGCCGGTGCTTTATCCACTACGCCACCTAGCTGCCCCTCCACTACGCCACCTAGCCGCCCTGCCAATGTTCTTTCTATGGAATTATAATTTCTTTCCTCCAAAGAGGAAATGATTTCTCCAAGGTCCTATGGGTAGTGAGTAACTGGGCCAGGATTAAAACTCAAGTACTGGGACCATATCAGTGTTCTTTTCACCATGCTATGTAGCATCTGTCTCTCTTTTCTTCCTTGTCCTCTTAGTCAGAGGATCAAAAGCTGGAAGGAACTTTAGAGATCATTTATTCAAACTCCTTATTTTTAACTATTTTTGTACTTTATAGAGAGAAAATGTGGTATTGGATTTGGAATTTAAGAAGACAGGTTCAAATCATGTTTCTGACACTGTGACTGTGGGCAGATCAATTGAACTCTTCTGGGTCTAAAGTTTCCTCTTTGATACATTGGGGATAGTAATATCTGCCATATCTACACAGGATTATCGTGAGTCATAAATGATATAACACATTCAAAACACTTTTCAAATAAATATCACATTCTACCATAAATCCCAGTTACTATTTTAATCTTGTATATAGCTATAATATAGAAGAGCCAGAATTAGAACCTGACCCCTTTAACTTCTTCCTATTTATCATGTACTTGTAATAACTTTCTAACTGGTTTCTCTGTTACCAGTCTTTCCCCCTCCTAACTATCATGTGCCCTGATATTAGATCAATCTTCTCATGCAGAGGACTGATCACATAAATCTGCTCAATGTACAACAATTGCTCCCCATTGCCTGTGATGGAAAGTCCATACTCTTTAGCTTGGCTCTGGAAAAACTTCTGTATCTCTGTCTTAAGAGTGGTTATATTTTATTTGTAGTTTTAAAATGTCCTGAAGGAAAGCATTTGTACTGCTCCTTGAAGGAAGCATTTTGTAACAGTTGGTCTGTGATAGGAGACTGGGCTGGAAACTGACTTAGTATTTAATGGCTAAGTTTTAGTACTAGACACAAATTAATTTTTTTATACTGTTTCTGAGCCTCAGAGACTTTCAGTGGAAGAAACTTAATCTCTCTTGATTAGAAATAGATCGTCTCGGGTGGCTAGGTGGCGCAGTGGATAGAGCACCGGCCCTGGAGTCAGGAGTACCTGGGTTCAAATCTGGTCTCAGACACTTAATAATTACCTAGCTGTGTGGCCTTGGGCAAGCCACTTAACCCCATTGCCTAGCAAAAACCTAAAAAAAAAAAAAAAAAAAAAAAAGAAATAGACCATCTCAGGGTTTTATGTGGACCTTAGCAACTTCCTGTCTACACACAGACACACAGACACACACAGACACACACACACACACACACACACACACCTCTATTTTTCCACTGTTTAAAAAAAGCTGAGACAAGGGAGAAGTCTCTTGCATATCTAAAGGCAACACAAAGAATCAGATCAGGAAACTGAAAACTACCCATTAAAGTGTCAAAGTTAATAAACAGTCAGTTTAAAACTTATCTCAGAAGATCACTTTTTGGGTTCTTGAAACCAAGTGACAATGAAGTCCTATTGCCCACATTCACTATATACCTCCTTACCCCAAGTTTCTCACTCTCAAGATTCAGGTTGAGTTTTTAAAAAAAATTTTACTTGTGTCTTAGAACTTCAAGCTCTAAGTTTATATGGACTGAGCTCAATATTGAAAGCTTTTCATGAGTGACTCTTTCTAATCATGCCCTCATAGAAATTCCAGAATTTGGTTCATTTTTCTCCTACAGAGTTTCTCTCATTTACACTTCTGAATTTGCTTCATGTCTAGTTCTCAGAAGTGATTTCAGTGCAGTTTCTGTACATACTCAAGCTAACAATGTATATCTAATAAAGGACAACCTTTATTTCATTCTATGGAAAGTTAACAATATCAAAGGTCTCAAAGGAACCTATATGAGAGATAACTGTATCATCTGAGTAATTCTCATTAATAAGAGGACATAGATCATCAGGGTTTATTCCACCAAATTGTGACTCTGTCATTTGCTGATCCTCTGGTTCCTCAGGCATCCTTTCTATTCAGTAGGCGCCATATAGTAAGTCCTCTTTCTAGAAGGCTGGGTCTAGGACCTCTCCACAAAGCTGGTACATGTTAGATGCAAGACTTAGACCAACATTTTCCTAACTTGAAGGTTGACTCTCTAATTAGAATGCTGTTTCTCTGGGGACCTTTTTTTCTGGTATTCACCATAGAAAATTTATATCATTCAAAGAAGAAGAATAATTGGCACCAGCACTATGACTTAGCAAAAGGACAAAGTAACCTCAGACAAGAATGGATTATATCTGCCAAAATGGATGAGATGTTCTAGAGAATCCTTAGAAGGATCTTGAAATGGCTCCCTGCATCCCCCTGACCACTGACCTACCTGGTTAAATCTTACCTTCTACAGAACCTTCTCTTACCCCTTCTAATTCTAGTGCCTTCCCTCTTTTAATCATTTTTTATTTGCTTTGCATATACTTATTTGTATGTTGTATCACCCATTGGGTTGTGAGCTCCTTGAAGGCAGGGACTGCTTAATAAATGATTATTGATTGATTTAAAAATCCTTTGCCTAATATTTAAATTCCTTCATTATTTAGCACCACCTTCCTTTTCCCAACCTTATCTGCCATTATCAAGATCTCTAGAAGTACACAAAATATGGTCTTCCTTCCAGACTCCATATTACCAGTCATCTTCTCCATAAACTATTGAGAAGGGAACACAGATTTTATTCCTTTTAGTTTACTCCTGAATGAACTCAGAACAAGACAGGTTTTCCTCTTCTCTCTCTTTCCTAGAGGCAAAACAGTCTCACATCTAGTGGTGTGTCTCAAATTCTGCTTATTCTCTCTTCTGTGAAAGCTTTATGTCCCATGGTTTTATGGTCTCCAAATAGAAAGAAAGGGGGAAGACCACGGAAGCACTAATGAGATAACTAAAATATAAAAATTGCAGGAGGTACAAAACAAATTCATATTTAAAGTCTTACAATAATCAGATTTAGAACAGAAAAAGAAGCACAGAGATCATATAGTTCAGGGATGTTTAACCTAGGGTCTGTGAAATTGTGGTACAGATAGAAAGATAGATAGATAGATAGATATGTCTATGTCCCCTGCTTAATAGTTTATGGAGAAAGTCATTGGTAATATGAGATCAGGAAGGAAGACCATATTTTGTGTACTTCTAGAGATCTTGATAATCTTGCACAGATCTATGGATAAAGTATTGCTCCTATGAAGAAATCGTTTCTTCTAGCAGAGCAGTCAGTTCCCTGGGGAAAGTATGCTGTCTCCAGACAAAGCAATGAAAAGTGCAGTTAGCTTGCTGTACTTATTCCCAGAACATTCTGGTTCTGCCAATGCAACCATCTCCTAAATTTGCACCTTTCTCCTAGAACTGTTGTACTCTCAATTTGTCTTTCAACACCTCACCCTCCCAATCCATCTTCTGACTTCTCAATCTAGATGTAAGACTATAAATTGGATAAGTACTTAGCTTAATTGACTGTGATACTTGATTGAGTGTCCACACTTTAGTTTTTCCCTTATGACCATAAAGTAATAAAACTTACATTGATTAAATCAGAAAAATGTATTTCTTAGTACTGAGTTGATTTTTCCACAGTGATATGAACTACTTGGAAGGATTCCTGATCCTCTGAGTTGACCACTTCAGCTCCCCAAGTTCAGCACAGTAATCTAGTAAATTTGGCCAAATGTAGGTTAAAGACAGAGAAGTAAAAACACTACCAAGGGACTCACAGGACTTCCAGCAAGTGGGGGAGGGTGGGGAGAGAAGGAAGGGAACAAGTATTCATTAAGTGCCTAATGTGTGCCAGATGCTGCTAAGTTCTTTACAAATATTATCTCATTTGATACTCATATTAACCCTGGGAAGCAGATGCTACTATTCCCATTTTACAGTTGGGGGAACTGAAGCAAAAAGAAGTTAAAGTGACTTGCCCAAGGTCATACAGCTTGTGAATGATTACAGGATTGGTGCTCTATTCATTGCAGCACCAATCTGCCTGGGCATAGGATGAGATATCATTTGTGATTAAGCCTAGCTTCTCTTTTTCATCTCAAAATAATGTACTAGATAAAGCAAAAGAACCATAAAAAGGGGGAAAGGAAAAAACTTTGTAGAAGAAACTTTGTAGGCAAACCACCAGAATGATTGATGAAATGAATAAACAAAATAGAGTGTCCACCAATAAATAAATTTTAGAGAATAAAAGAACAAGGAAAAATATCTGAAAGGGAAGAATAGATCTATAATAACAATTCTAACTGTATATAGGAGAGAATGGATAGATGTTAGATCTTCCAAAATGGCTTAGAATTACAATGTGATATAAAAGAAAATCTGGAATCTATAATATTTGGAATGAAACCATTGAAGGAAGAACTCTAGAAGCATATGAGAAATGACAAAGTAGATAGTATGGAAGAAAATCTCAATGAAGAATAAACTCCCTGAGGAGAAGAATGACTCAGGCAGAATGAAACAGAGTAAATTGTTTAAGTGGAAAACTGGAAAACCCAAGACCTTTAAAAATAAAGCCACAGAGCAAAAGAACAGAACTTGGCAAATCAAGCTGAGAATTCTTGGTCTTTGAAATAAATGAAAAAACAACAACAACAAAGTATGTGTTTATAGAAGGGATTCTGTTTTGTTTATTCATTGTTCTAGCCTGTGTTAACTTTATGTTGATTCATGTTAATTTGATAAGTCTCCTAAATCTACAGTTTTTTTCTATCTTCTCCATAACCATGTGTCCTCTTCTCTCCTTCCATCTTATACTTGTGAAGTCAATTTTAAAGCATATGCAGAATAAATACACACAAGATAACTACAAGGGAATTAGGAAGTAAAGGTACTAGAATTTGAAGGGTTCAAATAAGGGTTCAACAAGTGGTTCTTGAGGTGAGTCTTAAGGAAATGAGACATTCTGAGAGTGGTGACTATATCTAGTTATAGAGGATGGCCCATACAAGGCTGTTGAGTTAGGTAAATGCAGCATGAGGAACAGAGAGGTCAGTTTGGGCCAGTAGGGAAAGGAAGTTTGCAGATGTCTTCCCACTCCATTAAAAAAAAAAGTGTTATTTGTCCTCCAATCAGTCAACCAATAAACATTTATTAAGCACCTATTATTAAGCACCCGTTAAGAGTCAGAAGTGTGCTAGATGCATAGGATCCAGACACAAATGAAACCATTTTTACAGTCCAGGAGCAGTCCCCCATGTACTTCTCCCCTTCTCCCTAATCATTTAAATATTACAGACAGAAGCTCAGCAAGCACATCAATTCTTTCTGCCTCCTGAGGATACAGTTCATTTGGGTCTGGTGATTTGAATCTTTCAAAGGCAGTTAGGTATACTCTATCTCCTTACCTTGGTAATAGAATTCCTTTATCTTATTGATTCCTGTGATGGGGAGAGCAGGTTAATGTGAGGGGAGAGTAAACAAAAATTATTAGAAGAAAAAAGATTGTTTCAATAAAAATAAAATTCTGGCACTGTCTTTAGTGGATGAAAGGAAAGGGGTGATAAAGATTAGATTGTTTAGTTGTACATATATAAGCTCTTATCAAGGGGGAAAAGAGAAGGGGGGGAGTGTGGAACTCAAAAATCTTACAGAAAATGAATGTTGAAAAACTATCTTTACATGTAACTGGGAAAAAATAAAAGCATAAAAGAAAAAGAAAAAAAAGATTGGATTGTTACAATGTGAGGTAAGGAGGGACTGACCAAATCCAGCCCTTAGGAGTATTCAGTGTGATCTGCTTGATGCAGTCTCCATATGGATTTTGGTGTGCAGTTAATTATCCCTTCCATAACACATGGGTTAGGGGTGTGACTCCACTCCCTTCTCCCCCCTCCCCCCAAAAAATTCACATTAATTTTTTTTGGCTCTTCCTCTATACCAGAGAAATTTGAACCATTTTGGTATTAAAAGATAATTTTTTATAATACTATATATATATATATTATACATTTCTGAGATTTTAAACTTTTTCTATGTCATCTGCTGGCCTTTACATATCATCTGTGATTTCCACAAAACTCCCCCACAATTCCCACTTAATTTCTTATGCTGACACAAAATATATTGAAACTACAATGGTGGAGGTCAAAATGTGAAAGGGATAACTGTATATTGTTTTTGCTCTGTTTGCTCTGTGAAGATGATTGAGTGGCTAAGCTGGAACTAAGAATACTTAACAAAAGGCACCAACCTTATTCCACTTCTCTTTCCTCCCCAGTTAGTTTTAGTGAGAAAGACATGTTATAAGCCTCTGGATGGGGAGGAGCCTCAAGACCTCCCTTCCTAGGCAGATAATGTTTTCCCTATTGTATCTGTTCTCCTTGCTCTTAAGTGGAGTATCAGCCTAGGCTGCAACTTCATGGATTTTGAAAACCTGGGGAGCCACTTCTGGAGATTTGGAAATTGGAGTCCTTGCTTGATGCTGAGTATAGTAAGAAGGGAAGCAACCTTCTTGATCCAACCCAGCCGTAGATCAAAGAGATCAAAGAGTAGCTGAGTGGGTGCAAATGCAACTTACATTTCATTCACCCCCCCCCCCAACCAAATTAACTATTTAGTTGGGGGTGTTTGGTTTGGTTGGGGGTGAATGAATTGAAACCAAGTGTTAACAGTGGATAAAGGATCATTCCCTTGAGGAAGGAGGATTTGAGTTCAAATATGATCTCAGACACTTAATACTCAATAGCTGTGTGACCTTAGACAAGTCATTTTAACATCTAGAGCCATTTGCAGGTATCCTGATCCACATTGGTCACTGGACCCTGATGGCTCTGGAGGAGAAGTGAGGCAGCATGGAAAGAAACTACTCAAATCCAATTCACTTGCTTTATATGGTATCACCTCCTTTTTGTCATGATCTTTGAGAATGAAGAACAAGGGGCAGCTAGGTGGTGCAGTGGATAGAGCACTGGCCCTGGAGTCAGGAGTACCTGAGTTCAAATCCGGCCTCAGACACTTAATAATTACCTAGCTGTGTGACCATGGGCAAGCACTTAACCCTTGCAAAAACTAAAAAAAATAAAATAAAAAGAAAGATAATGAACAAACATCAATCAGCAATTGCTTTTAAGGTTGAGCCTTTCCTCAGGGAATAATATGGTATGAGGAAAGTATGTTCCTAGATATGTAGGCAATACTTTTTAACTACTGTTCTTGCTTTAGCTTAGTTTCTCTTTGTAAAAACTATTTGGTGGCAATTAGTTAAATAATATTAGGGTGACTATAGAGGTTATCAGTGATTTAAGAAAAAGTCTGTTACTAAGGGTTAACATTGGGAAAAATACATGGGAATGAAGAATTGATCCAGTAACATTAGAGAACATCTCTGAGTCCTCAGGGATGTCCCTGGAAATCTCCCTTGAGGGATAAATGGAGCTAGTTTTGCTTTTTGGGGGCCGGGAGCTATTCAGGGCAAATGGCAATATGCTTAAAGATTTCCAGGGCTTATAAAAATGACAATAGCATAAGCTTTATCTGTGTTTAGTATGGGCAAGAGATGGGGAGGGGTGTTGGTGTAGTATATTAGTGGAGGGAGAAGCTATTAAAGGCAGGCAGTAAAAATGTAATTGGTGCTGATCAAAAGAAGAAGAAAATCTAACAAGCTCCAAACAGAGGGGAAACCAAACAGAGCTCCTATCTATGGAAATCCCCAAGTATATTTCTTTTCTTTTTTGTCATGACTTCAAAGTGAGTGAAAGTGGGAGGGGAGAGAAATCAGGTAGAATGACTCAACTGTTGTAATGAACCCCATTGGACTGTTTCAAAGAACATGAAACTCTGGTGGGACTTTAAAAATGCAATATTCTTCAGATCTCTGTCCTCCTCCTCTCTGTACCCCCTCCTTCTTTCTCCTTTTCTTGATTCCCCCACCTTTCTTTTGTTCCATTCCCTTTTCTCTCTTCTTCCCTTAACCTTCCCTCTCTCTTTTTCTGTACCCCCATCTTAGTTCCTCCCACTATATTCCCTCTTCATATGTCTCTCCCTCTTCATCTCTCTTGAGTATATATGCACTGGAACGAGCAGTTTTCTATCCATAAGGAGAGAACTTGACTTGGGCTATCTGAATAAGAAACTTGCTAGAAGAGGTTCATAGGATTTATGGACCACTCTGGATGAAGTGTGTGGGATATAGTGAGCTTGCACTGGAATCTTCTGGAACCCCAAGCCTCAGGGATGCCAGAGATCTCTGAGGGGTTCTTTGGGGAAAGTCCAGAATGACTCCAAAGTGTGGGTTCACACTAAAGAAGAAGTCACTTCATCTACAGGAGACTGAGTGGGTTACTATTCACCATGGTGAGTCCATTCTTCTTTTCTCTTTAGAAGTATAATAATATGAATGAGGGAATGCCCAATAATTTTGTGCGACAAAAATCCTTGGTATGCATTTGTTCTCTTGGGGAAAGTAAAGATGTGGTTTCACCTTCTGACATTCACAAATTTCTTAAGGCTAAAAGCACCAGCCAATACTTAACTACTCCTTTGAAGGCTGGTTAGCAAACTCTCTTCTTGTCCAGATTCTGACAGTACAACATATTGCTTTATCTCATCCCCATTCAGTTTAGCTCTTTTCCTTTCAAGTTCCAATCTAGCTCTGTTTGGTTTTTCCCACTGTACCCTCTGGATCACCATTCTTCCAGTTTCCCATATTTGCAAGCAACTTCACTCTTTCTTCACTCTCTCTCACCCTTGTGTCCAATCAAATGCTAAATCTTGTTTTCCTACATCTCTCAAATCAGTCTTCTCACTCATCCACATGGACTTTTACTGATTGATCTCCCTACCTCAATTCTCTCCTCACTCTTGTTCATCCTCCATACTTTTACTAAATGATTATCTAAACATTTAAATTTGAAAATGTTACTTCCCTCCTCGGTCATCTTGAGTGGGTTCCTATTACCTCCAGGGATAAAATATAAGCTGTTTAAGTGGGTCTTAGCTATCTTTCCAGTCTCACTGGAAAATCCTTCCCTTCTCATATTCTGCATTATGTCAAACTACCCTTCTCTGAGTACATAACATTTCAACTTCTTTTTTCCCCTCCTCTCTGTCTTCTGACCTCATCATGTGAGAATTACTCTTTCCAAAGTTGTCTACAATTCTACAATTGCTAGATTCAATGAGATTTTCTTTATCCTCATCCTTCTTGACCAATCTTCAGCATCTGATAGTGTTGACTATCTTTTCCTGAATTCTCTTCCCTGGGTTTTCATGACACAGCTTTTGGTTCCTTTCTTATCTGTCTGCCACTCCTTAAAGTTTCCTTTGCTGGATTCTGATCTATAAATTGCTCCTTAAATTTGTCCTAGACTCTCTTCTTTTCTGTCCCTATATGCTCTCTTGGTGATCTTAATAGCTTTCATGGATTCACCATAGGCATCTCTATATAGAAGATTCCCAGATTTCTATACCCAATCTTAATTTATTTTTCTGCTCTTCAATCCCATATCACCACATTCCTATTGAGTATTTTTTCCCTGGATGTCCCATAAGTATCTGAAATTAGTATGCTCAAAATATAACACTATCTTACCCCCTTAAGCTTACCAGTCTTCTAAATTTCTATATCTTGTTCAAAAGTACCATCATCCATCCTTCCAGTCACTCAGGTTCATGATCTTAAAGCTATCCTCAAAATTTCACTCTCTCTCTTATTGCCCCCATTCCTACATCCAATCAGTTGTCAGGTTTTATTGATTCAGTGATTTAAAAAACAACCACTTCAGGAACTGCAGCCATCGTTTCAAATAAATAAACTATCAATATCACAGGATCCAATGTACACATACCAAATAGCATTGTAACCATGCCTTGAAAGAAATGCTAAATAAAAATTTAAAAAATCTATATAGTGAGATATTAATTTTTAATAACCTTAATGTTTCTAGGACTTGATAAATCTAATAGGAAGATTAAAAAGAATATTATATAATTAAAAAATGTTGGAAATGTTTTGATATATTTAAGGAGACTTCCAAATGGAAATCTCAGAGAATACATGTATTCTCAGGCTCCCATATATCTTTATTTTTTTTTTTTGCCTGGTTCAGGGTAACTTTATTGCTTTCACATTTGGTTCAATCTATCCAGGTTGGACTAGGGGCCACTATCCACAGATTCCAACCAACAGGAGAGACAGGAGAATTCATCATATAACTTTAAATATTAAAGTACTTCAGGCTAGTTTGGCATTCATCCTCTATATCTTTAAAATAATTTGTTAGGCCACAATGAAATCATTGGATAATGTAGGAAAGCAGATCTTTTAAACATATCATTTAGATTATATTATGAAATTATAGGAAATAGGAACAAGTGGTGCAATCCTAAATTAAGATTATATGATGATTTCCTACCTAAATAATGAATAGATCAAAGACAAATCATCAAATAATTTTTAATACTAGGGAAAGAATATGGGGATAATGAATCAACACAATAAAATATAGAATTAGTAATTATAATATAGTCATAGAACATTGATTATTACATTTAATGATATATATTAAGTATTATAAATTGATATAGAATTATTATATTATGATTAATTCAAATATAACTATTAACTTTAATATATAACAATATCTAAAAATATTAGAGGAAATTTTATGTCTTTGAACACATTAAGAAAGAAGAAAGGAGAAAAAGAATGACTGATAACTTAAGAATGCAATTAAAAAACTAGAAGACTGACAATAATCCCCCAAAAAGTATAAAGTGAAGATTTTGAATGTAAAAGGTGAGATAAATAAAACAAAATATTTTTAAAAATTGGACAAATAAATCAAACAGCTAATTTGTTTTTTGAGGGAGAAACCAAATTATCAGAATAAAAAAGAAAAATATTATTCACAAGAAATAGAGAGGTTACAAATAAATACCAAAAATTACTGCTTCAAATTATTTGACAATAAAACTGAAAATCTAAAAAAAAGTAATAACTATAAAAATATCAAATGCCAAAATTAGTAAGAACTGGAAAAAATAACCTAAAAAATTAATCCCAGAAAGAAAGCTCAGAAATCTGAGCAAGTCACAAATGAACTCCCATTAAAAAAAAAAAACAAAACACAACTCAAGGTTCAGGTGGATTTACAAGTACATTTTATAATATTTGAAACTATGCTACATAAACTGTTTAAAAAAAAGAGAAAACTTTACATCATTTCTATGAGATAAATATATTCTAGATTCTGAAATTAATGAAAGTAGAGAATCAGAACTACAGAACAATATCACTGATAAATATTAATACAAAAATTTTAAATAAAATTCTGTCAAAAAAGCAATTTAAAATCATTCTGACCAAGTTGGAGTTATGCTAGGAATGCAAAAATAGATCAACATCTTATACTAAAGATTGTAATAAATTCAAAATAGATGAATAAAAAGTCACACTTAAAAAGTTAAAGGAGAATGAAAGATTATATCTCACAAATGTGGATAGGGAATGAATCATAGCATATAAAATATTACAAAAGACAAAATAGATAATTATTAAAGAAAAAACTTTTGAACAAAAAATTAAAGCAGCTAGACTCAGAAGAAAAGATAAAGACTAGGAAAAAGATCTTTACATAAACTTTACACAAACATTAAAGTACAAAATGCAAACTATTGGAATTTGACACAGATCAGTAAGATTAAAAGCTATTTCCCAAAGGTCAAATGATATAAATAAATGGTTCTCAAAGGAAGAAATGCAAACTGTCAATAGTCATTTAAATTGCAAATAACCAGAGAATTGTAAATTTTAAAAAAGTTCTGAAGTATAATGTCACACACAAGATAATGGCAAAGATAGAACAGTTCAATATTGGCAAGTGACAGTCTAGTCATCTTCCCCCAGAAGGAATAAGTGGAAACAGAGATAAAAAAAGCTAGAATGGTTGATGAGTTCATTGACTTTAGCTTCTGACACCAAAGAAGTTCTAACAACCTTAGGTTTATTCTTAACTGATCTATTTATGATTCGTATACTTAAAAGCCTTTGAGGGAGGAGGGCAGGCTCTGTTTATGTAGTTTGCTGCACTTGTAAAGTTCTAGCTCCCTCAACTTTTATGGAAGGCTGGTTTTTCCCATGTTGACATCCCTCCTAAGATCAGAACCCTCACCAGACTGGCAGAGCAGGGATTCAGGAAAATAGGCATTACTGGTTTTAACCACTTTTAAAAACAATTGGGAATTATGCAAGAAAAGTTACAAAAATGTTTGTTCTCTTTATCCCCCTATTGAGGATAAAGTTCAAAGGAGGTTATTGAGAAAAGACTTATCTGAAAGAAAATATTCATAGCAATACTATTTGCAATGGCAAAAATTTGAAGGTAAACAGGTTGAGGCCTGGTTGAACAAACATTATGTCAATATGAGGGTATGTGATGGGTTATTTGAGTATAATTCAAAGCAATATAGGAAGCCTTAAAGGAACAAAATAGAACCAAAAGAATAACATACACAATTATAACAACTATGAAAATGAAGACACTTTTAAATGGAAAGAAAATTCAGATAACAATACTAGTTGTTAGTATCAATTTGTCAAGCATATATGCCAATCCTTTTAAAAAAATAGAAAAATTTTAAAGGAAAAGACATCACAAAAAGTCAGAATTTTTCAGAGAAAGAAACTGAAGGTTTAAAGAGGTAAATTTGCTTGACGTAATATGATTAGGAAGAACCAGTACTAAAACCTAGATCTTCTGACAGCTGCTTACTTTGTTGTAATAATTGTTTTCCCTTTTTCTTACTCCCTCTAATGGTACATGTTGGTAATGATTCAGATAGGAGAATTTAATTTCATCCCAGTACACAGACAGACTCATCACAGTACACACACACACACCATAATTTAATGTAGAATCTCAATAGCTAATTCGAAACCTTTAGTTTCCATTTTGAGGGTCATCCATCCTACTAATGATGGATAAAACACACTACACACTTACCCTATACCAGTAGCAGCAATTTTTCTGAATTGAGAGTAGGACATATAAACACTCACAATGTGGGGAAGGAAGAGCCAAATCCTGCATATCACCAAATGCTCCAGGGACAGGGTTTCATAAGGAATTGAAGCTTCCATCAAGGCAGCCAGTGCTATGAGTTCTGAAAGAGCTTGTGCAGAGAGTTAGGCTTTCTGAGCCTTGGCTAGAGATGGATTTAGGAGACAGAAGTGCTTTTCCTACCTTTTTTTTTCTAAGTTTTTTGGAATGCAATAGGGTTAAGTGGCTTGCCCAAGGCCACACAGCTAGGTAATTGTTAAGTGTCTGAGGTTGGATTTGAACTCAGGTCCTCCTGACTCCAGGGCCAGTGCTCTATCCACTGAGGCACCTAGCCGCCCCCTTTTGTTTTAATAGAAATAGGGTCAGATTAAAAGCAGTAAATAACATTTGAACACTTGCTAGTTATTACATGACTATGCTAAAGTATTGGTATGTCATATTTTGTCCTACATTGAATAGAATCAAAGAATCATAAGAATGATAGAATTGGAAGGGACCTTCTACTCAGGATGCTTTTCCTACTCTGACACTGGATGTGACCTTGGTCACATATTCATTATAGGCCCTCAGTTTTCTCATCTGTAAAATGAAACCATTGGTCTAGAGATGATTTTTTTTTTGCAAGGCAATGGGGTTAAGTGACTTGTCCAAGGTCACACAGCTAGGCAGTTACTGTCTGAGGTTGGATTTTAACTCAAGTACTCCTGACTCCAGGGCCAGTGCTCCATTCACTTCGCCACCTAGCCACCCCTAGAGATGATTTTCTAAAATCCCATACAGATATACTATGATTAACTTAATTCTTTCTCAGCAACATAATATCCAAGATAATTCCAAAGGACTCAAGAAAATGCTATTTACCTTCGGAGAAGAACTGAGAGTTATCTGAATGCAGACTGATGCATACTATTTTCACTTTTGTTAATGTGACTAATGTGGAAATATATTTTACATTATTGCACATGTATAGCCTATGTCATCTTGGTTGAGAGGGGAGAGAAATATTTGGAACTCAAAATATTTCACAAAAGGAATGTTGAACATATAATTGCAAAAAATAAAATACTATTAAAAATAAAATCCCATCTAGTACTAACAGTCTAAGATTAGTGAGCTACTAAGATTAGTAATTTATTATTATAATAAATAATGGAAGTATAACATCATCAAATTTTAGAGCTGAACTTTAGAAGGACTTCAGCAATGATTTAATAACAGGAAATTTATTGCCACCCCCCCTATCTACCCAAGGCAACACTTTTTTGTAGTGGGTAGCTTTAACCATGTAGCTTTTCCCTTATATTGAGAAAAAAAATAGAGTATTATACATCAAACAATGGTCCTAATTCTGCACTTTGGAACCAAGCAGAACAAGTCTAATCCCTTATTCACTGGAAAATCCTTCCAATAGGAAGGTAGCCATTATATCTCCCTAAATCTTGGCCCTTATCCTACTTTCTTCCTCTACTGGTAGATAAGAGCACAGACTCAGTAGAGTTTCATAGAAAAAAAAGCATAATCAGCTAGAATGCTAGATATGGTTCCTACAATAGTTTATTTATATTTATGTACACGTATTGTCTAAATCTGATACTCTTTAATTCTATATTTTTGATCAAAAATTAGTCTCTTAGCTTCTAAGTAATAGTTATAAATCTGAATTTCACTGAAAGTGAAAATGTTGGTCTGCTCTGTAAGGCCTGTCCTCTACATCTAAAATGTCGACTTGGCCTATGGTCAGCTCAGTTGATAGCACCAATGAATTCCTTCACCCAGATCAATAAACCTCAAGGTAAGAGACATCCTGGATAAGGAGAGAGCAATCCTATTATTATTTGTAAACATTTACTCTCCAGCCTATGTGAGATTCTTGTCAATAGGAATTTGAAGCAAATCTAATAAGGTATGAGAAAATATTGCAAAACCATGTCATCTATGTGAATCTCATTGGTTGTTTGACTCAGTTTTATGATTCTTTGTCCTTTCTGTATAAAATGCCCCCCCAACTTTATTTATTTTTATTTTTATTTTTTTTAGCTTTTGCAAGGCAAATGGGGTTAAGTGGCTTGGCCAAGGCCACACAGCTAGGTTATTATTAAGTGTCTGAGACCAGATTTGAACCCAGGTACTACTGACTCCAAGGCTGGTGCTTTATCCACTACGCCACCTAGCCGCCCCTCCAACTTTATATTGAGGTTGCATTTGTAAGGATGTTATCCACCCATGGGTTTTTAGTAAGAATAAAGAATACTTCATTTCTAAAAATAACTTTGTTATTTCACTTTTAGCCTAACAAAATTAAGGTTAACAGTATATCTATCTATCTATCTATCTATCTATCTATCTATCTATCTATCTATAGCTATATATAAACAGTGCATATATACACACATATGTATAATATGCACATGTACAGGTGCATATAAGATATATAATATATTTATATAGTATATGAACATATATAAGTACATATATATATACATATATATCTCTCAGATATCCAAATATAACTGGGTCTCAGTTTACACATTTGTAAAATGAGACTGTTTGACTAAATGATTTTTAAATTTCCTTGTATTTCTAAATAATCCATAAGCCTCCTACAGCTTTCCTTCAGAGCCTCCACAGTCTAATTCCAAATTGTTTCCCATTGTTCCTTATCTATGAACCCCCTGTGTCTCAATGCCTTGCTTCTTTATGTTTTCGCTTTTGTTCCTAGCACTTTCCACTATCCAAAATGCCCCCTTCCCTTCACTCCCCTATCCCTAATCTAATCTGCCCTATCCTCAAGACTCGGTAAATTTCCTGAGCAGTCTCAGCCTAGCCCTTGGTGATGTAGCCCTGAGCTCCTGCAGTCATCACTATTTTCCTGAACCTGGGTGTAAGTTTCTTTGCTTGTCATTTAGAATCTTGTCTCTTCACCTAATTGTAAGCACTGTGAAGGCAGGACTAAAACCACCTTTAAGTGTCTACCCCATTCTCCAGTCTTATGGTTTTCATAAAATGGGTACTCAATAAGTAATAATGTTTATCCTTCATTTTTGAAGACCATGGCATCAGGGAAGTGCTATGACAAGCACATGAATTGGATTTGAGTGAGGGGGGATACTGTGCTAAGTCACCAGCCTCACTTTCTCCTCCAGAGCCATCTGAATCCTGTGGCCAGATATGAATCAGCACAACTGGAGACAGCCCTAGATGTGGAGCAATCAGGGTTAAGTAACTTGCCCAAGGTAGTAAGTGGAAAGTGTCTAAGGCCAGATTCAAACTCTCCATCCTCCTGAATCCAAGGCCAGTACTCTATCTACTAGAAACACAGGATCCAGAGCTGGTAGGGCCTATGATTCTAGTACTCTCAGATTCTCTAGTGGGTCCCAACTGATAGATCATGAACCCTTCCTTGATGGTTGTGGAGGTGTTGCAAGGGATCTTTGAATCTCTATATAAATCTAAGAATAAGCATATTTGCCTTTTATAGACTAATAATATCATGTAACATGTATTTCTATTTTCAAATGTAGTTAGTTGCTTTTGTGACAAACATGCATTCATTTAGAAAGTATTACTAAATTCATACTAGCCTTTTTCATCATTATGTATTCTCTCATTCAAAAGGTGCTAAAAATCGAACTCCTTTCATATACGAACTTGTGATTTTTTATGCTTGAATTCAAAGGGAGTTTTCATATTTCATTTGGAAATCCCTGATCTAGTCTAAACTCCTCATTTTATTTTAGTTTTGATGTACTTTTAAACTCAGAATCACTTTCTAATACTGTTCCCTCTTCCCCCAACCCCATCCCAACTTTATTAATAAATCAATTAAGCAAAATGAACTGACATTCATATCTGATATTCTTAGTCAAAATTCCTCTCCCAGACATCTTTCAGTTACCAACATCCCCCATTTTACAAAGGAAGAAACAAAGCCAGGGAAGGAAAGGGAATTGCCTAGGATGGTGAGGCTGTTGAGAGAGCTAGGATTCAGACTAAGTTTCTCCCCCTTTATCACGCTGCCTCATTCCATTGGTTAATTATCTTTCTCTTCCACATTGGGGGTTCCCTGAGAGGCCAAGACCTTCTCCTCATTCTGTCACTTGTCTGCCAGATCGATCTTTGAACCATGTTGGGAGCCAGGGTCTCTAAGATGTTTGACACAATCACAGCAAGAAGACTCAAGGTAGTCACACTGCCTGATGGAACATTTCCTTCTTCAATATATATAGGGATTTCCATGCATACCAATATTTATAGGTTTATTATTGATTACAATATTTACTCACCCTAATACTGGAATGACTATAAAGGAAGGATTTCAGAAAAATTCCTTGAATAAAACAGATTGTAAACTCTGTGCAAATTTAACAAGACTGCCTCTCCCTGAGGCATACAAAAGGCTTCAGCATTATGAAATCTCTGGAAAACCCAACACTGGGAATTCTAAGGAGATGCCAGAATATATACAGGGAAAACAGATACAAGATGGGTCAGATAGACTTCCAGGGAAATTAATAGTTTTGCCCCCCTTTCCATACACAGGAATATATGAAAAAGATGGTGAGAAAATAGTACAGGTGACCGATATGTGAACTCATAGAAACTGTGGTTTCTACCAATAAGGCCTGAAAGAAAAATGGGTTATTATAAGAGTTAACGGGGGCAGCTAGGTGGCACAGTGGATAAAGCACCGGCCCTGGAGTCAGTAGTACCTGAGTTCAAATCCGATCCCAGACACTTAATAATTACCTAGCTGTGTGGCCTTGGGCAAGCCACTTAACACCATTTGCCTTGCAAAAACCTAAAAAAAAAAGAGTTAATGGGTGGACAAGCATAAAGGCCCTCACTATAGATTGTTAAGGAAGTGTATCGAAAAACATTACTTACACAAAAAATATAAAAAAACTTTCCACTAAAAGAATTACTTAATAACTTTAAATGAATTAACCATTATACAATGTAGTAATAAATAAGGTAACAGGTTAAGGTCATCATGGTCTGAGTAGGGATAAGAAATCAATTAGCTATATGATTATTACTTAAAGTTGTAATCACATGATTAAAACTTGTAACCATATGAACTATATGATTGATGATGAAAATTGTACACTTTGGTAACCAAGGAAATGATCTCAGCTTGCTTCCTTGCTTGAAACATACATGATTCTGAAATTGTAAAAATAAATCCAAGCAGCTGACAGTCAGTCAACCTGCTCCTGCCTTTACCCACTTGTTGACTCAACTCATTTCGCCGACTCTATCCCTCCTGTCAGGTTTCAAGGACCCTGCAGAGGCTGGACCCCCACGGAACCTTTATCAGTCCAGTATTTTCCTTCTTGGTGCCTTTTCTACCTATTCTTTCCTTATCCTGAGTTTCCTCACCAAGGTTCAAAAGCTTCTAGACAAGTTAATCCTCTCAAGTTTGTCACATTATAGTTTATGCATGACTTCTCTTCCTTTAGGGAAAGAGTAAAAGGGAATAAGACTAAATATTGGAAAGAATTTAACAGTAGGGAATGAAAAATTGCTGGAATGGCTCCTGAAGGAAAAACAAACCAGAGGGGAAAAAAGGAGAGGAGTTTGACTTGCTTTATTTGAGCAATGGGTAGTCCTGACCCAGTAATATCAGGGGCATTGACTCCTAAGAAAGCAGTAGGAAAGAAGTATTTAACTTGTTTACAAGCTAGTTATAAAATGGGCCTTATGGATGGATATATGGATTGAAGACAGATGACCAGAACTCTATAATTCCACTGTATCATTACCATTCAGCTCTTGATAATCAATTTTGTGGATTATACATGACCAGGGTTGAATCCCAGGCTAGTATTCCTATGCCCCATGCTCAAAACTAATTACCACTTTAAAATGGAGAGCAATTCTACTGTAGAACAAAGACAGACAAAAATGGTTATCTGATTCAAGTTCTTATTTTTCCTTCTTTGTTAGAGATAACTGGGATAACTGTCTCAGAAATCACAGAGGTTTGACGGTGACTGCATCTTTGAGATGCCCCCCCCCACCAGTGTGATAAGAGAAATTCTGCATCCTTGATCTCAGAGAGTCCAGATTGGAGCTTCCCAACCCAAACTTTGTTAGAGTCATTACCCAGAAGCAGTGTGTGGAAGAAGTTGAGATGAGAAAATACCTAGGTTCTAATCTTAGCTCTTTCCCACTATTCTACGTAACCTCAGGAAAGTCATTTTACTTCTCAGTCTCATTCTCCCAAACTACCAAATAGAGAAAATTCCTGCCCCGATTAACCTACAGGATCAAATTAAATCAAAGATGTTAAGTCATTTGAAAGTGTGAAGCACAATATTAAAAAAGATATAAGGGGCAGTTTAAGGGTGATAAAATGTCTGTCTTTTGATCCTTATTTGAGAGTCATGGTTTTGGACAGATTGAAACCTCATAGATACCCACATCAGTGGGTTGCCTTGAATGACTTCCTCCTACACACTCAACCACTCTTGATTCTAGGAGATTCCAGGAATGGTTCCATTTCTCTCCAACTTGAGTGGGTGATTGATTTCATATACACAAATACCTTCACAAATTTGCACATTCCTCCACAGAGACAGACAAACATACATCCATGATCACACACACAATTCACATAATAGAACTATAGGATCTTGGAGATGGAAGAGACCTCAAAGAATATTGATCAGTCCCAGAGACATACATTCATAGTTGTTATACAAAGTGGCAAACATTTATCTCATGCCCAGTCACCAACACACACACACATATAGAGGCAAATATGTTGTCACAAATAAACTCATCTGCCATCATAGTCTTTCACAAATGGCTCTCATGAGATCTCATCACTTCTCCTTCCCATCCCCCCTCTATTTCCCTCCTTCATTTTCCATGGTTTTTCCCTCTACTCACCCTGCTTATGAATTTGTTCTCTTCCCACGCCCATAGTGGTGGGTCCTTATAATCTTGTTTTATAGAAGATGGGGGTCTGAAGGAGTCAGTATAGGTACTTATAGGAGTCTTGGTTTTATGAGCAAAGAGGAACATGATGGAATCCAGGCACCACTTTCATGGGTAGTGCTCTCTAGAGGCTCTAGCTGAGCATCTGAAGTACCCTGTTCCCGAGGCTTTTATATCACTTATCCATAGGTGTTGCTGGTCTGCTATGATCCATTGCCCCTCTTGACCACCCCACAGACACCCTCCTATCCCATCCCCACCCTGCACCCTACTGATCCCAGAGCTGCTTATTGTGACATCGGGTGCAGACCAGTTCCCTCCCTCACCATTAGGGTTAACAGATAGGTCCTAGGAAGTCATAGGTTAGAGCTGCAAGGGACCTTAGGGACCATGTAGTTCAATCACTTCGTTTTTTTAGATGGGGAAACTGAAGCTAGGAGGATAAGGGTCATGCCCAGGGTCATAGAGTTAGTAAGTATCTAAGATAGAATTTGAATTTAGGTGTTCTCATCTCTAAGGTCCAGTGTCCTATTAGCCTTACCATATGTACTGTGTTGAGGTCAACACCTTCTGTGCTCCCTAACCCAACCAACCATTCTCTCCCCTTCATCTTTAAGACTCCTGTTGGGATCAGGGTTTCAAAGGCAAAGAAACCTGGTATATCATCTAATATAACTTACTTTTCTCCCTCCCCCTTTTCTGGATGAGAAAATTGAGAGAGAAGAAATGATTTGCCCAAAGGAACATAAACAGTTAATGATAGAACTGGGATGAGGAAACAACCCCAAGTATACCTCCAAGATGCACAGAGGGCTTAGATGGGTACATTTATTCCTCAGCCTCTGACAGATAAAGTCTGAATATTTTACGGATCCCAGAAAGATGAGCTCTGAGTTTAAGGAAACTCCCCTTGTGGAGACCATTGAAGATTATAGATGGTGGGTTTTTGGAGAGCCTTCTTGCCTGCTGGTTGGACAGTTTCTACCTTCCCACACATCACTGAAACCAGAAGGGAAAGGGAAGGAGAGTAGGAACAAGGGAACCAGGCACTCTTCTGATCAGCCCGGGAAAGAGGGAACAAAAGAGCTGAGAGCAGAGCATTCCTCTCAGTGTCAAGATATTCTCTGGCATCCCAACCTCTCACTTGGTAGTTATTCTGTATGTGAGTGTATATATATATATATATACACATATATATGTATATATGTATATATATATATATATTGTGTGTGTGTGTGTGAGAGAGAGAGAGAGAGAGAGAGAGAGAGAGAGAGAGAGAGAGAGAGCGCACCAGTATTGGTCAGGACAACCTGGGTTAAATCTCTTTTGCCTCAGGATACTGGACAGGTTGCTAAATGTACCTCTTTAAGACCATAAAATTGCCTGTGTGTGATGGTAGTGTTTTTTTCATTGAGAGTTCTTCATATTGTCATCAGAGGTTTAGCCCTTCCTCCTTCCTCCTCTCTCACCCATTTTGTATTGTAGATAATTAATAATATGTTGCCCTGACTCCTTATACAGGCAGGTAGGTGGTGTAGTGGATAGGGTCTGGTGTCAGGAAGACCTGAGTTCAAATCCAGTCTCAGACACTTCCTAGCAAATTGCTTAACCTCAGTTTCTGTATCTATAATAGGATTGTTGTGAGAATCAGCTATTTATAAAATAAGACCTTAGTGTAGTGCCTGCCACATTATATAAGGGGCTGTTTCCTTATTTCCTTTCCTTCTACTCTCATGGATGTTGCTGGGCGAGCCAAGGAGACTCACGGCTCCCTGCAAGACCAGGTCTTACCTGAGTCACAGAATGAGGAAGAAGAATCTAGAACCCAGAAATCCTGCCTTCCCCACCACCCTTCCCCATGCCCCCCCAGCCCCCACCAGTGAACCAGGAAGCCATGGGACAGGCTTGTTCATATTATGCTTTTTAATATCATTAATTGTGTTACACGACACACAACCAGGAACGATGATAAATACTGCGATGGAAATGTTAAAAAAATATTATACATGTCTCATGTCTCCAAAAAACACACCTTTTAAATAAATAAAAGCAGAGTAACTGACACTCTAAAGGAAGAGAACCCCCAGTCATGAGGACTGAGTTGAGGGTCAGGGGTAGGGCTGGGGACCAGTGAGGTTAAGGCAAATACCTACATGGATAGGGTCAGAGGCATGACGGGGAGGAAGAGGAGGTGAGTTGGGAGGAAGGGGGCTGTGGTTGCAGGAAGGGGTCTTATCACAGGAGAAGAGGAGTTACACAGAAAGCTTGATTCTCCCAAACCTCATGAAGTGGTCTGGAGGGCTCTTGCCTCCCTTCTTTCTCCATCTCTCCTTCAGCCCAGGGGCCAGACACGAGGGGAGAATACCTTGACTCCCAGCAGCAAGATAAGGTACCACCACCACCACCTCCACAAAGAATTTTCATTTCCTTGATTCCTTATCCTTATCCTACAGGGACCCAGGGAGAACAAGCACAAAGCTTATCTGTTAAATTCACATCAGGACACAGGTATCCTGTCTCCATCTAAGGAACTAAGCCATACTGATTTTAGTTATGATTTAGTCTTTAGTCAGAAGTGAAGTTATAAGGGTCCACCTGAGATGGAAGAGGCAAGAAGAAGACAGGTAGTTTCATGTGGCTTGACCAAAGAGAAGGGGTCTGGGGTAGAGGGGAGGTCCTTGGTAGTTGAAACAGGGCAGTATAGGTCTTAGGGTTGGGAAGAAAAGACTATTTTCTAGAGTTCAGAAGACTTCTCGGACATGAGTGGGGGATAAGAATAAACCAGTCATACCCTTGGATGGGCCAGTCTATTTCTGCCCCAATGATTTGCAAATCTGCTTGTGGTTGGGCTCCTCAATTCTCAGAGGTTATCACTTCTATGGCCAACCCTAACCTCAGGAATGCTGCCATTACCTTACACTATTTGGGGGGTAGTCACTGGAGGGGAACAGGACCTACAATTTATACATGGCTGCCTATTTACCCATCACCCTAAGGGTCAGGTAGGTGTTTCTGAGGAGCCAGAAACAGTAATGTGTAACATAGTAACCTCTCTACCCTCTGAGAGTCATACCTGGCCTCTTTGGGGACATTAAATGGTGCCTGAACACTGAATGTGATTAGAACTGTTCACACACACATACATATGTATGTATACACACATGTATCTGTACATGTGTGTATGCATATAACTGTAAGGAAGTGATGGTTCACAAATGAGTGTCTATACCTGTATGTGGTACCATTTGAAGGACTGAGGGGAAGGGTACTCCTCCTCCCTCTACCCCTCAACACAGGGAGATCCTCTTCCCTCAGGTAACTAGGCTTGAGAAGTATTGGGCTAGTCTGCAATCTGTACCTCAATCCCTAATTCCCAATCCCACACCAAAGTTGGGGAGACTGACAGTCCAGAGGGTAGGCAGGGAGAGAATGGTATTGCTGGGTTTATGCCTCGGAGGGTCCTGAGGATTTTGACTGTTTCAGAAATCAATTTTTCCAGTGCTGGACTATCCCAGGTTGGGGCAAAGGAGACCAAAACCTGTCGGTCTGATCCACTTTGATTCTGCTTCTTCCACCTTCCAGACCTCTTCCAACTCCCAGACCTAAAGGCAAGGAAGCTTCCAAACCTTGCTCCTTTCCCAAATGAGCTCCATAGAGCTAAGCTGGTGAACCAGAAGCAAACTATTTTCTCATGTACTTGCATCACCCTTTGAGGTTACTGCCCATTCTAAAACTAAGAGCATCCCCTTCTCATCAGGGGTCATGTTCTCTCCTTCCCAACTAAGGGGAGGCAAATTCAGCATCCAGGACTTCAGGAAGTGGGGCCCATGGATTTTTTGCTTTTTATGGTGCTATTAGGGCCCTATTCCCACTCTGATCCTTCTAACCCAAACTGCAGGACTAGCAATAGTACAGACATGCATGCAAATACTTTACACACACACTTATAGACCTCTCTCTCTCTCTCTCTCTCTCTCTCTCTCATAGAAGCAGAACCAGAGACACACTACTGCTCTGCCTAAAGACATATACTAACAGATACACACATATATGTATACATATATAATCATATAGACACACACACACTTCCCTGAAGATGCCTATTCTATGCAACCTCCGCTAAGTCTCATGAAGTGTAGGATGCAGACCAAGCAGCAAGTTCAGTCCACTCATGAGTGATTGTGGGAAGGAAGTTAGTTGGATGGGGAGGGCAGAGCAGGTTCAGAGGCAGTCCCTGGACTGCAGACCCAAAGGACATACTACTCTGCTGGGAAAGGCAGAATCTTAGGATAAGGGAGGCAGGGAGGCCTGGTGAGGCTCAGCTCTAACTAACCACACAGTAGCGGAGGGGATTGACATCAATAACTCCTCATTTCCTGCTTCCAGCTCCTCACAAAGACTTGGTGGCAAACAGAGAGATGGGGGGAAGTGGGGTGAGACTGGGCCAGAGGTAGTTCCTTCCACTCACCACCACTCCTAAAGAAACACCAGGGCACTAACAGAACTAGGCAGATGGGAGTTTATCCTCATTCTCACCTTGGTTCTGATCCCATGCACATTGTTCCTCTCTTTTCCCCTCCTAAAAAGAGGAAGAGGAAAAAACACAGAAAGTAACAGAGAAGGAGAGGAAGAGAGACAGGATGACAGCAAGAGAGGAAGTTGTTCCCCTGGTGGTAGAGATGGGAAGGCTCCCATCATATCTCTTGGGAAAAATGATGGGAAATGAAGAAACTATGACCAAGTTGGACAAAATAGAAGGGGAGAGGAGATGGAGACTAAACATTAAAAAAATCTAAAAATCAGTGTGTAGGTCAGAAGGCAGGAGTAGGACAAGCCAGGATCAGGAAAGATAACAAGTTTCCATGGTACACATCATGAGGCTAAAACCAGGGCAAGTCATGCCAGGTTAGGCTGAGTAGCCCTGGTGCTGGCCTTCTTGAGTCATATCAGGAGGAGTCTTTGGGGTATCCTTCAGCTGCCAGGTGCTATACTTCTGTAGCAGATCATCATGAGGCAATCTCCAAGGATCTCTGGGGGAAGACATTGAGTCTGAGCATCCTGGCAAATCAGACTGGGTCACGGCTTGACCTGAGGACAACTGGAAGAGCTCTCTTCTGAATGCAACACAGACTGACTTACCCTAGGTCTGTGAAGGCTGTTGCAGGCTGCTTCCTTCTTCAGTTCCCTTTCAGCTCTCACTAACCCCTGATATCTCTCCTCCCATCTCCTCCCCCCTCCCACTTTTCCCAGACTTTTGGCCAGTCTGTCTGCTGGAGACAGTGATGGCCGGGAAGCCAATGGAGGTGGTGGTGGTTTGGGGAAGAAAGGGAAGCTGGCTGAGTCCTCTTTAAACAAATCAATGAACAAAGAGCCCCTACCACCCTCCCCCCACCCCCACCCCCCCAGTGAAATCTCATTTTGGTTTCTCCCGGCTTCATGAACACAGAGGTACACGTCCTACCATAGGAGGAAGCAATGGCTGTTAAGAAGTTGGCCAGTGTCGAAGGCCAGGATCAGGGCCCAGAATGGGAACTAGGGTGGGAATGGGCGACAGATGTGTGTCATCCTACCCCACCCTGCCCCTGTCCTAGCCCAAGTTGGCCGTTACTGGATGTGACAGGCAGTAGAAGAAGTGGCCTGGCAGCACATGCATGTGGGGTTCACAGATTTAGGGGGGATGAGGTCGAGGTCCTCGTCATCAGGAATCTCATCTAACCGGTAACCGTCCTTCAGCAGCTGGATGTTCAAGTCTTGGTTGATCTGCTGTAGGCAAAGGGGAAGGCGGTCAAACCTGAGGTAAGTGGTGGGCTAAGACAAGCAGGCTGCCTAGTCTTAAGTAGCCCTGGGAACTTGTAGACCCTGTCTTCCACCATGCAAAACCATCTCTTAATTCCTAAGCCCTATTTCTCCTACCTTCCACGTTCCACATCTATTTCCCAAATATCTCCTTAGCTTTTATCTACCTCACTCCCATCCCCATCTCCAAAGTCCTATCCTTTAAGATCTGCTCCTGCCTCCTGACCTTAGGATTTTATGTCTCATCTTCTGTTCTTGCATCTTGGTTCCACTGCTATGTCTTAGGGTTACAAATAGGTTGTGACCTATTTCTCAGGCTCCAATCCACTATTTTTAGCACCAAGGAGCAGATACAGTCCATGGTCCCATTTCTTTTCCCTGATGGACAATTCTTCCTTCCGGCTTCTCAAGCCTATCACAGAGCTGACACCTAGGGGCAGGTACAAGTGTCTATTTATAGTGAAAACGTGCAGACATTCCCATGACTCACCTCTGCTGAGGAGTAGCCTGAGGAGGAGTATCTGGACATGTCAAAGTCATCATCACTGTCAGTAAAGATAAGAAGGAAAAGATCATTGGTGATTTGTGAGCCTGGGTCCTCAGGAGTGCTTCTCTGGGGACTACACCTTGTCCCTGATCTGTGGCTATGGATGGATTTCCACTAGTTAATGGACTATCCCTGCAATTAATTTGGATTCTCAGAGCCAAGGTCTAACTTCCCTTCAACAGGGACAGTTTTATAGAAGCTGGATTATTTAATGGGAAGAATCTAGTTTTGAAGTAAAAAGTTATCAAATCTCAGTTCAGATTTAGAGGTAGGAAAAAAGAGATAACCTCATTTTATGAGGAAATTGAGGCCTAGAGAAATGAAGTGAGATGGTAAGTAGCAGAGCCAGAATTTGAACCCAGGTCATCTCCAAATTCAGTGCTCTTTCAGTTTCATCAAGCTGAGCTATGTGACTTTACTTAAATCCTAAAATCCTATCTACGATTCTATGACGAATCCTTTTCTCATGAAGTCCAGGGAGGGGGACTTGGGAGAAAGGATGGGTGGTGGGTAAGAAGAACCAGTCCTCTGGTCTCCCTTTTTCCCAAGAAGTATATTAAGCCAATACCTCTTTACCATCTTAAATAAACTAAAAGCTCATTTTGTTAGTCTATTTGTTAGTCCCCAAATAGAATTCACTTCTCTTTTTACTCCTCTTTTCAATCTCTTTCCCTTTTTTGGTGTTAATATAAGTTCCTCTTTTTCTTTTCATTTTTTTATTAAAAGTTTTTGAAATTAATAAACAACAAAACAAGAACACTTCAATATACAAAGAACAGAGAGGATTGCTTATGAGACTGCGAGAATCAGATATAGTTGGAGTTGTAAAAATGTTTCTATTAACATGAGAGTACCAATACTATCTTGGTTGTCTGTGTCCCTTTCTAATTTCCTTTGTTAGCCTACTCCTTTTTTAATTTTTAGGCAAGTCCTCCCTTTTCACTGTTAACTGACAGGCAAACTGGGTTCTGGGAACTTCCCTCAAGTGGCCCTAAGGTTCCAATGGTTGAACTTTCTAAGTCAGCCCACCTGTATAGTCTAAGAATGTTTGGGGGTTCATTTGCCCTACATTTATGGTTTCCTTTTATAGATGGGAAAGGTAAGGTCCCAAAAGAATTAATGACCACAAAGAGATCAGAGGAACAGCAAGGAAAAGGAAATAAAAAGAACCTTGTACCCAGTTTTTTTTTTTCAACACTGTTGTTCAGATGAATGAATGAATGATAGAAAAAGCATTTTTGAAGAGTGAATTCTTGCAGTGTTGCTTTTCATAGACTATTGTGAATATGACAGAAAAAGAAAATGACATGTTGGAGGGGATGTGGGAAAATTGGGACACTAATGCATTGTTGATGTGAAATGTTCAACCATTCTGAAGAGCAATTTAATACTGTGCTCAAAGGATTACAAAATGTACTCTTTGACCCAGAAATTCCATTACTAGGTGTGTATCTCAAAAAAAAATTAAAGACCTATATGCACAAAAATATTTAAAAAGGGTTTTTTAGGTTTTTGTAAGGCAAATGGGGTTAAGTGGTTTGCCCAAGGCCACACAGCTAGGTAATTATTAAGTGTCTGAGGCTGGATTTGAACTCAGGTACTCTTGACTCCAGGGCCGGTGCTCTATCCACTGTGCCACCTAGCCACCCCAATAACAGTTCCTTTTGTAGTGGCCAAGAATTAGAAATTGGGGGAGATGTACATCAATTGGGGAATAGCTGAACAAGATATGATATATGAATGTTATGGAATACTATTCTATAAGAAATCATGAGTGGTAGAAATTTAGAAAAGCATGGAAAGAATTACATGAACTGATGCTGAGTGAAGGGAGCAGAACCAAGAAAACATTGTACACATTAAAAACAACATTGTGAGATAGTCAACTATGATGGAGGCAGTTACTCTCAGCAGTTCAGAAATCAAGGACAACCCTGCAAGACCTACTATGGACAATGCCATCCACATCCAGAGGGAAAAACCACAGAATCTGAATGCATATTATGTTCACTTTTTAAAAACTTCTTTGATGTTTTTCCTTCCTATCTCATTTCCTATCCTATTCCCCTTAGTTCTAATTCTTCATAACAAAAAGCTAAAATGTAAATATGTTAAGCAAATGTATATATACAATTTTTACCAGACTATTCATCACCATGGGGAGAGGGGAGGGAAAGGAGAAGGTAGAAAAATGTATAACTCAGAAATTTGCAAATGAATGAATGTTGAAAAACATTAAAATTTCAATGAAAAAAAAGGAATGAATCAGGATGGTTTATGAAAAACCTGTAAAGTCTTATATGAATTGATACAAAAACAGCAATACTGTATGATGATTAATTGTGAATGACTTAGCTATTCTCAGCAATAAAAAGATCCAAGACCAATTCCAAGACTTATGATGTAAAATATTAGAGAAAGAATTGATGAAGTGTGAATGTAGGCCAAAGTACACTACTTTTACTTTCTTTTTTGGTGTTTTTTTGTCTTTTCTTTCACAACATGACTATTATAGAATTAATGTTTTGCATAATTAAACATAAATAACCTATATAATATTGCTTGCCTTCTCAATAAAGGGTGAGGAGAGGGGAGGGAATTCAGAATGCAAAATTAAAAAAAGAATATTAAAATAGTTTTTACATGTAATTGGAAAATTAGAAGTTTTTTTAAAAAAGACTGGCTCATGAGCAGGCTTTCTTATAATTGGTTGAAATCATCTACTCTTTAATGTTAAGTATAAAATATTTTGCTATTTCAAAACCATACTAGTAGGATTCTAGGGAAAGGTTAAGAAATAAGGTGAATGGACTACATGATCTCTAAGTGGGGCACTCAGATAAACAGGTCAGCATTGATACTATTGTGTTAAATTTAATAGGAGCTTCTAAAAATCAGGCTTTAGGTATAGAATGTTCAACTTTGACACTGTATGACAAGGACATTCATTTTCCTTTGGAATGAGGCAGTCCCCGAGGAACCTGTCAGAGAATGTGTGGAAAAGTAAGAAAGGAGGGAACTGTTAACTGAACCTGGAAAACATGAAGTCTTGGAGATTTAAGATCCGTCAATCATTTCTGCTATCAATAAAAATAGCTGTCATTAGTATAGTGCTTTATATACATGATTTTTATATACATGATCTCATTTGATCCATGAAAACATGCTGTGAGATGACAACTTCAGGTATTATCCCCATTGAAGAGATAAGAGGAAACTGAGGCTCAGAGAATAAGTGATCTGCCCATGATTACATGGCCACTAAACTATCAAAAGCTGGATTCTAAGGTAGACTTTGCTGACCCCAAGCTCAGCACTTTATTCCCCTCTTCCATGGGGTCTCTTCAAATGAGTAGAGAGCTAGGGGATAAGAAACAGAAAATTGGTATGAAAACCATAAGACATGAGGGTGAGCCTGTGAAATGAAAGAAGTTTATTTCTAGCTTTGGGATGGTAGAAGGGAGGAGGAATGGGGAACTGTGTTAGACAAACAGGACAAGGAAAAGCTTCCATCTGCTCCTGAAGTGTACAGAATCAGAGGACCTAGGTTCAAATCCTGACCCCACTGCTTACTATCTTTGTGATCTTGGGAAAATCCCATTAGCTCTATGGCCCTTAGTTATCTTTTCTGTAAAATGAGAGGGTTGGGCTAGATGGTCTTTAAAGGCCCTTTCTCTCTAAATCAATAATCCAACAATCCTATGAAACCACAGGGTTGCTGGTAAGGTTGCTAGGCCCCAAAGCTAATTTGGAGCAGCAGATAAACAAGTTCAATTCAGAGACAGGCAGAAATGGCCCAGTGGACATGCTTCAGATGCAGTGAATAGAACAGAGAAGAACAGTTTTTAGGTTGCATTTTATTTTGGTTATTCTTCCATACAAGATTTTATATAGACTTTGGTTTCTCATACTTCCCCTGATTGACAGGAGATCTGAGTCTCTTTCTCCTACAGGTTCAACAGCCATGGGCAGATAACTTTCTCCACATCGAGATAAGAGTAATCCTTCCAGGTCCTGGATCTTATCCTTGGAGAGTGAAGGGAGGTGACTGCATAGTACAAGGTGGACTGAGGTCAAGGGAAAAAATTCTGGGACCAGATAGTACTTTCCTTCTTCAGGAGATTATGGATAATGATAAAATTTCCAGGGCCTGCAGTCAGAAATCTCCAGAAGGAGGAAAGGTGAGTGAGGTCAACAGCAAATGGCTTAATAAATCCAAGAAGATATTTCTGGAAGCTAGGTAAGAAAGCATCTTTCTTATCTGGAGGCCAGGCTCTAAAGGACTAAGGTGACTGTAGAGTGGAGGTGTAACAGTTTCTCAGGGTATTGTCAATTCTCCAGGGTCTAGCATGGTGCCTTAAATGGAATAGGCACCTAGGCACCTAATAAACATTTTTTGAATTAAATTCCAGGACCAAAGAGGTCCATACCCAGGGAAGACTAGAAAGTCAGTCTGGATAGCCGAAAGAGCTGATTTCTTCCCATCTAGAGTGCTTGCGCTCGCTCTCTCTCTCTCTCTCTCTCTCTCTCTCTCTCTCTCTCTCTCTCTCTCTCTCTCTCTCTCCTCTCTCCCTCTTCCCTTCTCCCCTCTCTCTCTCTCCCCCTTCCCCTTCTCTCCTTCTCCCTTTCTCTTTCCTCCCCCCCCCTCTCCGTCTCTCCCCCTTTTCCTCCTCCTCTCCCCCTCTTTCTTGTTTCTCTCCCCCTCCTCTCCCTTCTCCCTCCTCCATCTCACACACATACATATATACATACACACACAATGTATTTGGGGCTCCTCTTTCCCAAGCCCCATACCTATCTGTGTCAAGGGCCACCAATGGCTTCTCATCTGGACTCTGATCAAGTGAAGAATATCCTTTGTTGGGGACCACCAGCCTGGATAGAAAAGAACAGAGAGGTCATGGCTAGCTGTCCAGATCAAGTCCTTTCCCTTTTTTGCCTATTCTCTGCACTGGGATTTATGCTAGAGAGGTCTAAATTTTCCTAGCCACCACAAAGGGAACAACTGGCATGTTGAACCTGGGTCACAGTGGTCCATGCCAGGTGTTCTTGACTACAACAGCAGCACAGTTACAAAGGGAAGGCCTTATGTATGTCAGGTTTATGAGGAGGACTGGATGCTAGTCAAGTGCTTCTCACAAGGCCTGACTAGCTAAGCCTGGTCCAAGGAGGGTTCACTGCCCCCAACTTGGGGCCACTCTCCGCTTGCTCTCACACATCTTATCCCAGGTTTCTTTTCTAGGAGAATAAAAATGTAAAGGAAGCTGTCAAATAAGGTGATCTGAGTGACAGAGGTGGGGATAAAGAAGAAAATGACCTTTACCTGGTTCGGGCCATCACATTGTTTTTCTTGGGCTGCTGATTAACTGGACTGCCCATGTTGCCATTTTTCAAAGAACCCTTTCGAGCTAGCTCTCGCTGTTTCTCTGCAGAGGGAACAATGATACTGAGGATGAGGATGATGGCCTTATGGCACCCTGGACTGATGAGGGCAGGAAGCTGCATTTCTTGTCATTCTCTCCCACTCTGAGGGGCCTTTAGTGCCAGGCCATCCACTGAAAGGGCAACTCAAGCCATCCATTTTCCTAAAGCAGCTTTAAGGTCTGATTCAAACCCTAAGAACCTTCACCAAGCCCCTCCCCAACCAGCCTTGCTGATTGCACTAAGACATCAATATCCTCCCCCTGCAACATAACTTCAAGCTTATCCCTCCTCTGCAGAAACTGGGGGACTCCTGGCCCTCCTGGGGCTTCCTTATGCCCTACTCTCAAGTCTCCCATATCTCTTTGAAGTTCAGGATCTCTGCTTTGGTCTTCCAACTGGTTAGTGATTCTACTTTCTTGTTAATGCTAGTGACAGCTTGGATCACTCTGGACCCCAGAGGCATTTTCTTCACCTGAGCTAGTGAGAATCAATTTACCCTATTTGATGGTTTCTGATATCCTCATAAATAGAACAAAAGAGCTAGGAGAGACCTTAGGGACCATCTAGTTCAAGCTTGTCATTTCACACATGAGAAAACTAGAGCCCAGAAATGTGAAATAACTTGGTTTCAGCGAAGCTGCACCCAGCTCAGCAGAGCCAGCACTCTTAAAATCTGCTGCTCAAGTAGAGGTCTCTGTCCAGCTGCTGAAGGTAGCTATCCACCCTATGCTTCTCTCCTACTATTGATTCCAATCTGTTTCTACCCAATTCAATCTCAGTCATTGAGTTTCTGCCACTTATTCTGCATTTCCTACAATAATAAAATCTTTTCTCTTATTTCCTCTGTTTCCTGGCTTTAAAAAAGGCTGATTTTTTTTGATAGAACTTTTTGTTTACAAATAAACCAGTCAACTAACAGACTTAGACACAGACATTCACCTAAGAGTTGCCTTGGTCCCTGGGACCTATGCTGTGGAGGAGCAAAGGGAAAGCCTGTGTAACTTGAGGACTCTCTGTCTCTCAGTGTGGGTGGGTGTGTGGGATATAGGCCAGCATCTGAAGAGGTGGCCCAGCTGGAGTGAAGTAAGAGAGGTGGGAAGGGAGATGGAACAGTATCTCTAGAGGCAGATCAAGTGACTGGATTTTTCTGCAAGAAGTTTTTTGTACATTCATTCAACTGGCACTATCTAGGTTCTTTCTACATTTTGTGTTTCACAAGAACAGTTTTTGGGACATGGGGGAGTATATTTGTTATCTCCTCAATCTTCTCACCTGATCAGAAAAGGGTAAAAAGGCCCTTGAAAGGTCAAGTACATGGTGGTCAATAGATTAGAGGATCAGAGATTCAGAGCTTATTCATGAGGTAATATTCAAATTCCCTTTTTTCACAGATGAGGAAACTGAGGCCCTAAGAGGTTAAGTGATTTAACCAGGTACTCTTCAGGAAAAGGAGGCTTCCCCCCCTCTATCTCTCTTTCTTTTACCTATTTGTAATTCTCTCTTCTACAAAGCAAACCTATCAACTTTCTGTGGAATTGCTCCACAGAATATTGGGGCTCTAGGTATAGAAGAAGGAGACAAGACGTAATATAAGGCTAAAGAAAGATGAAAGGACATGGAGGTCTCTCTAACCTTAAGTAACTCTCTCACTAAGTGCCTTGGAGTATGAAATATCATCATTTTAAATTAGTTCTTTTTTGCTCCTGACATAATCTAGATTTTTCTGTTTCTTATTATACTTATATAGAAAAGAGGCAAAAGGAATGGAGGAAGAAGGAAGTCTGACCAGAAGAGGTTTCATTGAAGGAAGGAAGCTCAAACTTTGCAGACATTACCATTTTTCCACATCTCGTCCAATTGAGTAGGCAGTACAGTGAGTGGCAGAATATATGGTATGTTTAAGATGTGGCAGCTGATTGCCCTTTTTCATGCCTTTGTCGTCATGGTCTTGCTAATCATAATGAGCTCCCTTCTCTGTGTTGCAGCCACTTTCCTCTTCTATCCTTTTCCCTCCCAAATAAACTTGCATTTCCACATTCAGAAATCTGGCTACGCTATGCTAGGAAAGAGACAGAAAAGGATCTTGTACAATATTTATCCTTTGGGATTTTTTTATAATCAGATTGAGAACATAAAACTCATGCATATGGAGCAGTATAGGGGACACTGATAAGACCAGCCCAAAGGATGAATGAATGGTAGAAAATAAGATTAGAGAGGTAGAATAGGTCAGATTGTGATGGGTCTTGAATGAGTTTAGACTTGATGAGGTAGGCAACAGGGAGTCATTCAAAGGTTCTTCAGTAGAGAAGTAACATAATGAAAGCTAGGCTGTCAGAAACTTAATCTGGTAGTGGTGTATATCATAAGAGGAAGGGAAGGAAACCAGTAATCCCTTAGATGATTTGTGTTGATGGCTCAAATAGATGATCTTGGGCCTCACCCATGCCTATAAAAATACATTGGAGATGCTCCCAAGATATAGCAGTGGTAGTAGTGAGGGTGGGGGGTGGGGAATACAGCCAATCAGTTCCCAATGGCCTGGAGAAGCTGTCACCAGCTCAGCAGGTGCTAGCAGTGGGGTGAAGGAAAAACCCCTTTCTCTCATCTTATCTCCAACCCAGCTCCACCAGATGTTGACTACCTATTTTTCCTTTCTAATGAACAGCTCCCAAATAAAAAAGATTTTCTTGCCAACTGAATTTGTAGACAGTCCCCTGAGAAGGAAGCCTGGGCTGCTGCAGAAACAAATCACTGCTCTTAGGGGAGAGTTTTTCAGGAAGCTGATGGAAATGAAATTGAACCTTCTTATTCATGGCTGGAGGGAGACCAACTCTGATCCAGGAAGGTAACGACTGTCCCCAAAGGCCTCCTTCTCTTCCCAGCTCCTGGAAGTGCTCTGAACAGCAGCTGCTGTAGCTGGGAGAGAGGGAGATGGATCTGCATCCTAAGTCTATCATGGGCGGCAGAGCTAGACTAGATAGATTCCAAGGTTCCTTGCAGCAATAAATCCTATGACCCCACTAGCAAAGTCAGGAGTCACACAAAGTCAGGGTCTTCTTTGGTGAGAAGTGGAAACTTGAGGGATTTGAAACAATTAAATTGAATAGATTTAAAAATTTATGATTTTGGGGAGTTTCAAATATTCCTTATACTAAAATTTTAAAAACACAAATATGTGCAGATATACACATATAAATATAATTTGGTTTAGTTTTTGAAAAATCTTTTCTTTGTTATAATTGTTAGATAGTTAGATAGGCAGTTAGATAGCACAGCTCAAAGTCAAATCTTTCTAATCCAAGTCCAGAGCTCTATCCACTTTGCCATTTAACCTATTTCAGGCTCAGTTTTCTCACCTGTAAAATGTAAATAATAATAGCATCTACTTCACAATGTTGTGAGAACCAAAGAAGATAACATTTGTAAAATGCTTTGCAAATCTTAAAGTGCTATGCAAATGCTTCCTATTAATAATTAATTACCATCATCATCATTATTATTATCATACTTGGAGAAAACATCCCTGGTAAGGAATGAATAAATTCAGCCTCTTGGATCCAAAACAATATCTGCAAGGGCCCAATTTGTTCTTTTCTCAGTATACCACAACTCAGAAATGTGCTCAGCTCTTTCACATCTGGAGTCACATTAATTGTAATTTAAGAGGCCAAGGAAAGACCCTCTCTTCCTTGAAACAAAATTGGGGACTGAAATCCCTATAGCAGGAGACTAAAGGCTTGCACAATTAGGCATAAGAGTTAAAAAGTGCCAAATCTCAAAGCAGGAGGAAAACAGGAATTAGTATTTGTTCTAAGTAATCAAAGTTTGATACTACGTTAAGTTCTTCTTCAGTTTTAGAACTGGAGTGAACCTCAAAGGACACTTCAATCTTACACTCCCATTTTACAGATGAGGAGAATGAGAGGAATTAAATGATTTCCCAGGATAACACAGCTAGTGTCTCAGGCAGGATTTGAACCCAGTATTCTATCCAATGTGCCTGGTGGGTGGGGAACAGGGAAGAAGAGGGGGAGAGGGAGAGAGGAATAAAAAAGGGGGATAAGAGAGATGGAAAAAGGAAAGAGGTAGAGGAGAGGGGAGGAGAGAAGAGGAGAGAAAATCACTGGGTTTGCCATGAGGGTGGAAAAGTCATGGAAGGCATAGTTCCATTCCTTTATGATTTTGTGAAGGTCCTTCCAGGCCTTATCCCTTCAGAAAGCCCAGATAGGCCTCAGCCTCAGGCAATTGTGGGGAATGCTGGGGATGAGTCCCTGCCAGTTTATGTTTCATCCCTCAACATGAACACTAGGGGCAATCACAGACAGGGGAATTTCAATGTGGGGGTACCCCCCACTTTTCCACTCTTCCCCCCAGGAAGAGGCTCAATCACTGTAGCTTCCAAGACCTGAAGCCTCAAATACAAAACATGTGGCAGTGCCATAGTCTGGTAGAGATTCACATAGAATATGAACTAGAAATTAGGGGCTGTTTTCATATTTCCTTTGTATTCCCTGTGTTTAGATACACACTGATAGATTAATTGATGGTCATCACATAGATGATCTCTTGTACACTATGGAGAGTCCCCCTCCTCCCACTTCCCTGTGGGCAAGGCCTATAGTAGGGTCACCCATTAATCCCCCCCACAAGGAGAGCAGGAAGGTGGCCCCAGAGACAGGTTATCTCTGTCAGTCACTCCACAAGGCTTCTGAGGCCAAAGCAAGGAAGGGCTCACTTCAGAAATCTCCTACCAGGATGGCAGCTCCTGGGGGATTCTGTCTCCTTCCTTCTACTCCTCAATTCCAAGCATCTATTTCTATCTTCAAAGGATTTTTCCATCCTGATCCATTTTCCTATGCCAAACTCTTTCAAGCTCCCCAACCCATTTCTCCCTTATATCTTCCTTTTTCACCTTAAAGGTCCTGCTTGATACAGTTGCTTCCTGGAAAACTACACCAGGAAATCCAAGAAAGAAGCCTGGTAAGCTCAGTTGCCTTCAAGGCCTGTTGAGTAGTGATTGTTCTAAGGACTCCACCAGTGTCTCTGAATGTGACTGGTTCTGAATAGCTTGTGGAATCCTGTTATGAGGGGTTACAGGAAGGGAAAAGAAAGGACTGGTCTGCTGTCCTGGCTTCGAGGGAGAACTTAAGAGGGCTTTGAATAAATATAGAGATTCAGGGAAGGAGAGGGCCCAGGGAACTAGTGAGTATGGTCATTTTAGGAAATCAGTGAATGGGGCATGGGTAGGGAGACAGGAGAGACAGGAACGGGAAGGAAAAAGCATTTATGGAGAGACATACATGTGTTCCTCACCGTCATCCTAAAAGGCAGATGCTATTATTATCTCTATTTTACAGCTGAAGAAACTGAGGCAGAGGCTAAGTGACTTATCCAGAGTCACACAATGAGCAATCTGAAATCATATATTAACTGGTGTTTTCATGATTACTGGTGCAGTGCTCTATCCACTGAGACACTAGCTTAAATTAGAAGGGTACAATAGAAAGAGAGCCTTCTGGCTCTGATGGATGAAGCAACAGAAAGCTTCCAAAGAGAGCTACCTCCTTATGACCTGACCTGCAAGTCATTTACAGAAAGCATATCAGAAAGATACAAGTAAGAGGCACTGACCCACGACACGAGAAAACCCTAGAAGGAATCCTGGGAGGGTCAGGCCAATGGGAAAGGACAGAGGTCTTGGAATAATTGTCCTATAACTGCTGAGATTCATCAGTTTGAGAGAAAGGAGCAGGAATTCAGGCATGGGGTGAAACAACTTGGCAAGAGGCATTCTGAGAAGCGTTATATATCTCAGAATGGAGACAGATACTTTAGAAGAGTTAGCTTAGGGGAGAGCTAGGTAGTCCAGTGGATAGAGCACCAGCCCTGGAGTCAGGAGGACCTGAGTTTAAATCCGGCCCCAGAGACTTAATAATTGCCTAACTGTGTGACTTTGGGCAAGACACTTAACACCATTGCCTTGCAAAAACCAAAAATAAAAAAAAAATTTTAAAAAGGAGGCACCTTACTTGTGAATGGAATAATAAGAGAAGGGATTATCTTTTATATGAACTTTGGGGAGTAACTATGGGCAATTACTCCATAAAACCACTCTGAGTCCATGTTCATGCCTTTATAAAATGAGATTGTTCATCAATCTCTTAGGTCTTTGTTTAACTCACAAATCCTATGACTTGTATATGGAGGTGATAGAAACACTATCTCCTCTTTGTTTTCCCTAATATTTTCCACTTAAAGGAAAGGTACTTTGGCTAAGGAAAAAACATTTAAATGGGAATAGTATGGGAGTAACAATAACTCTCCTTTTTAACTGGGATTAATTCTCCCTTTTAACTGGGATTCCTGATTGGCAAAGAGTAAGGAAATAATTGAGTCAATGCATCCAGATAGGCAAATTCCCAAATCCCCTGGTTTTATTTTTACGGGGTAGAAGATGCCAAGTTTCTCTGGATTTCAGGATGCTACAGAACAAGAGAGTATCAGAATGGACTGTTATTCTGAGGATTTCAGATAGCTAAAATAGGTTGAAAAGTTTAAATAATCAAGTTGGGGAACTAGAGAACGTTTTTTCTCTCTAAAGTTATGTAGTTTTCTAGTTATCCTGCCCTAGTGTATTTATTTTTGTTTTTGTTTATTCTCTTTTCCCTTGAAGATAAACTTTAGGAAACCCAGCTCTTGCAGTCTGGAATGAGTGTTAGAGAGAAAAATGGAATGAGGAAGAAGCTGTTTTGGGGAATATGGGTATTCTGGCTGCAGGCAGACAGGAGACATCAGGGATTGGATGTGCCAAGATGCCAATGAAGTTCAAGAACCATTGAGGTGAAGAAGATGGTGTCTTGAGTCAGGGTTTAGAGATCAGAGAAGGTTAAATGAAAGAAAAGAGCCCTGGTGTCAAAGGAAAGTTCTACTTCATGACTTCTGAGGAGTTGGTACTGATGGAGACTCAGAGCTGAGGACTGGAATTCTTTATTAGGTCAAATTCTTTGAACATAAAAGAAATTGTGAGAGGAGAAAACCAGGCATTGAGGGTGGGGGAAGAAGGGTTTGGTTCTTGCAGGTGGATGAGCACTCAGGCAGGGGGAAAGGCACCAGAGGAAGGGATATATGTAGTCCTCATGTCCCCTTACCAGATTAGTCAGAAGTTGCTCTAGTTCCTCACTCTTCTGTTCAGGGCAGCACAGCAATGTGAGGGGCTTCTTAGAAACCATGAGATCATAATTTTAGAGTTCAAGTGCAGTTCTCTCATTTTACAAATGAGGAAACTGAGGCCAGGATATACAAATGACTTGCCAAAACAGCCAGAAAGCTAGGTTGCACTTTGAACTACTAAGTGTTTGACAAAGTCAGAATTTGAATGCAGGCCTCATGTTCTCAATATCATGTGAACCATGCAGCTTTCTGCTGGGTGGGCTGGGGAAGACATCCCAAAGAAGAAATTCTGTGAGGGCAATGTTTCTAGTCCTGCATAGAAGAGAGTCTGAGGGCTCAAGGGCAGGAAATATCATGTTCAGTCCCCACCCCAGGATTCTCTGGCTCATTGTCACCTAGGCTCCCTTCTCACACAGAAAGGCCAGAGCCCTGCCAGGTAAAAGAATGAGGAGAGGCCCCAGGGTCTCTATACTTTGTATAGCTACTCTCTGACCAACTGCCTTGCCCACCTCCCCTGCCAATTTCAGCAGAGAAATAACAGCTGCTTCATCTAATTAGCATGAATCCCAGCTGGAGGAGCCAGGCCGAGGAGCAGCAGGACAGAAGGAGGGGTTGGGGGAGACAGACGATAGAGGAATAAGCCACTGCAGGAAGCTGAGTAGAGAAGGAGATGCTAATGGTATTGATTGAAAGGCTTGGCTCCCCCCATTAGCCTCCAGATTCTATTTCTTATTGCAAGGCTTCCTTTCGGTAGCACAGATGGATAGGAGATTGAAGGGGTAGACAGAAGAAGGGTCCTGAGGAGTTAGGGGGATTATGGGGAAGGAGGTAAGTGTCCACTTGACAAAGGGCCTTAAGGATTAGACCAGGAAGTGCTTGAGGGGCCAGAATGAGAGGATGGGGCCTGAGGGAGTAGGCAGAAAGAGAAGAGAATAGGGATCTTTGGTCCATAATATTTTACAATTAGAAGGGAGCTTAGAGATCATTTAGTCCAATACCCTCATTTTACAGATGAATAAAATGAGCCCTGAAGAGAAGTGGGGCTAGAGAATGGGAAAGAAAGAGATGGGAAGAGTTGAAGACAGACACATGTGACATGCAGTGGCTCAGGGCTGCTAATGGGCCCAGCATTGACTGTATGTTGATATTCAACAATCATCTCTGCTTCTATGGGCTTGGAGGAGGAGAGTGGGCAGCTCAGTTCTCAGTTCTAAAGTTCTTTGTGACTTTCAAGATGTTAAGCTGCTCTCCTTACCAAAGATGGTGGAACCCCACTATCCCCCTATCTTTCCACTTCCAGATGCTATAGGTACCATGATGCCTGGAAAACCCTAAAATGCAAATGCCCAAGGGAAGGATGGAACTTTCACAAATTCTGTTCCATACATCCATTTCCTTCTATTTCTACTGCATAGATCCTAGCCCAAGCCTTCAATATCCCATTCTTGGGGTAGAGAAACAGTTTCCTAAATGTTTTTTTAATTTAAACTTTTTGTTGTTCAGTCATTTTTAGCTCATCAAGACCCCATCTGAGGTTTCTTGGCAAAGATTCTGGAGTGGTTTGCCATTTCCTTCTCCAGCTTATTTTACAGAGGAGGAAACTGAGGCAAACAGGTTTAAGTGATTTACTCAGAGTCAGAAAAGTTATAGTAAACATCTGAGTATAAAAATGATCAAGTATCTAACGTGGGCAAGTTATTATGTGAGGCATGGGGTATAAAGATAAAATTACCCTTGCCCTTTAAGGGCTTATATTCCACTATATACAAATAAATATCAAATAATTTAAGGAAGAAGAGAGAACACTGTGGGAAACTTGGAGAGGTTTCCTATATATGGTGGTGTTTGAGATAATCTTTCATGAGTATCTTTGTGAATATCTTTGTGCTCCAATCAATTCATCCTACATGGTCAAATCTATCTTCCTAAAAATTCTATTATGTTGTAATATTGCTCAGAAATCTTCAGTGGCTCCCTATTAACTAGAGAATCAAGTCTATCCTCTTTACCTGGTGGTCAAGGTTTTTTATGATTTGACTCTTTAGACTTTTGAAACTATGTTCTCTGAACTTCGTTCTCTCTGAACTTTTGGTTCTAGGAGACGATTCCAAGGTACCTTCTGCCTTTAATTTCTAATACTAAAATCGTCCATCCTTAAAACTCCCATGATTTCCTATCACATTGCCTATATGCCTATATTCTTTATAACCATATTCTATAACTTGGGAGACATTATCCACAGTGAATATCTGTAATATATATTCTATTCTGGTCAGACTAGACTACTTTTCATTCTTGAAAGGATATTGCAATCTCTCACTGTCTTTGTTTCTATTTCCTTGTATTTTCTTCTTTCTTATTGTTTGCCTAATTCATTTTAGAGGTAGGATGACTATCACATATTTCTTGACAAAACATTTGCCATTGTATCCAAAGACAACATCGTTCCCAAATTCCTTCCTTATTTACATTTTGCTCCTGGAAGTTTGACTCTCCCCAGGAGGGTAAAAGGAGAGATCCTGTATTAATAGGGGACAAGTACTTGTAATCTATTAGATTACAACAGTTTCTAATACTGTGGATAAAGGACTCTGGTGCTGAGCTGCCCACCTTTTCCTGGTAATTAAAACCCACAAGCACACTCACCTAATTTCACTTGGAGTGGGGATGGTTTGTAATTCATGGCTACAGACTCTCCTTCCCGGGCATCACAGTCTCCATCTGAGATGGATGCAGCTGCTGGATCCTGGGGAGAGAAAATATTTGGGAAGAGGTGGCTAAGAGTCAAATGAAAGGACTTAAATACATTGATTTACCTTTCTGACTCAGGATCTCTTGAGGGAAAAATTGATGAGGACAGTGACTTGCCCCCCCCCTTCCCCAAACTCCAATGGAGGGAGATAGTTTGAAGCCCATTAACTATCTTGCTATGTTCTACAAATCCTTCAAGGTTCAACTCAGTTTCCACCTTTATAAAATGTTCCTCAGTGACTCCAACTTGCCCAAATCTTTCCTTCCTCTGGTCACAATATATATCAACTTGTGCATACTTACAGACCCAGATTAGAAGGGTTTGGGGATGGGGTGGAAGGGAGCCCTTTAAGACCTGTCCAGTCCAAGGACAGTTCTATTTTTTTCAGACATCCAATTCTTTTGTGGCTTACTCGGGGTCAAACCTTTATGTACCTTGTTCACAATCAATTTTCTGGTCCCACAAGGATAATTACACAGGGAGTAGCTTCAAGGTCTCTTGCCTCTGGCTGGGACCCCCATGGAACCTGCCTCCAGAGCCTGCCTTCCTAGCCCAGACTGAATTTTGGCCAACGGCACAGCCCAGGGTTTGGTTCTCCCAATTAATTTCTTCTTAGTGCCAGAGGGATATCGACAGGAGCAATAGGATGGAAGCCAACACTTCATTGTCTGGCCTGACTGGTGGGTAAACTGGGAGCATTTTGAATTACTGCAAGGGAACAAGGTTTTGCTCCCTTCACGGGAAAAGGTGGAGCCTGAGGGGAAGGGAGCTGGCTTCTCATCCTACTCCATCCCGATGCTTTTGTTTTCCTACTGCTAATAGCAGATGCAAACCCAGCAATGTGCCATGCAGCTGCTACAAGCATACCAAAACACAACTGTTTTCTGAACCAAAGTCCTAAATCTAAAGTGGTCTATTCCAATGGGCCCTATGGACAAATCATAAATCTCTTCCTTCTAAATTAATGTTCAAACATTTGTCACAATTACTCTCCAACTTAACCTCTGCGAAGTTCATATCATCCCAATTATATTGCCCTCTCTCCATCTTTTTCTATTTCAAAACTATCTTCAGGAAATTCTTCCCTTTTTTTTCTTGTAAAATTGTATTTGATCCAAATCACATTCATTTCCAAATATTCCTTCTCCAATTTCTTAGGTGGCAAGTTTGTGATGCTGTTGTTGAGTCATTTTCAGTCTTGTCTCACTGTATATGATCCCATTTGAGGTTTTCTTAGCAGAGATACTGGAGTGGTTTGTTTTCTCCAGTTCACTTTACAGATGAGGAAACTGAGGCAAACAGGGTTAAATGACTTCTCCAGGTCACATAGTTAAGCAACTGAGCCTGGATTAGAATTTAGGAAGATTAGTGTTCCTAATATCCTATCCCCTATACCACTAGCTACCTTTGTAGGATGACTTTTAAAAAATTCAGGAAAATGAACTAAGATATTTACCATTAGATATTTCAAAGTCATATTCCCCCTTTCTGCAAAAAAAGAAGAAAATCATTTTCTCAATCACTCCAAGGTCAAACTTCTTTATTATATAATCATATGTTTCAGTTTCAACATTTTGTTGACTTCACTTTGCATTAGTTCACATCTTTTCATGCTTCTCTGAATTCTTCATCTTTATAATTTCTTACAGCTAAGTAATATTCCATTAAATTCCTATACATTTTCTTTAGCCATTCCTCAGCTATTGGGTTTCTCTTTTCTTCTGGTTCTTTCCTACCACAGAAAGTAATGCTGGGAATAATTTGGAACATAAAAGAACTCTTCTTTAATCTTGTTGGGGTAAATGCCTAAAAATTCTTCCACATTTTTCAATGACAATAGCAACTGGCTTACAGTCTTCCTTTCAACCTATTGTTTTCATTTTTGGAGTAGTAGAAAGAATGTTGAATTTGGAGACATTAGTCTTGAATTCAAATCCTGACTCCCCTGGGAATGATTTTGGATAGGCAATTTCCCTCTTTGGACTTCAGTTTTCCCAACTGTTTTTTATTTTAAATTTTTTATTTTCAGTTCCAAATTCTCTTCCTTCTTCCATCCTTCCCCAACCCTTTGAGAAGATGAAAAATACAATATCCATTCAGTTTCCTCATTTGCAGAATGAGGGTTTGGGCTGAATTAGCTAACTTCTTCTACATTTCCCTTATTCTTCTACATCTATGATGCTATTCCCCTAACCCCTACAAATAAAATTATCTAGAAAACCTCTATATCTATAAAGTATCCTTTTCCCACTTGAACTCTGCAAAGGAAATTTTCTATGCATAAAATCTTTATTGAACTTCTACCTCCCCATTTTATACCTCAATTGAGAATGAAAGTTATTGCATATGTTACAGATTTTTCTATGATCTTAATATATACAAGAGATAGAGGAAAGCTCTAAATATTGCTCTAAAGCAATCCAACTTTTTTGTGACCCTTCATGGGATTTTCTTGGCAAGGTACTGGAATGGTTTGCCATTTCCTTCACTAGCTCATTTTATAGATGAGGAATCTGGGGCAAAGTTAAGTGACTTGCTCAGTTCACACAGATAGGAAGTGTCTGAGGCCAGATTTGAACTCAGGAAGATGAACTTACTTGTCCCCCCATTTGTCCAATCTCTATCTACTTCTCAGTTAACTATGACTAAAAAGATGTCATTGTGCTGTATATAAATCATTAGGGAAGCTTGATTACTTCCTTTTAATATTTTAATCAAGGATAATGTGCTTCAAAAAGATTTTGTATAAATCTTTATGCCATACAAGGATGTTTTCCAAAGGCACAAGGACAAACTCAAGCCTGTCAAAGGTCCTTCTCCTATCCCTAAGCCTAATGCTATAAGAAATAGCATGGACTGGAGCATGGAGTTTGATCTGTTTAAATGCTGACTTTGCCATTACCCTGCCATAACACAGTAAACAAATCACTTATCCTCTCTGAATGTCAGCATTCTCATTTGTAAAATGAGGATAATAATACTTGCATTATCATATTGTATCATAGTATTGTCATAGACTACAGAAATTAGGAAAAGAAGGGAACTTAGAAGATTCTTTGAGGAGAATGCTTTGTAAACTATAGAATAATATATAAATGTAAATTACCCATTATCACAGCCGATTTCCCCTGTGATCTACCAACAGTAGAGAAAATGGGAAGTGCAAAGTATTTCAATAGCAGGGATGAGGAGGATTAGACATGAGTATAAACTCACACAAATTCTAGTCAAATGGACATTGGCCTCTGTTTCTTTTACGTTGAACCAGATCTGAGGAAAGGTGGTAGCTTGAATAGAATCAATGGCTTGAAGATGAACCTGTGAGAAGGCCTGATGTTTGTCCTTCGTTTGTCCTTTTTGACAAGCACATGAACTGGGTTCAGTGGCCAGATAAGAATAAGGTTGACTGGAAATATCCCTGCATGAGGCAATCAAGGTTGAGTTATTTGCCCAAGGTCACACAATAAATAAGAAATTGAGGTCAGATTTGATCTCAGGTCCTCTAGACTTTAGAACCATCATTCTTCATACTGCACCATCTAGCTACCCCTGTGAGGAGTCATAAATAATTTTTATGACTGAATTCCAAAGGCATTTCTATCAGAAAGCAGGAAACCTGGCCTTATACTATAATTTTCTCTACACCTATGGAGAAAACACTCACCAAAACTAGTAAGTTAGCAATGCTTGTCTTGCTATCTCTTGTTCCAATATCAATCCTTGTCCCTTTCTACCTTCTGGAAAATAATGCCCTCACCTCTATTCCATTAACCAGATCTATAATCCTCACCTTCAAAGGCAATGCCCATCCTCTATCCACCCCATTCAGTGGTTCCTCCTTGAGTTTTTGCAAAGGCTCTTCAAATCCATATGTGAATACATAAATAAGCAAGTGTACCTCCTAAACATTAAATGAAAATTAGATCTCAAACACATTTCTTCCTACTTTTAAAAATTTAATTAGATACTGTTGTGATTAATAAAATTCAGGTTGATTTAAAAGCCATCACTGAATTCAAAGGTTTTTTTCCCTTTAATGTTTATGTTTCTTCCTCAATCATGTGGATGTCTACTAAATATTTTTATGTTAAAAAGGAGTCCTGGGGCAGCTAGGTGGCCCAGTAGATAGAGCACTGACCCTGGAGTCAGGAGTACCTGAGTTCAAACGCAGACTCAGACACTTAATAATTACCTAGCTGTGTGGCCTTGGGCAAGCCACTTAACCCCATTGCCTTGCAAAAAAAAAAAGTCCTCATACTCAAAAAGCTTGGGAATCACTGCTCAAAACCAGTTTTCTTCACTATTTTTCCTCTATTTTTATTTTCTCCCTTGCTTTCATCTAGCTATCAGGAGGGCTTTATATGAAAAGCTAATTCACTCAGAAGTTAATGACAGGTCAGGTCATCCATCCATCTCAGGGGAATAAGCATTTGAAGTTCCAGAGGGACATTTCAAGCAATCTGGTAGGCTAGTGGGGAGTCCTGTATGTCTTTCAAGTTCAGCTATTCAGGCAGCTCCTTTCTCTGCCCATACTTTACAGAACTGGTCAGACAGAAGGATGGGCTGGCCTAAATTAGAAGGGACAGCCCCTGCAGGTCCAAGCTCCATAATGACCTCAGCACTGGGTCCATTGTATCTGATGGTTCAATAAAGTAGGAAAATGTAACAGTCCCACTGACTTCTGTTCCTTTTGAAATAAGGGGGTAGGAATCCAGGGAGTTTGCTAAAGAAGAAAAAAAAATGGACCAAAATATTGAGCCTTTTTTACCCCCAGCATTTACTGATCTGGTCACTCTTGAAATTCCTCTAACTCTTAAGTCTGAACCGTACACTCCTGCCCTTGATGCTATGCTGTTGCTTTCCCTCACAGTGACTGAGTGGTCTCTAGGTACAGGGTCCCAATCTGCTTCTCCATCTTCTTTTCAGCAGAGTTGTCACAGGGCTTCATGGGGATGAGTGGTGGGCTGGGTCTGTTAATTTGGTCTTGATTGATTCTCAAACACTTGGGAGGAGATGGACCGGAAGTAAATTTGAGAAATTCTATGGTTTGCCAACCTTCCCTTTTCCCTTTCCACAGTGTAGTGCCAAAGTAGTTCTTTAGCTTGGCATAGCTGAAGAGCAAGAGGGGACCAGGTGTTCAAGTGGCAAGTATCAGAACCATTTTGTCTGATCCCTAAGAGCAGTGGATGGGAGGAGAAAGAGGGAGGTAACTTAGTAGAGAGATAGTAGCCTAGGTACAGTTGTCAAGCTAGGCTGGGCTGGCATTTCTAAAATATAGACAAATACTTTGAGGTGGGAGTAGGGGAAGGAGAGTTAATTCATGATGAAACTACTGGCAGTAGCCACAGGACCCAGAAAAAAACAATGCTGAGAGATTAAGAGAGTAAAATATGGAGGAAATCTCAACTGTGAGATGCGGACAAGGAAATACAAAAGGGCAAAAGAAAGAGGCCATTTGAATTTGAAGAGATGCAGCTACTGTGTAAACACAGAAGTCAGGCAGGATAAACATACAGGAGAGGGATGCCTTCAGGTGTTCTAAGGAATCCTTTGGAATGTTGTAGAGAGCTCAGGTGTCCAAAAGCTGGGGCTGCTGGTGGGTGCAAAGGTTCCTATAAAGAGGGCTGGCTTCAAAGGTGACCAGGCTGGGTCTAAGCTGGGTGCCTTTTTTTGTGGGATTTAGAACCCCAGCAAAGCCTGACAAGTAGAACTGCCTTGACCAACACTTCTGTGGAGAAACTTCTATCACCCAGTTTTTCAAGGGAGGGCCCAATTGGCCATCCAAGTCCTAATTTCCATATGCCTAATTTTAATGTCCATTAGTTACTTGATCTACTTTGTCTAAAAATCAATCTTCCCTTCTATTTTGCTAGCTGGTTTATAATCTCAGTACTTGCTGTCTCCCTAATGTAAGGAAGAGTAGGCCAGGGAGATTTTAGCACCTGGTGGGATCTGATTTAGGTTATCTTCCAATGTATAGCAAGGACACTTCTCAGTCCAAACCTCCTGGCAGGTGCTTGATGGATCACACTTTTCCCTTCCTCGTCCCAGTCCCCATATGTGCAAAAGACTATACTAAGACAGTGGAAGAAGGTAAAAAAGGAGGAAGAAGAGGGTTTAGAAAATATGATCTTGTCTCTAGGTGAACTTCTTAGCAAGATGTTTCTGTTTCCAGAACTATGTAGGTTATTCTAGGATTGTCACTTGTAGCTCTTTTCAGTGGTCCCATAGAGACAAATACATATTATATTGGTGCCTCAAATGACTGGCACTTCCCATCAGAGAGTTGAAGCTTCCTGAAGCAGATGATCTGACCTTACTCCTTGCGGGTAAGAAGTGGCTCTAGTTCTGATATCCAGTAAGCAAAGGGTTTGTGGATTAAATAGAAGGAAGAGCACATGCTTCCAACCTGGGGAGAAGACTAAACCAGAATAAATTAATCCTTGACCTCTTCAGCATCTGAAATTGCTTACACTTCTCGTACATAGACCCTTCTCTCTGGACTTTCATGATACCGTTCTCTTTCTAGCTTTCCTACTTGTTTGAGACCACCTCCCCCTTCAAAAAAACCTCCTTTGTGACTGTCCAAGTTTTGAGCCTCCTATACTTTGTCTCATAGTGATCCGCTTAGCTTCCAGAGGCTAGGCTCAACTCCTAGTTTTCAGTTATCATCTTTATATAGATGAATCTTTATAGAAGTGTCCTTGCTATTCAATGGAAGATAAACAACCTAAGTCAGGTCCCACCAGGTGCTAAAATGTGGATCTATACGTCCAGCCCTAGTCTCTCTCCTAAGATCCAGGCACCATTAACAATTGCTCATTGGATATATCCAAATGAATATTCAAATAGTATCTCAAACTCAACAGGTCTAAAACAGAACTCATTGTCATATAACTTAAATTTACTCCTCCCTACCACTTCTCAGACTGGTCAATATGACCAGAAAGGACAATGACCAATGTTGGAAGGGATGTGGGAAATCTGGGACACTAATACATTGTTGATGGAGCTGTGAACTCATTCAACCTTTCTGGAGAGCAATTTGGAGTTATGCCCAAAGGGTAACAAAAATGTGCACACCCTCTGATCCAGCAATACCACAGGTCTATACCCTGAAGAGATTATGGAAAAAGGGTAAAAAAATCACTTGTACAAAAATATTCATAGCAGCCCTGTTTGTGGTGGCAAAGAATTGGAAACTAAGTGAATGTCCTTTAATTGGGGAATGACTTAAACTGTGGCATATGTATGTCATGGAACACTATTGTTCTATTAGAAGTTAGGAGGGATGGGAATTTGAGGAATTCAGGATTTGCATGAACTGATGTTGAGTGAGATGAGCAGAACCAGAAGAACACTGTATACCCTAACAACAACATGGGGGTGAGGATCAACCTTGATGGACTTGCTCATTCCATCAGTGAATCAATCAGGGACAATTTTGGGCTATCTTCGATGGAGAATACCATCTGTATCCAAAGAAAGAATTGTGGAGTTTGAACAAAGACCAAAGACCAATTTAGAAATTTAGAAAAAAAAAGTATATTATTATGTAATTTTGCTATCTCTTATACTCTACTTTTCTTCCTTAAGGATATGATTTCTCTCTCATCACATTCAACTGAGATCAATGTATACCATGGTAACAATGTAAAGACTAACAGACTGCCTTCTGTGGGGACTGGGGGAGGGAAGCAAGATAAGGGGAAAAATTGTAAAACTCAAAATAAATAAAATCTTTCTTTAAAAAAATTTACAGGGGTGGCTAGGTGGCACAGTGGATAAAGCACCAGCCCTGGAGTCAGTAATACCTGGGTTCAAATCCGATCTCAGACACTTAATAATTACCTAGCTGTGTGGCCTTGGGCAAGCCACTTAACCCCGTTTGCCTTGCAAAAAAAAAAAACCCCAAAAAAACTAAAACAAAAAAATTTACTCCTCCATCAAACTTTAACATATTTTTGTGGAGAGAACTGCCACTCTTCCAAGTCATATAGGTTCATTCTGTTATAATCAACTCTTCCCTCTTTTTTACCTGCCTCCTACTCCCATCCAATCAGTTGATGCTACTTACACAAGATTTCTTGCATTCATTTTCTTTTCACATGATCACCACTCTATTTCAGACCCTGGACTGAATATCCTGATTTGACACTCAGCTTCTAGTCTCTCCCCTTTTACATACTTATTCTCCACAAAATTGCCAAAAATATCTTCCATGACTCCTCTATTAGGGAACTTCAAAAGCTTCCTGTTGTCTCTAAGATAAAATACAATTGTCTTGATATGTGAAGCCCTTTACAATTTGGCTACTGTCTACCTTTCTAGGCTTATTACCATTACCACTTAGAATTTATATTTCAACCAAAGTGGTTTGCTCTTCTCATAATTAATATTTTCATCTATCACTCCTATGCCTTTGTACAGACTATTCCTGGTGTGTGGAATGGACTTCCTTCAGACTTTGGCTTATGTGCTTTTTTTTTATGGAAAGAATTCCTGATTCTCCCTAACTTTTGATGCTGTTTACAAGTTGTAAACCCTTAATAAAATATATGCTCCCAGAGGGCTGGGACTTTTACTTTCATCTTTTTTATTTCCAGTCCCTAAGGCAGTTCTTTGTACATGGTAGATACTTTGTAAAAGTTTAATTCATGGGATTGCCACATAATGATAGCTAACATTTAATTTAGCACTTTAGTGGATTCTTCAGTATTCCTTAGTGTATTCCTATTTTATAGGAAAAATCTATTATTTTCTGGTTCTGGCTAACCCTGCTGAGATCTATTGTGCCATACCACCCAGTTTCTAAGCCTACTCACTTCTCAAGCTCATACTTCTCCTACCTCAGTCACCTGATGGGAGATATGAGATAAAAGACTGTTCTGAGAAAACTGTGTCAAAATTGGATTTCTCAAAGAAAATAGCACTTAGTCATGGATGTCAAGCCTAGAAAGCACAACTGAAGTCTATAAGGAGCAAAAAACTCCAAGCAAACTTCTTTAATTTCATAAACCTGCACCATAAAGTTCACAAATGACTTTTCCAGAATTCATTTAAGGTAAAGACCACTGCAGGAAGCCTAGGTGAGATGCTCAAGATGACAACCTACTAGTCTTTGGTGGTTGTTGAGTCTACCCAGAAACTCCCAGAGGGAGAAATCTAGCCATCACTACCCTTATAACAAAGAAGAGGAAAATTGAGGCATAAAAATTCTAACAGTAGACCCCAGTAGATTTTCTCTATAATACTGTTATCTGAGAATGAGAATAACAACTGCCTGATAGGCTAACCATACCAAATAAAGCATATATTGGCACGTGGGCTGGGGGTGGGGAACGGGATATGGTATTTCAAATTAATGTAATGATAAATAGCACTTTATCAGGGTTCTAGAACCTTGAATTTCTCAAACATCACTCCTCTGAAGGAGGGCACTTTTAAATGAATTTTTAGAATAGTGGAACTTCAATTCTGTGAAGGAACTAAGAATCTTCCCCAGATTATTAAAAAATAAGCTATTCCCCAAATGGTCAAAGGATATGCAAAGGCAATTTACAGATGAGGAGATCAAAGCAATCCATAGTCATATGAAAAAATTGCTCTAAATCATTATTAGAGAAATGCAAATTAAAGCTTCTCTGAGGTACCATCTAATAAGTATCAGATTGGCCAATATGACCAGAAAGGACAAAGTTCAATGTTGGAAGGGTTGTGGGAAATCTGGGACACTAAAATATTGTTGGTGGAGCTGTGAACTCATCCAACCTTTCTGGAGAGCAACCTGGATTTATGCCCAAAAGGCAATAAAAATGTGCATACCCTTTGATTTAGCAATACCACTACTGGGTATATGAAAAAGGGTTAAAAACATCACTTGTACAAAAATATTCATAGCAGCCCTGTTTGTAGTAGCAAAGAAGTGAAAATCGAGTGACTGTCCATCAATTAGGGAATGGCTGAAAAAATTATGGTATATGCATGTTATGGAACACTTCTATTAGAAACCAAGAGGGATGGGATTTCAGAGAAGCCTGGAAAGACTTGCATGAACTGATGTTGAATGAGATGTGCAGAACTAGAAGAACATTGTACACTGTAACAGCAACATGGGGGTGATGATCAACCTTAATGGACTTGCTCATTTCATCAATGCAACAATCAGGGACAATTTCATAATACCTGCGATGGAGAATACCATTGGTATCCAGAGAAAGAATTGTAGAGTTTAAACAAGGGCCAATTACCTTGAATTTTTTTTAAAAAAAAGGTGTCTTATGTACTACATAATTTTACTGTCTCTAATATTTTATTTTTATTTTGTTCTCAAGGATATAATTTCTCTCTCAACACATTCAATTTTGATCAATGTACAGCCTAGAAACAATGTAAAGATTATCAGACAGCCTTCTGTAGGAGGGATGGGGGAGGGTGAGGGAAAATTGCAAAATTCAAAATCTTACAAAAAATGATAGGTAAAAACTACTATTGTATATAACTAGAAAACAAATAAAATTTTAATAAAATAATAAAAAAATAATTTCCCCCAGAAAATAGAAGACCAGAGAAATGCAGATCAAGACTAGAGGTGAGATGAGAACATAGATATTCTAATGAACCACCAGTTCACTGCATTTATTCTGAAGGAAGATTTGGGAAACAACAAAGCACAGGGATAAAAAGGAATTTCTCTGAGTGGAAAGCATTCATTTCAGGGATGCCTAGAGACTGGTACATTATAATTTATAATTTTCCTTAGTAATCTGAAAAAGGGATTGCAGATGGGGTGGCTAGGTGGCAAAGCATCGGCCTTGGAGTCAGGAGTACCTGGGTTCAAATCCGGTCTCAGACACTTAATAATTACCTAGCTGTGTGGCCTTGGGCAAGCCACTTAACCCCCATTTGCCCTGCAAAAACCTTAAAAAAAAAAAAAGAAAAAGGAAAAAAAGGGATTGCAGAGTGAAATTGCCAGGTCTGTTGAAGATACTTTTCTGAAAAGCAAGAAACCAAGCTAAGAATGGTTTAGAGAGTTGCAGACCTATAGGATGCTTTTGTGAGGTAAAGTGTAAGGTAATGGATTAAACAAAAGGCTAACCAAACAATACTGAAAGGCAATGGGTTCTAAGTTATCAGCAATGATCCAGGAAAAGGACATACCTGCTCCCTAAATACAATAGTCCAGTAACTCACTGCAGCCAAAGACTGCAAAGTTGGCCATTGTCAAAAATGGGACCAAAGACAGAATGAAAATGATTTTTTTCTTTCCTTGTGTAAATCAAGGAACAAACATGTGAGCTGCTGCCTCTCTTCTTCTCACCATTCTCTACTTTCAGGAATACCAATACATGTCTGATCATTGTATTGCAAGGCTTGATATAATAAAGTTGGAGAAGGGCAATAAAATGATTAAGGGGGATTGAAGGATTGGATGATGGAGAGGCTACCAAAGGATAGACTAATATAATTAGAACTCTTCAGTCTGCAAGATGAAGCTTGAAAGGTGAAAGGACCAAAGTTTATAAAACCATGCAGGTATAAATGAGATATATCTGAACTTGTTCCCAAATTCCAGAATTCTCCCACCTAGGAAGATGGTAAGGTTAAGCTCTGGGGTTGATTAGATCTGGGAGCCCTAAAAGGAGAAATGTAGAAATTGTATGACTATAGGGGGAAGGACAGGAATAAGAATTTATATTGTCTATTGTTGTTCAGTTGCATCTGACTCTTTGTAACCCCCGTTTGGGGTGTTCTTGGCAGGGATATTGGAAAGATTTGCCATTTTTTTCTCCAGCTTATATTAAAGATAAGAAAACTGAGGCAAATAAAGTGACTTGTTGAGTATTTGAGGACAGAATTGAACTCTTCCTGACTCCAAGTCTGGCACTCTTATCTGAGTCACCTACTGTACCTATATAGCAATATACTAAATGCTTTACAAATATCTCATTTTTTATAATTTGAGGGAGGTCTTTTTTTTTAGTTTTTTTTTTTGCAAGGCAAACGGGGTTAAGTGGCTTGCCCAAGGCCACACAGCTAGGTAATTATTAAGTGTCTGAGACCGGATTTGAACCCAGGTACTCCTGACTCCAGGGCCGGTGCTTTATCCACTGTGCCACCTAGCCGCCCCTGAGGGAGGTCTTAAAAGTCCCATTTTAAAGTTGAGGAAAATAAGACAAATGGAGGTCAGGTGGCTTGTTCAAGGTCATATAGCTAGCTATTAAGTGTCTTGAGGTCAAATTTGAATTCAGGTCTTTCTGACTCCACATCCAAAAAACTCTGAGTGGTATGGTGGCACCCTAGTTGCCTATATTAGCAATTCCAGGACTATTAAAATCTAATTAAAATTTGTCCTGGTTCCAAGATGTCTTAAAATAGATTTGCCAGGGTGGCTAGGTGGTACAGTGGATAAAACACCGGCCCTGGAGTCAGGAGTGCCTGGGTTCAAATCCTGTCTCAGACACTTAATAATTACCTAGCTGTGTGGCCTTGGGCAAGCCACTTAACCCCGTTTGCCTTGCAAAAACCTAAAAAAAAAATTTGCCCACTGTAGAGACACAGAGTTATACGTTAGATAGCCTCAAATATATACACATTATATGATGACAGGCACAATTACTTTTCAAATTTCTCTTCCTTAAGGAACTATCTCTGGACAATGGGTTGTATTGAGAGAGGATCCATTGAGCTTTGTCTCAGAAGTATAGATGCAAATATACTCTCATGGTATAGGAGAAGGCTTGAATTTTAGTGCTGACATTTACTGACTGAATGCCTCTGGGTGAGTCATGTATTTTCTGGATCTTAGTTTCCCTATCAAATGTAGTTGATAATACTTTCACTCAGGATTTTAGAGGGCTGTGTTATTTTCAAAGTTCTACAAAATATGATCTATTATTATTTTAAATATTCCAAAGTCTGCAAGAGACCAAAATTAAAGGCTGCATAAAAATAAAGAAAAAAGAAAGCCTTTTAAACACAAGGAGCTGTCATCCTAGATCCTGTGTCCTGGTTTGGCCAGAATCCAGGGTCACCTTTAAGTCTCTGACTTTCTCTTAAGTTGTAAATGCCTTCTGAAAAAGCCCAAACTTTCAGGGTACCTAGAAATAGTAAATATAAAGGTCAGAAAGAAAATACTTCCTAGCATTTTTGCTCCTTATGTTACCCTGAAACAGGTCTGACTTTTGGTTTCCATATCATAGTCTTTGTTATTGTTGTTGAGTCATTTCATTTGTGCCCGACTCTCCATGACCCCATCTGGGGCCTTCTTGGCAAAGATATGGGAGTGGTTTGCAAATCATTTTCTGATGCAGCAATTTTCCCAATGAGGATCTGAGGCAAACAGGATTGAGTGAGTGAACTGTTCTAGACTGCTTGGCCATCCCTGCTTTTTGTCATATGAGAATGGGTTTAAGGAACTAGGGAGTTATACTTGGTAAAAATTGAGGGGAGACCTGACAATTGTCCCCAGATGTGGGACAGATTGTTATAGAAGAGAGATTTAACTTATCTTGTCTAGCCCAGTAGGGAAAACTAGTACTGATGGGTGTAAGCTTTAAGGAAATAGTTTTCAGTTTCATTATACAAAAGAACTGTCCAATGTAAGAATGAGCTTTTTTATAAGAAAGTAAATTTCCCATTTTTCAGTTGTTCAGGAAGAGACCATGCACTTTGGAAGGGAATGATTGTAGAGGGAGTTCACAACAATGATAGCAGTTTGACTGGATGACTTCTAAAGTCTTTTCAAATATCACTACCCACAACAATAATGGAAGGTATCAAGCTTTATTTTACAGCTTTTTATGAAATCTCCAGGAGTTAGTGTGTATGTATATCTTCATTTTGCAGATGAGAAAACTGAAGTTCAGGAGAGGTTTCATGGTGAATCTCCCATCTCCAAATCCAATATACTAGTCATTATGCCAAACCCTCCTTTCATAGGTATAACATTTTTACTCTTAATTGTGAGGCACAGATTAAGTGTTAGAAATCTAGGGTTCACTCACTTTTAGAGGTCAGTATCATAGATAACAAGCATAGTCTCCCTTAAAATTCCTTGGCATCTCCATCATAGCCAAGGCACTGAAGGGGGGCAATCATGGAGCTGAGTCAGGATTATCTTACTGTCATTTTTTTAAAATTTATTTTTATTAAAGATATTATTTGAGTTTTACAATTTTCCCCCCAATCTTGCTTCCCACCCCCACCCCCACAGAAAGCACTGTCAGTCTTTACTTTGTTTCCATGTTGTACCTTGATCCAAATTGGGTGTGATGAGAGAGTTCTTTTCTTAAAGAAGTCTAAGAGGTAACAAAATCAGACAATAAGATATGTTTTTTCCTAAATTAAAGGGAATAGTCCTTGCACTTTGTTCAAACTCCACAGCTCCTTATCTGGATACAGATGGCACTCTCCTTTGCAGATAGCCCAAAATTGTTCCCGATTGTTGCACTGATGGAATGAGCAAGTCCTGCAAGGTTGAACATCACTCCCATGTTGCTGTTAGGGTATATAGTGTTTTTCTGGTTCTGCTCATCTCACTCAGCATCAGTTCATGCAAATCCCTCCAGGCTTCCCTTAAATCCCGTCCCTCCTGGTTTCTAATAGAACAATAGTATTCCATGACATACATATACCACAGTTTGCTAAGCCATTTCCCAATTGAAGGACATTTACTAGATTTCCAATTCTTTGCCACCACAAACAGGGCTGCTATAAATATTTTTTGTACAAGTAATGTTTTTACCCTTTTTCCTCATCTCTTCAGGGTATAGACCCAGTAGTGGTATTGCTGGGTCAAAGGCTATGCACATTTTTGTTGCCCTTTGGGCATAGTTCCAAATAGCTCTCCAGAAAGGTTGGATGAGTTCACAGCTCCACCAACATTGTAATAGTGTCCCAGATTTCCCACAATCCTTCCAACAATGATCATTATCCTTCCTGGTCATATTGGCCAGTCTGAGAGGTGTGAGGTGGTACCTCAGAGAAGCTTTAATTAGCATTTCTCTAATAATCAATGATTTAGAGCATTTTTTCATATGGCTATGGATTGCTTTGATCTCCTCATCTGTAAATTGCCTTTGCATATCCTTTGACCATTTGTCAATTGGGGAATGGCTTTTTGTTTTAAAAATATGACTCAGTTCTCTGTATATTTTAAAAACGAGTCCTTTGTCAGAATCATTAGTTGTAAAGATTGTTTCCCAATTTACTACATTTCTTTTGATCTTGGTTACATTGGTTTTATGTGTGCAAAAGCTTTTTAATTTAATGTAATCAAAATCATCTAATTGGTTTTTGGTGATGTTCTCCAACACTTCCTTAGTCATAAACTGCTCCCCTTTCCATAGATCTGACAGGTAGACTAGTACTTGGTCTTCTAATTTGCTTATAGTATTGTTTTTTATGTCTATGTCCTGTAACCATTTGGATCTTATCTTGGTAAAGGGTGTGAGGTGTTGGTCTAATCTAAGTTTCTTCCATACTAACTTCCAATTATCCCAGCAATTTTTATCAAAGAGGGAGTTTTTATCCCAATGGCCAGACTCTTTGGGTTTATCAAACAGCAGATAACTATAATCATCTCCTGCTTTTACACCTAGGCTATTCCACTGGTTCACCACTCTATTTCTTAGCCAATACCAAACAGTTTTGATGACTGATGCTTTATAATTTTAGATCCGATAGGGCTAAGCCCTTTTTTCATTAAACTCCTGGCAATTCTTGACTTTTTATTTCTCCATATTACTGTAATTTTTTAATGAGAAGAATTATATCCCCTCTGCCTACATAGGGAAGCTGATGCCAAGAGGTTAATTGGGTCAGATTCAGGAATAGAACCCAGGTCTCATTCCCCTATTCCTCCATTTAAATACTCTGCATGAAGTCAAGCTGTCAATGGGAAACCCCTGTAAGAAAATGCAAAAGTACAAATCTTTTTCAGTTACCCATCATTTATTAAGTGCATTGTTAAACATTTAATAGAATGTTTATGATGTTCTTGTTGAAAAGATGGAGAAATGTGTATTTAATGACAAAAGAGATGGGTTTCAACTCCTGATTGACTTTCACCATGGCAGGGGTTCTCTAAGGGAAGGGACCAAGGACTTCTGCTTGGCCCCCCAATTAGTTAAATTGTAATTCAGCCTTAAGATAGCACAGTCTTCAGTCCAGTGGAAAAGGACAAGCTGATGAGAATTGTCTGTCTAGCCTGGCCAGGATGTTACCAATGAGAAACAAGTGTCTTTTCTTCTGCATGGTGAGCTAATGGTACTCTGTAATTTTGAAAAGTTTCATGTGGCCCCTTCTAAAGGTAGGGACAAAGAAAAAGAAGCTTACCATGGATAACTAACTTGGCTGGCAGGACAACTAGAAGTCCTGAAGGACTCAGGCTAAGGTAAGGGAAGGGGAGGAAACTGAATCTTCCCAGTCCCATAAAGCACAGAGTGGAGAGTGAGAGTGGAGTAAATGGTTCCATTAGTGATACTATCTCCATTTCCTTGGAGATATCCTGGAAGGACTCAAGAGGGTCCCAGGTGACAAAGGATTATCATCCTAGTGCTACTATCTGATAACAGGATCTTTTTAATGGGATTCTTAGGGATCAGAGCAGGGTTAACTTGGTATATATCCCAGGGGTCTTTGAATGTAGATCAATAGAACTGCATCATTTTTCCCCCACTTACTTTTAACTGAAATCCATTATTTCCTTCCAACTATTTAAAAGCAATATTTTAAGAAGGGGTCCATGATACAGAAGAAATTAAGAACCTGATCACAGGCAAAAAGTTCAAATGGACTGGGGCAAACATCAAATCTCAGATTTGAGAGACTATGGCTTTATTGGGGTACTTTCATTCTTGACTCAGTGATCTCCGATCACCCTTTTTACCTTGGTATTCTTTCAGTTAGGACTTCAGTAGCACAGGGTGACCCAGCAACTGCTTAGTTCCCTATAGTTTGCTTCCCCAAATCTATCTTGCCTGTCTTCAGCTCCCGCACATCACCCTTTGCTAAAAATTATTCCAACTGTACTTGCTCCTTCTACCTCCTCACACAATTTCCATTTCCAACTTAGTTTCTTTCCTCAAGAAGGCCCCTCTCTCTCTGAGCATCTACCCTTCCTCCCCTGATGTTTCCAAAGGGACACTGACTCAAATATAATACTTAAAATACTCCTTCAGACACTAGTCTGTGGCCTGAGATCCAAGAGTAGATAGGTCTTGCCTTCCCAAGACAAATTCCTTGAGGGCAGAAATTATTAAAGTACAAGACTGAGCTCCTTCATAGTAGATTATCAGTTATATACTTGTTAATTGATGGATTACATCTATAGGGAACAGGAGCTGTTTTCTTTGGGGACTCCTGGGAAAGAAATGTTTATTGCCTAAAACCTAGCTCTAAGCTCTACTTTTTCAATTTCAAAGGCCTCAGGGAACAAAATCCTAGGCTTTATGATATCCCGGGGACCAATTAGCTCATTTCCTTTTTGTCCATTTTTAAGAAAAGCTTGTCAGGGGGAGAAGTGTTTGAGGAACCAGAGGTCATTGATCTTCAGCTGTTTCGGGGAGATCTGATTTTCTGACATATTGGCATTTATTTCAAGATTCTCTCCTCCAAGATTCCAAAATACAGAACACGAGCACCTTAGCCTCTTATGGTCTCAGCAGTCTCCACAAGGCATCTGTATTTGAAGGAAATAACTGTCAGCCTAACACAGACCAAACCCTCAAAAACGGCTATTGCTTCTAGGTGATTCGAGGTGAGGATGATGAATACTCCTAGGAAACCAGCATCTGTGAAGAAGGAGGTGGGGAGAGGCTGTCTGGCAACACGGGAAGCTACAAGTAAGAACAGAACTCTAGATTCCAAGGGGAGATATGGGAGCCTCAAAACTTTAGAGGAATACAAAGGGATTGTTTCTTTTCATTTTCTTCCTCATGTGTGCCCCACGTGCATATGTCCTTCCTCAGTGTGGACAGAAAGTTGTGGCAGCTAAGTTCAGTTTGCTACACCAGATTCCCTTTGCCTGCAGCAGATTTTTTTACCTGCTCCTCTCTCCAAGGCTATGAACCCAAGGGCTAATATATTCTCAGGCCTCTGACCTTGGTTAGTGAAAAATACAGAAGAAGATGGGTAGGGCCTAAAGAGATTTCTTAGAAGTTAGCTGGGTTACTCTCAAAAGAACTTGACTGGGAAGATTTATGGATGTTTTTGTATGTGTATTAAAATCCAGGGTTGCTCTTCACCTCTGTCTGATGATCTTGTGGACAGTATATCATGCCAAACAAAAGGGTTAGCAGCTTTATGACTTCTAGGCTGAGTCCAAGCAGTTCTGCCTTTAACTCCAATTCCCATCCTTCCTGATAGAAAAAGATGGGTGGATGGGGAAAAGGCAGGTCAGAGAAAAGGGAGCCTGGGAACAGCCAGAGAAGGGGCATGCTCAGGGAGAATGAGGAAGAGTAGCCAGAAGAAGAGGAATGAAGGAGTATTGAGAAAGGGACAAGAATTTTAGTCCTAGCACAGTTTCACAAAGAACCCCCATGTTTGTGCTCAAAAATCTACACTATTTCTGTTCTCAAGATTCTACTCATTTATTGATGCTTGCCTGGGATTTGCCCAATGCAGGCCATAGGGCCTTGGATGAAAACAAATAGTATTTTAAGATTTATAAAGAACTTTGGAAATTTTAGCTTTTGATACTCAACAAGAATCCTATTATCTTTTTTTCTTATAGAAGTGGAAACTTCTGGCACAGAAAAGTTAAGCAATTTGCCCAAAATTACATGAATGGTTAAGTGTCTGAGGCAGGATTTGAACTTGGATCCTCCTATCTACAAGTCTGGCACACCATGCACTATGTCACCTAGCTGATGAGAAACCTTGTGAGGTAGTGGAAAGAGCACACTTAACTGGGGATTGGGAAAGCTGGATTTTAATCCTGTTTCTGCTACTATGTAAATCCACTTTATTTCTCAGGGTCACAGTGACTCATCTAAGAAATGAGCTAGGTGGAGAGATGATCTCTCAAGTTTCTCTAACATTCTATGTAATAAGATAATGTGTAGAAAATATTTTGCAATCAGAAAGTACTATATAAATGTAAATTTTCCTTATTGTGAAAGCAATGGGTTGGCTCCCATTTAATTAGTGTTTGTGGATAGTCTAGGAAAACTTTCTGGATAAGGTGGGCAAGGCCTGGCTTGATAAAGAGGAGAAGGCAAGGGACTTGAGAGAGGGAGAGAGACAGGAAGTGAAAAGAAGCAGGTTGTGTTTAAGAAATGGTTAGCAGGCTTAACCTAGAAAAGAGGCAGTCTTGAAAATGACCCAAGAAACAAATCAGCGGCAACAATTTCTTGAGGTCCCTCAATAAATGTTTGCACCTACTCCAAACCAAAGGCATAGATTCTATATCTAATGACCAGGCCCCATACCCAAAGCATACTTCTGGGAGGGTCAAGGACCACAAGGTAGAGTTGTGCTAGAAAGTAGTGATTCATTTGGAAACAGATTTTGATCCTGAATTTTGCAGCAGGCTACACTAATGGCCATTTGGCAGGGTTTCCTGCATTTTCCATGATGTGGTTTGCCTTTAGAATTACTGAAAGTTTTAGGACAAGGGCTATACAACAGTCTGCTATTACTGTGGTCTTGAGAATTAGTTGTAGAGTTCTCTTTCTTCCTGGGGGGGGAGCAAGGCAAAGAATTGTGCTACTCTCCTGATTACTTGGGGTTTTGCTTTTGGCAGTTTCATGCCACTACCAAGTCAGTAAGGGACTATAGACAAAGGCAGCACCACTCTCCACCCCCAAGCCTTAAATCCAAGTCATTTGCATGCCAAGGCATCACCTTCCTGATATCTTTATTTTTTGAGAAGGACTAAGAACAATAGACAAAACACAGTCTAGATGATGGGAGAAAATCTAATTAAATGTTTGACTAATCAACAAGTATATATTGCTTACAGATAGCTAGGTGGGGCAGTTCAAATATGGCTTCAGACACTTACTTAGATGTGTAACCATGGGCAAGTCACTTAACCCTATTTATCTCAGTTTCCTCATCTGTAAAATAAGCTGGAGAAGGAAATGACAAACCACTGCAGTATTCTTGCCAAGAAAACCCCAAAAGGAGTCATGAAGAGACAGACTCAATTGAAAATGATCAAAAACAACAAAAATGTATTGCCCACCTAACACGTGGACAAGACCTGTGCTAGACTTGGAGGAACCTTATACTGGGATTACATAAAATATACCTTGATCAAAAGGAAATTATAATGTATGTGGACTAACCACAGAAACGATGAATAGAATTTTGTATAAAATTGTGATAAAATGGGTATTTTGAACATTGCAGGAATTAAGGACTTATCTCATCATTACCCATAATTGTTAAAACCTCCAAGATTCAGAATCCTGAAATTTTTCTCTGATTTCATCCTCTTTCTCTGCCTCATTAACTCCTGAACCTATCCTCTGCCCTTCCCATGCCAACAAGATGGGTTAGGCAAGTTTAGTTTAGTTAGGGACAAAACTATTCCTGAGATTTAATTCATGTGGATGATGTAGGCATAAAGACTCAAACTGGAAGTTTTATGGTAGCTTTGGGCTAAATTGATTTGGATTTCTTATTCATCAAGAATTAGGACCCTTTAGACTTAATATCTGACCCTCTAGTCAGTACACTCTCCCTTGCTATATGGAGACAAGGTGGGATGGTCTAACTGATCTAAATTATAGAAACTTCTCAAGGAATATTTTTTCTATGCTATAGCTAAGTAAACCTCCTTTTATTAGGTGTTGAATATTGAGGAGTGCCTCATTTCACACCAACATTGAAGATGAACTAACAGGACACCAGCTTGAACCAGGTTTGTCCCAAAGAGAGAATAAGGATTGAGAATAGGCTAAAACATTGCTTTGGTGACTGTTGGTTGTTTATCCTTCATTTCAAAAAGGAACAGCGTCAACATGGGGTGATGTTATTAATTAAATTTAAGTGAAGCAGAGTTGCCCTCTGGACTCCCCCAGTCCATTTCTCTGGTCTCACCTTCCTCTATTTAAAATCTTGTCCCTAGAACAAATCATTCTAATATTGTCCTCTACCTTGTCCCCTTGTCTCTTTATTGTCATCGTGCCTATCTTGCAAACTCCAACCCGGGAGTTACACCCACCATCTACTTATTATTGCTGAACAATGCTAGAGGAAGTCAGACAACCTTTACAGGTGGGTCCATGAAGAATTTGTGATCTAATCTCAACTGGGTCCTGATTGAATCTCTATTGTATGTCCCCATGATAGTAGTTCCAAACCTCTTTTTTCCACATCCTGCCAACATAACCCTGCCCTAGCAGTTTCTTTCTACTTTATCAAGACAAAAGGGATCATCTGTTTTGAGTCCATGCTTCCCCAATTCTAAACCTCAAAATCATAAATTTTGAGGCATTTCCTATTTTCTTTTTTTCTCAAATCTCTGAATGAAGAGTTGGCACTTCTCATTGCCAGTTCTACTTGACATCTTGGATCTCTCTTCTCCAGATCCTTGAAAGAGCTTGCTTCTCTTTAAACCACTGGATTCTTCCTGTTTTCTTTAAACATGCTTGAGTCTCTCTCATTCTTAAAAAAATACTTTCACTTGATGTTTTTATGCCCTCAAATGCTTTCCTATCTATATATTTTCCTTTCCTTTTACAGTTAAACCCTGAACAAGGAAGTCTCTCTTGCAATGATTGCCTGACATCAGTCTTGATCCTTTGCAATCTGCCTTCTGACATAACCATTCATCTGAAATGACTTTCTCTAAGGTTTTCAGTGATCTAGTGGTGAATCTCTTAATTGTTAAATCCAATGGCTTTTTTCTTGGTCATCAAACTTCCAAATCTTACTGCGTCTTTTGACAGTTAACCAGCCCCTTCAGCTGGATATCTTCTCCCTGGGTTTTTGCAATACTGTTAGTTCTCTTACCTGTCTGTCTACACTTCAATTTTCTTTGCTATATTAGCATGCATGTCTTCTAAGGGGGGGGGGTTGCCCAAGAACACAAATCATCCAAGGTTGACTTTTCTTTTTCTACCCTGTCAGTGATCTCTTCAAGTTGTATGGTTTCAATGGGTCTCTTGCCAAATGAGTCCCAAGTCTGTATAAAGTTCTTAATTGTCTCTTGATCTCCTATTAAACATCTCAACATGTTTCAAACATAACTCATTTTTTGACAAATTCAATCTTCCTCTAAAACTTTATCTTTCTTATCAAGAGCATCACCTTTCCAGTCCTTTTATGTTCATGACTTCAGAGTCATCATTATTACCCAAATCTATCCAGTTGTCAAGACGCTTCAATTTTACCTCAAAACACATCTCTCATCTGTTCCTTTTTCTTAATTCACACAGTCATTAACCTAGTTCAGATCCTGATTATCTCTTGCCTGGCCTCCTAATTGGAGGCTAGCTTCAAGTCTCTTTCCAAATTCTTCTAAATTATTGCCAGAATAATCTTCACAAGCCTGACAAAGTCACCTGTTTTAAAAGCTTGGATGGTTCCTGATGGTCTTAGGATAAGCAGAGGTGAGAGGGGAGAGTTCATGACTTCCAGATCTTGACTATGTGAGTCAAGACTGAAGAGGTAGAGAAGGGAAGTCAGAGCAGGTGCAATAATCTGAGAATTTACTGCATGGTTTTTCCAGAACACTCCACCACCCCAATTATTTTGTATTTATTTATCTGTATACATGTGTACCCAACCAAGCAAACCACCTGTTTGGAATTTAAAACTCTTCACTATTTGGTTTCATTCTGTTTCTGGACTTTTCATCTCCCAGTGGGGAGCTTGCTGTTCCCCGTACAGAACACTCCATCTTCCATTTCCATTTCTTTGCAGGAGTTGTCTCTCACATTTGGAGTGCTCTCCCCCCTCAATTCTGTCTCTTGGAATCCCTAAATTTTTTCACTGCTCAACTCAAGTACCACCTCCCAACCATCCATTATTAAACACCTACTATATACCAGGCCCTGGAGATAGAAACACAGTGAAAGGAACTGTTTCAGAGAAGAGAACATATTTGGAATATAGAGAATAAATATAAATCATTTAAATACAAGTTAGCTTGAGAAGGGTGGCATTAGGTATTACTTGAGCTTTGCCTTGAAGGAAAAAATGGATTCTAAGAGCAGAAATGAAGAAGGAATGCATTGCAGACCTGGGAGACAGACAGTACAAATGCTCACAGATAGAAAATGGAAGTGCTGTGTATGAGAAACAGAGAGAACAGCCTGGCTGGAATGTAGAGTATGAGAGGGTGAATAATGTCCCATGAAGCTGGAAAGACAGGATGGGCTAGCTTGTTAAAGGTTTTAAATACTAAACAGAGGAGTTGATAATTTAATTCTAGAAGCAATAGGAAGTAACTTACATTTGTGAGGAGAGAGACCTGGTCAGATCTGTGCTTGAAGAAAATCACTTTTGGAAGATGAACTGAAAAAGGGCTTGGCTGTAATGATATCACGTTGTTGGGTTATAAAACAGTGATCATGTTGTGAGAAATATAGAGGCATAAATAATATGATGATATTCCACTTAGTAGAATCTAAGCTCCTTGAGGTCAGGGACTTTTGTTTGTATCCCAAGATCCTGGCACAGTGTATACTGTGTTCTGCAAAGTGTTTGATAAATGCTTTTTAAGTTGAACAAAATGCACAAAATCATGATTGGGGGAGAGTGGGATTGTTGAGCATGGTTTACATGTGGGATAATGCAAAGACCCTAATAAGATCAGAATAGGCATAATGGGGAATGCAAGCTAAGGTGAAATAATCAAGGACATATTCTTAGGACCTCAAAACTTAATCAGAGGAGTTAATATTTGATAAGAAATAGAAAGCAATAAGCAAAAAAATGAGAGACAAAATTAGAGTTCAAGGAAACCTCCAGCAAAGTTGTACTTGGTTTTTGAGAGTTATGCCAAAGAAGAACCTATCAAACTGATATTCTATTTTACAGATATGTAAGACTTATTTGATGTTAAATGACTTGACCAAAGTTAAATAGCTAGCATGTGACAGAACTAATATTAGTGCTTAGATATAGTAATTCCTAGGAGAATAAAAGTAATTGGTGAAGATTTTAGAATGGATGAATTTTCTAGGGCAGAGATTATAGAAAGCACAAAGGTAGAAGATGAACCCAGGAGATGAACCCTTTTTTAGGAAATGGGGGGAAGGGGGAAATGATGCATGAACCATAGAAAGAGGCAGAGGGAGAAGAAATAGGATAATGCAGTGCTATAGAAGCCAAAGGAAGAAAAAGTTTCAAAGAAGGAAGTGGTGATGGTGTCAAAGTTAAGGAAGAAACCAACATGAAAAAGACCAGTGGGTTTGGCCACAAAGAGGTCACTGGTGACTTTACAGGAGACAATTTGATAAGAGTGAAGGAAATAAAATCCAGAACAAAGATTTAAAGAGAGGTAGTTAAGAAGTTTGGCAATTAGGGAAGGGGGATCAAGTAAGGGATTTTTCAAGATAAAGAACTACTTATGTTTGCTAGAGGTGAAGAAGTCATAGGAGGTTGAAGAGGATAAACATAAAGAGTAAGACTCCAGAGCAGGTGAGAAGTAATTCAATCCAACCTCTTTATTTCATAGAAACAAAGAAATGTGTTCCTTTGAGAATAAAGATAAATATGGGAATATGGCTGATGACCTCTCTTTCCTCAAGGGAAAACATCTCCTGGGAAAAGGGCACAGGGAGGAACTTAGAAATGAGATATAAATCAAGGTATGAAAAGGCTGTTAAAATTGTTTTCTTAGGAAATCAATATGAAATTAATGAAAATACTGGGTTCTCTGTCTAAAATTACTTCATGCCAACCACACTGTGGCTTCTCCATCCCCTTGGGGACTGCAACGAAGATTGCCCAGATGGAAAGAGATGTGGTTAGTGATACAAAGTCATCATTAGCTACTAAGCCTTAATATCTGACCCCTGGTTGAAGGGAAAATGGAAACTGGCTAGGCCACCCCAGGAGGCAAAAATTCAATGCTTTTGTAAAAGCATTGAACACTCTACTCCCTAACTTTCCCTCTCCCATATTTCTCCTGACCCATTAACCCCAGATACCCAAGAAGGATATCGGCAACTGAAAGTACTTGTCATATGTCATTGCTTACAGTGGGTGGGTAGCAAAAGGTTATCCGCAAAACACCCTTAGATCCCAGATGCTAGTGTTATTTCTGGGTAGTATAAAACTAACCTTCCCCAATCACTAGTGTCCAGAAGCTCAGGGATAGGTTTCTAGATATGGAGGTCTAACTCAGGTACCTGCCATGGGACAAAAGGGCAGCATGTTCTTGCTTAAACTGCTTGATCTCTCTGTGACATCACTGGAGAAGTCTTGCTTGACTGTTCTGTCCAGTAGTGTCACCATCCCTTGGGGACATTCTTGTCCACAGACACTTCGTGTTCTGCTCTTGGGCTAGGACTATATTCTAAGGCATCAGGCTATGTATGGGAAGAATAGCAATCAGGTCTGGACTGTGATCAGTATGAAACCCAGGATTTACACAGCTCACATGCTTATTGCATCTTTTCATGTAAAGAATCTGAAGAACTTGGATTTGTGTCACTTTCCCAATGGGGTCTTCTTTGTCTTGACATTTTGGTAGAACAGGGTTCTAAATATATTTCTGACAACCTTAGTACAGAAAATTGGGATTCATGGGATTCATGAATTCAACCATATGTGGTTTGGAATAGCACTGAAAATCAAAAGATAAGGCAGTGGAAAACATGATTAATTAGGAATCAAGGAATCAGAATTCAAATCCTAACTCTGACAATACCTAAGTGACCTTTGGTAAATTATTTAACTTCTCAATTTCTTCATCTGTAAATGTGGTAGAGGCAGAGAGGGAGGAGAATTGAATTAGATAACTTCTAAGACCACCACTAAATCTTTAAGCTCCAAATATATGATATTATGATATTTACTTGGGAAGAAAACATAAGTCATTCAGGGCTTATCTTATAAGATCCTGCCTCCATTTAGTTTGTTTTCCCTAATAAGTTCCAAGCACTTCATGGCTGTGTTCTGTTTGCAAAAATTATGTGTCTCTCTCTAGAGACCAAGAGACCAGGAAATTAGGGGTGAGTAAAGCCAGGGACAGGCCAAACTAGGATTCATGACAATAAGATGTGAATAGTCAGAATAGAACTGAATTTAAAATATCTACATATATATATATATATATATATATATATAAATAAATAATGAAGATTTAGTATTTAATACATAACAAGCTGCAGTGATTCACTGAATATGAGGAAGGATTTTATTCACCTCTTTTCATCCTCAGTCCCAAGGTGAGCTGTTCCAGCAAGGCCTTGTTCTGGTCTAAGGCAGGCTGGGAAAGAAATAATACTTTCAGTTACAAAAATAATACTGACAAAGTCTTGGGAGGAGCCTCCCTGCTGATGAAGCCAACTTTGTGGAAAAGTAGTGTCTGTAATTTCCAGACTGGAGCCAGATGGGTTGCAGGTGGACGTCATTGTATATTTTCAGAAACAGTATACACAGTTTTTATTTATTTTTATTTTAAATGCCTAAAAGAAATGTATTTTAGAGAAGCCTGTGGGGAATTCTTTGGTAATGCAGTTATCTCAATTTGTCCTTCAGGGGAATAACAGATTTACAGGTTCATAAAAAGAGCAAGAAGGGACTTCTGGGTCATCTAGTCCAATCTCCTCAATTTACTGAAGAAATGCCCAAATGCTTAGCTAGAGCTCTAGTTCTGGAGTCAGGAAGACCCGAGTTCAAATCTAGCTTTAGATACTATACTATGTAAGTTTTGGCAAGTCACTTAACCTCGTCTGCCTCAGTTTCCTCATCTAAACAATGGGGATAACAATAACACCTACTCCCAGGAATACTGTGAGGATCAAATGAAGTAATATTTATAAAGTACTTGGCAGATAGGTGGGAAATAGATGGATAAAGAACCTGCAGTCAAGAGTTCAAATCCAGCTTTAGACATTTCTTAGTCACATGACCCTCGACAAGTCATTTAATCTGTCTGCCTCAACTTCCTCATCTGTAAACAGGAATCATCAAAAAAAAATCGCCTATTTCCTAGGATTGTTAGGATGAAAATGAGCTAATGAAAATGAGCTACCTTTTTCCTCTCATATATGTATGTGTGTGTGTGTGCACATTATAGAAATGCCAGTCATTTTCTAACATTACCATTGTCTTTATTATTGACTTGCCCAGGTTATCTGATGTTAAAGACCCAGGTCCTGACTTCTGAAATAGTCCTCTTTCATAATGGGTTACTGAAAACCTAGGACACTTGTGATAAGAAAGGCTTTGAAGACAAGGGACATTTTGTAGTCTTTTCTTACTGAACAGAAGTCCTGAAACAGGCTTTGTGGGAAAAAATGGGCAGTGATTCTTGGGAAGGTAATGAATGAATGGAAGCTCTAAAGGTGACAGATAAAAACAGGCAACTGGCTGGGGAAAAGATCTGAAGACAGCTAATGAAGTGACTTGGGATTTGATCCTGACATCCTGAGATTTGAGCTTGATAAACATTTCTTTAATAAAATGCAACCATTTTCATAGGATCATAGATTTGGAACTAAAAAAGTACCACAGAGGTCATATAGTTCAAGTCTCCTTGTTTTAGAGATGAAGAAACTGAAAGCCAGCAGGGTTAAGTAATTTGTGTAAGGCTACACAGCTAGAAAGTGTCTGAGATCTGAATCCAAGTCCTCCTACTCCAAATTCATTATTGCTTCTTTTGTTTTATTGCTGAGTCATTATTAGTCACGTCTGAATCTTCATGACCTCTTTTGGGATTTTCTTGCCAGATACTGAAGCAGTAATTCCTTTTCCAGGGTAACTGAGGCAAAAAGGGTTAGGCGATTCATCCAGGGTCACACAACTAGTAAACTAGGGTCTGAGGCCAGATATGAACTCAGGGAGTAAGTCTTCCGGCTCCAGGCCCAGAGTTCTGTCCACTATAGCCACCTAACTGCCCTACTATTGCTTCTACTGTAATACAATAAATTGCAAATTTGGATGACCCATTTCCTTTGGCCTCCCCACAATGCTTTCTATTCAGAGGGAAAGGAAGACCTGTAGGTATCTTTCAATTCTCTTTGGAACCTGGGGAATATCTTTTTCTTCTGTAAATAAAGACTGCAAAAGACTCCACAAAACACTTTTCTCTCATATTTCCTCGTTATAGCAATGGTAGAAAAGAAGTCCTACCTCAAATAGCATTTTGTAGATCTTTCTGAAGGAGAAAGGGGATGGAAAACTAGCGAAGGGGACAGAAGTTGGGAAATAGAGATACAAGTTAGAAAGAAGTAAATGAAGTCAGAAGAAAGACTGGTCTGGACAAGGAGGTAGGAAGCTGAGGTTATATCGAACTAGGTCCCTCAGGTCTTCCCTTGGATTTCTTGGCCTGAGGCAGAGATTGAAGAAGGAAATACAAAACTCAATATATTGGCCAATGTCTATCCCCAGGGTTGGACATTTAGCCAAGGTTACTACCTATCAGGAACTGCTCTGAACTTTAGAAAAAAAGAAAAATTTATTGGGCTTTGTGGCTGATCAACATGTAATTTACTTTAGTTTAACTGAATATTTATTTATCAAGGGGCTATCATGTGCCAAAGACCTGTGCTAGATATGGGGGGGGGCAGATACAAAGGCAGAAATGAGGAATTTCTGCCCCCAAAGAAATTATATCCTATTATGAGTGTGTGGAAGGAGTAGGGGAGGAAAGGGACTCCCTGGGTATAGAAGGATAGCTTTTGACATTACTGGACAATTCACTGAATATACCCACAAACTAGGTTCCTTGGGCTATGCAATGTCCTGGTCTGCTTTCAAGAAAGAGCTGGAGTAAGGAAACACCAGCTAGGTTTATTATTATGGTCTATCACTTGCTCTAGTCCCCTTGAGAACTTGCATTCAATCAATAAGTTTTAGAAGCATATCTTGCTATGACAGCCAGTTTTATGACATGGGGATTTATTTACAAAGATAATTTCTGTATCAGCACTTACAAAAAGGGCATTTAAGGATCAGTTAACTTCTAAAATCAAACTCACAGCTAACACATAATGGGAAAAAGTTTGGGCAATGGTGTCAAAAATTCAAGCCTACAGTAGGGTAAAGGATTGTGTGGGATCTTATTCTGCTGCTCCTCTGGACTAGCCCTGCCCAAAGGACAGTGTGGCAGGATAGAAAGATCACTGAAAACCTGGGTTTAAGTTCTGAGTCTATTATTTAGTATGATGATGGGGTTCTATTTGATGATCAAGGTGGTCACGCATATGTGAGTCTGACACTGGCTTGGCTAAGAACATCAGGCTTTTTCCATAAGAAACTAAATTGAGTTAGTTTCCAGACCTTTAATTAGTTCTCTTTCATTTGAGTGTTGGATTCATTGCTCTCTTTTGATGTATTTTAAAAACAAGAATATTGCTTCAAGGAAAGGTTCAAAAGATGTAGACCTTAAAGAGAAAAGATGTAGACCTTAAAGAGCAGACTTCAATGACTATTAAGATATTACACAGTGATTATTGGTATGAAGAAATCAAGCATTTCAAAGTTCATTCAAGCACGTAATGAAAGCTCAATCTCACTGAAGTGCTAAGTGGTAAAAAAGAAAAATAATCCTAAAAACTGAAAAAACATTGTTACAAGTCAACTGAATACTCAATGAGCAAAGACCTTGAGAAGAATCTGGCAGCTTCATGGGTTTGTAAATAATGTTTTTACAATGAGGTATAGAATTCTTGAAGGTGGAAGAACATCAAGAAGATTAGTTAAAAATCCCCAGCTTGATAACACTGCAATGAAGAAAGACACTTGTTATGCTCAAGAATTAACAAAGATGAGAGTCAAAGATTGGAAAAAGATAATTTTTTATTAAGCTCACTTTTCCATTCACGGCTATACCAAAACAACTGACAGAAGTCCAGGCGAGCCTGTCAGATTGTTCATCTTCTTTAGACTAAAAAACATCCATGCAAAAAAAAAATTGGAAGTTTTTTATTTTTAAGGGGTCTGAAAATCTTGACTTGAGGGAATGATGACTTCTGATTAAAAAAAAACTCACATGGAGAAGCAGAACTGTTTTGGAATTGTAGAATTCTTAAGTGGAGATGAAATACTACAATATGATCTTTATAATGCCATTTATCTCAAAAGGTTAAAAAAAAACTCATTGAAGAAATAGAGAAAAGATGCTTCAATGACATGGGAACTTGTCTAAATTAAATTAAATTGAAAATCTATGAGCTATAATCAAGACCAAACTTGGAAAAATGGGCTATCAAAGGTACAATTAATATACAATGTGATAAAAGTATAGTTTCATGAAAAAAACTAAAGAGCATGTATTAAAATCTTGTAAACTAATGTCAAATCATGTAAAACAAACAATAATAGCAAAATGAGGGCATATTGCATACTTAAAGCTTTTAAAATTGTAAAAATCCAGAAGGTTAATTGCATATCAATGTGTATTTTAATTTGTTCCAGCTAATTTCATCAGTTATTCTTCTTCATTTATTTAAAAAGGATAATTCTTGTCCTGCCTACCACACATACTACAAAGAATTGTGAGAATCAAATGAGATAATGGTTATAAAAGTTTTTTGAAATTTATAGTATACTATACAAATTGAGTGGTATTTTTACTTGTGGGGATGTCTGAGAAGAACGGGGATATCCTTTTTACAAGCATGAAATGGTTGACTAAATACTTTATAATAAACAGAACCAGGTTTTCAACAAGAATCCCTGCAAGGTTACAGACAGGGTTATTTCTCTTTGAAAAGTTAAAGATATGGTCCACCTAGAAAAAACCCTGATAATGCCAAACCCAAACTTAAGAGCCAGGGATCATCATGTATTGTCTCCCTGAAGGTCTAATCCATTGAAAACCACATTTCCTCATGTATAAGATGCCCCTTAATTTTGGGATCCAAAATTCGAAAAAATTTATTACATAAAGTTATTGAACTCAAAGTTTTATTCATCATAAAATTCAAGGACCTTCTGCTCATAGCTTTCAGGCATCTTTTGGGCAAGTCTGCTGTGTGAACACATGCTTAGTTCATTCCATTTCATGAACTTGAAACATCAAATGTGTCTTCCTTTGAAATCATCAACTTCTCTTTCATCAGTAATTCTTCTTGCCTCATGCTGAACTTTCTTTGTGGATATAGGAATTCCAATTGCTCTTTACTCTTCAATCCATAGCTTCAATTCCCTCTCTAAATCAGGACATTTGGCTGACTTGCCTATCATGGTCTTCTTCTGACTTGGCGTTTTCAATAGGATTCCCTCTTCCTGTAGCTAGTATTGAATGTTTTCTCAGTTGAAGGAGGACCAAAGCTAAGTTCAGCAGCATGATTTCCATTCACTTTTGCAAACCATATCACTTTTAACTTGAATTCAGCACTATGAAAATCTTTTCTGAGTCCTTTCTGGGAAGAATGTGGCAAAACTGGTAATAAAAATACTGGTTAAAAAATGCAAAACAATGAGCGCAAAGACAATAAGCATGAATGCTCCCAGTTTTTAGACCGGAAATTTTTCAAAAAAGGGTACTTCTTATACATGGGAAATATGGTAAATTTCTTAGGAAGTCTTTCAGTGGATTTCAAGCCTACTTCTTTCTTACTTATTCCCCTTCTTCACATTTCTACCCATGACATAATGAGAACTATATACTATAAAACAGACTTAGCAGCTGGGTCAAGATTTTGAGCCCTGACATCCTCCATCCCATTTCCTTGGTTCAGGATGATCCCCCCTCCTCCCTATGAAAAGATACTGGGTCAAAATCAGTGAGTATGGGAGAAAAAAGTAGATCAGAGGCAAACCACAAATGAACATTTCAATCTGGGAAGGTATGCCAGCCATCCATATATTAGCAGCTAAATGCAAATGCAATCCCTTTTGTCCATGCCTCTATGGTAGATCCCAGTGGGAGCACTGGACTTGGATTTGATTGTGATACTTCAACATTATGTTGGAATGTGTTGACATAATGAGAAGATGGAAAAACCTGCATTTAGGTTTTGAGGCAGTCATTGTTGCTGGGATAAATTCAATTGGGACTGAAAAGCCTAGCAAGTCTGTCTGGAGTGTAGAATCTCCATACCTTTAGAAGGGAGGCTGATTCTGCTACCTTAAAGATTAGTTTTACTGTCAGAGATCAGGTAGCAAATCAATGGGGATCTAAACTGCCCAAAGGATAAAACTCAGAAGAATCTCAGAGTTTCATATATTTTGGCTTAGCTCAAATCAATAAGTATTCTTTGAGTCCCAAGTTCAAAGGCAACCATGTACTACAGAAACCAATCAGAATCTTTTCCCCTGCCTAAATAACACATCCAAATAATCTGGACTAAAAAAGTGACAAAGAAGACGAATTTACATGGAGCTGAGCTGGGGAGCTACAGGATGACAAAGTCAGCTTCTCCTGGTGCTTTCGAACTTATGATCCAGCTGCACATGGAAGGCATGTATTGTTAATATTAATAATTATAGTTTATAATTCTATAATATTTTACATTTTAAAGTGTTTACCATATATCATGGTAATATCGTTTATAGCCCTTTATATGAACTTCTACATGAGCTACTTCCCTCTCACTGGACCACAGAGAATGCCCATTCTGTTGTTCATTTCCTTTCTGGGTTTGTGAGAAAGCAAGGGAGAGAACAGCCTAAGGATGCCCTAAGCTTACTTAGGTACTCTCTAATGCAAGGTTCTGTGAGCTACAGAATTAAAATCCTTAGAGGAAAAAAAAAAAAAAAAAAGAAAGGTGGTGATAGAAGGGGGAAGAGGGTGACTAGAAAGAGAAAAGCTGATTAGCTTTCCCTTTTATCTGTAGAGGTGCCATAAAATCCAAGGGTTGCTATCATCCTTCAGATTTCCCCAATCCTCAATGGAGCTTTATTTTAAAAAAATAAAGTAAGGTTAAATCCCAAATAAAGTCGGATACTGAAAAGCTCATCCCAGTAAGAGTGCCTGAATCCTATGAGTGGGCTGAGGTTGGGTTGGAGACTGAAACTAGGTTGGAGATTGAGTCTAGGTTGGCAGGAGGCACCAAAGGCTGCATGGAGAGCTAGTCAAGTGAATAAACATCAAATAATTAAACATCAAATGAGAGATAAGACCACTCAGAAGAAACTGTTTCCCTGTCATCCAAGCAGTGACCTTTAGCATCCCAAATAAGACTGGTAGGGATGAGGTGAAGGAAACCTTAATTCAGGATGGCAAGATCAAGGAACAGGCTCTCTCTTCAAGGTTAACAGGGCTTGAATGACTGCTTCATTTTCATCATGGAAAGCCCCTTTTAGGTTTGCTCATATTGCAAACAGGTTATAGACCCTTTGATGGTTTTCATTAAGAACCTTTTAGAGGCCAAGAGGGTCAACAACAATTTCTCCTTGCCACCCCAACCATATAGTCTGGAAACAGATTTTCAACTTATTCCTCAGCTACTTCTTTGGTCAATATGCTAACTAATAATCCTCAAAGAAGACAAACTTCAATTAAACAGATAAAACATTAGGCAGAACACTGAATATCAACAACACATATTCCACTGACCTGATTACATTTTTTAAATGTTATATCTTTGTTTTTACATGTCACCTTCATTTCTGAATACATACTTCCCCCTTCTCCCAGGCAAGCAGTCATCCCTGCTTAAAAAATATAAAAAGGAAATAAATAAATTAGAAATAAATTAAAAGGTAAAGGGGTGGGAGGTAAAGCAATCTGGTAAAAACTACAACACATGAACAGATTCTGACAGTATATGTCAAGTTCCCCTGCTTTTTCATTTTCTCATCTCCTCTTTGAGGATCTAGTTTTTACCTGGTAATTGTTCATAGAAAAATGACCTGTGGATGGTGGATCAACAGATAATTTGCCCTGAGTTACCACCTATACCAAGTCTCAAAAATGAATATACAGGAACCTACGAATTTACCAAGAATAAGAAAGAAGCTATCACATTATTCTCTAGAAGCTATGTTTTTCATTGACATTTGTGATGGTAGGGTCATAGGGAGTGATCTAGTATCTTCACTTACCTTCAGGCAGATATATATACCAAACTAGGGACAAAAAAAGTCTAACTAGGAAATTATTCTTTTTCTAAGTTCACACCTGTTGGAATCCTTCTTTAGATCACAACTTCTCATAAGGCAGGGGTTTTTTTTGAAAGCACAAAAGGCATGCCAATAATTTAGGAACTACTTCCAGCTCAATTAAAACCCAGTCTAGTTCTGAATTCCTGCAAGAAGCAGATAGGATCTGCTGCAAAATCAATTCAATGATGGGATTTTCCAGACCTTCAGCTGAATCAGAGAACACAATTTACTTGCCTATCAGGAAAGGGTCAAGAAGAATAAGGGCCTAGCAATAAGGAAGTTAAGATCTAGATCTCAGTTCTCAAGAGACCTGAAGCCAAATGGCTCCAGTAGAGAGTGAAACCAGGAAAAGTAAACAAATGAAAGCAATGCCAGAACACTGTGCTATTGGCTTTATTCCCATACAACAACAAAAGAGCAACTGGACCTATAAGCCTAATGAGCCCCTGGGCTCAATTTTTTGACATACCAAATGATTTTTCTGGCATCCATCTATCTATTTGGGCATCCTCGGAGGTGCAGAGATAACTGGGTGGGCAGACAGGCAGATAACATCAGACCCAAGGGAAAGCCACAATTAACTAACTGTATACTTCACAAACCAGACAGGAAATAAGGCAAACCAGGCAGGAAACCAGGACATTAGATGAACCGAACCTATAGAAAGGAAACAGCTGACTATGCGTCAAAATCTGAGAACTGAGCTCATGGCAATAAAGAGATCAGCAGCAGCTACTGGTTTCCCTGGCATTGCTCCTAAGAGAAACCACATGTCACCATGACCACTACCCAATCCTTAGAGAAAGATAAACCCTGGCTTTCCATTGAATAAAATTCCAATCTGTTCAGAAGAGAATTAGAGAGAAATTATAGCTATTGAGGCAAATAGTGTTAATAGTTGTTCAGTGAGTTGAAAGAAGAAAAACTAATTTTGACAACTGTTTTACAAATATATATTAAAAGAAAATAGCCCTTTCTTGCTCTCAACTCCACTGTTGTCTTACCTTTTGGGTACTCTCCAAATATCTCACAGTTGTGAGATGGGGCACAGACCAAGAAAGTCTAATTTCCAGTTCTATAGTTTTGTCTTATAGTTTGCCTTTTATAGAAGAGCCTTATTCAGAGCAGATGGGAGTCTGAGATGCTTGAAGGCCTACTGCAAAGATGAAACAGCAAAAGAAAAGAAAAAAGAAAACACATTTAGCATGATGCAGTGGACAGACCACTTGTTCTGGAACCAGAAGATCTGAGTTCAAGTCCCAGCACTGCTACTTATATCTGGTGTGACCCTGGAACATTATAATTTCTTTAAGCCTTGGTTTTTTTTAATTGGCAAAATAAAGAGATTTACCAGGAAGTCCTTTCTAGCTCATAATCTATGGTTTGATGAATAATCTCTACTGAACTCTATTGACATCTTAAATTCTAAGTTGTTTGTTTTCTCCCTCCACCTCTCTGATAATGGGAAGCAGTTAATAGCAGAAAGAATAGAGGGCCTGGAGACAGGAAAACCTGAGTTCAAATCTAGCCTCAAATGCTTATTAGCAGTGTGACTCTAACCAAGTCACTCCACTTCTGTCTGCCTCAGTTTCCTCATCTATAAAATGGTGATCAGAGGAGCACTTCCCTTCCAGCATCATTGTGAGGATCTAATGAGACCATATGTGTAAAGCACATAGCCTGAAACATAATAGGTGCTGTATAAATATTTATTCCTTTTCTCTTCCCTCTTCTCCAACCCACCCCACAAATTCCCTATTGAAATTTTGGACTGGACCCAGTTGAATAGAATAGTAAAGGAATCTGATTCATATTTTGTAAATAAAGATTGAAAGAGATAATGATAATTACATTAAAGAAGGGGGGGTTGAGAGGAGAGATGACAGCACTCTTTATATATCTGAAGAGTTAGCATATTGATAGATTAGGGTGGTAGCAGTGGGAACAGAAAAGAAGGGAAAATTATCAAAAGAACTTGGATAAATGTATAAGAATTATTTTTAGTTGTTCAGGTGCTTCAGTCATATTTGATTCTTTGTGACCCCATATGGAGTTTTCTTGGCAAAGATCCTGGAATAGTTTGTCATTTTCTTTTCCAGCTCATTTTACAGACAAGGAAACTGAGGCAACAGGATTAAGTGACTTGCCCAGGATCACATAGCTAGTAAATGTGTGGGATCAGTAGTGAACTCAGGAAGATGAATCTTCTTGACTCCATTGGCATTCTGTCTACTGCACCATTTTAACTGTTAAGAGGAATAGCATCTCATACCTGGAAGTTCCTAGGATCATACATAATCACAGATGTAGAAATGGGAGGGACTTAAGGTCACTGAGGACACTTCTATTCCCCAGGGAGGTTAAGTGGCTGGTCTAGAGGGTCACATAAGTGGTATGCTCCAGAGCTAAAATTTGAATTCTGGTCCTCTGACTTCAGAACCAGTGTGCTGTCTGCTGTAACAAGTACTCAAAGAAAAGTTGCCTGTCCCCCACCTGAGATATCAGTAGTAGGGTAGTTTCCTACTTTAATATTATCTCCTGAGAGGCAGCAAATAAAAAGTTTGTCAAGGATACAGGATACCCTGGCTCAAGTCCCACCTCTGACACATCCTGGCTTTGTGATCCTAGTAGGACATTTGACTTCTCAGTGCCCCAGCAACAGTATATAGATCTGCATTGGGAGAGGTTATTTTTCCCCCAATAACTCCCTAAATCAATATATTCACAGTAGGGCAAGTCTTTAAAACTCTATGGAGATATCAAATATTATGATTAAATCCAAGACTGGAGCAATGATCTATAAAAAAAACTTTCCAACACAAATTCTATGATCCTTTACAAAAAGTCCAGTTACTGTGAGGATACAGATGATACTAACTAGGCTATCTGGAGCCATGGAAAAAGAGCTCTTAGGGGCCAACACATGCAGGGAAGCCTTGGGTAACCCCCCCACCTTACTTCACTGTCATTGGCCCTATGCAGTTTTCTGCAGCATCTGGCACTACTCACCACAGACTCCAATCTTGCACTGTCTCCTCACTTGGCTTTCTAGGCCCTCTGGATGGAGTTTAACTATCTTCTTAGAGTGAATTCAAGACTAACTTCCTGTCCCACTGCCTAAACTGACACATCTATAGAACATACTCCTTTGCTAAATTCAGTGCTGGTTGCTTAGTCACATCCACTCTCAATTTCCTAGGACAAAGGGTCGTTATTTTCTTAGCATTTGGGAATAGCATCACAGAAAATAAGCTTTTTTTAATCCATATCTTGTTTTGTTTTGTTTTTTAGGTTTTTGCAAGGCAAATGGGGTTAAGTGGCTTGCCCAAGGCCACACAGCTAGGTAATTATTAAGTGTCTGAGACCGGATTTGAACCCAGGTACTCCTGACTCCAAGGCCGGTGCTTTATCCACTACGCCACCTAGCTGCCCCTTTTATCCATATCTTGAATGGGAAATGTAGGTCCACATCTCTTTTCAAGAGCTATTTGTATACCTATGCCAAAATTAAGCTAGTCTCAACTCAATCTGCCCTGGGCTTCCAGGAATAATAATACCATATAATAATAATAATACCACACATCATGGTTTCTTAGAAAAAACTGCAGGAACTAAAGACACGGGAAAAGTGCAAAATATATTGGTTATTTCATATATGATCCCATGACTCTCTATAGGAATCTACTGGCTTGGACCAGATGCCCTAGTCCCTAAACCAGTTTTGCCTTCTGCTCACTAATATTTGCTGCATTCCTATGAAGCTTGTTTTTCATCCTGCTGTGAGGTAGCACTTGAGGAAGGCAAAAATCAGAAAAGACTGCTTTAGGAATGTGGTCGTGCTTTCTATAGTCTTTACATATGGCCCTCTTTTTTAGTTGTTAGGCATTATCAGCAACAGACTCTCAGCATTTGGTTGCTTTAGTTCTCCTCATCACTAGAAGAACCATTCTATCTGGTTGTGGAGGCACTTCTCTCTGCCATGTCTCTAAGGCTCTCCAAGAATTCCCCATTCCAATTTATTAATTCAATTCCATACTAGCTCCATCCTGCCCTCACCTTCTCTTCCTCTCCTTTCTTCCCAGTTTGTTAAGCTTTTTTGATCTATCATTTAGCTGAGTCTGGTATCCTTATAATGATGAAATTCTGCTTATTTCTCCTGATGCTTAGATACAGTTTAGTATATATAAGCCCAATTATTTACAAAACAATAATTAAAGAATAACATGATAAACTAGGATGCATTATAATAGAGCAGAAATCATAAGTATGGAACCACCATGGGGTGATGAATAGGTATCAGGTGGTAGAGACTATAGTCCTGACTCTACCATTAGCCATCTAAATTACCTTGATCAAGTCCATCTCCCTTCCTGAATATCATTGCCCTCATCTGTAAAACACAAGGATTGAACTAGTCTCATCCACCTTTGGAATTCCTTAATTTTATCATACTTTGCTTCACTGAAGGCAAAGAGGCAAGAGGCAAAACTCCAAACCACTTCCTTATGAACCTCACACTTGGTACTTCCCCGAGCATAGTGTCAAAAGAATACAAGATTATTCCTTTCTTCCCCTGGTTGTAATAGGTTTCTGCTTTATGTTTAGTGGTTTCTGTGCCTCACCCCAGCAATAGCTACATTGCAGTAGAGAAAGAAATTTGAGGTTGTCATTGTTTAGGTCATCATAGAAAGTTGTTTTTTGAGTTTAACAGATGTAGAAATATCATAAGTTGCTTATGATGAGTTTCAGTTTGTTTTTTCCTGTTTATTAATAATCTTGCTAATCTCTACTCAGCTTCACTCTAATTCCTGTTAGATTTCCTCATTCCCAATTTCTTCAAGTTAGAAGCATCTGCTTGGCTTCCTCTTTGATGCTTATGCTGATGAACACTACAGATTTAATCACTATGATTACATTGCTGTGCAACGATCTGTGCTGCTTCTAGGAAATACATACAATCCATGGAGAAGATGTAGTAAGTAGAGCCAGTCCTTGAGTTATCCTTGCCAGCACTGCTAAGGCCAGGAAGAGGTGGATAGAATTTATCTGTTAAAATACCAGCACATAGGTTGCTGAACAAAAAAAGGTTGATAACAAATCAGTAAATTAAATTAGGGGAAAAATAATAAGTTCTTCTTTAAAAGTCTTGGACCCATAAACAGAAGAACAGGAAACAGAGCTATGGCCTTTTTGTTTGGGAGTAACAGGCTATCATCATTTGACGCCATGAAGTTGATCAAATTTGTCCTCAGAGGAACATTTTCCTCTCTCATTCTATCCTTATCAGGTCAGAAGTATCTAATAAAGCCACTGACATTGGTGGGGTTAGGGTTTTCAGACTTTTATATTTATTCTATTCCAGCATTACCTTTGAAATGTCTACTTAAACTTTTCTATATCATCAAACATTTCAGCCAATGCTCTTTCAACCTTCTTAGTTTAACTGAGACCTAGACTGAACCTAGGTAAACTACATTTCTTAAAACACTTTCCATTTGAAAGCATAGTCATGCTCTCAACACCATTTCTATGCTTTTATCTGAGGAACAGAAGTCCTGGTTCTCTTGTCTATCTTACTGAAAATTAACAACAGCTTGCTGTCTGGATAGAGCTCCCAAGGAAGACTTAGTTTCCACTTGGATAGTTCTAAGTAAAAGGAATGAGTGCTATTCTTTCAGATCTCTGCATTTCCACAGGAAAAGTTGGAGTTTTCTGATAGTTAAGTTCAAATTTTTTTTTTTTTGCAAGGCAATGGGGTTAAGTGGCTTGCCCAAGGCCGTATGGCCAGGTAATTATTAAGTGTCTGAGGCTGGATTTGAACTCAGGTACTCCTGACTCCAGGGCCGGTGCTCTATGCACTGCACCACCTAGCCAACCTGCTAAGTTCAAATTTAACCTGCTTCATAGGGATTTAGCTTAAGAAGAATGGTTAATGGAGTTAATGTATGCCTTAGGTGGCAGTCAAGTTATAAAGAAAGATCTGGGAGTATCTAAAAAATTTCTGTTTTCATCAAATATCTCTTCCCTTGACTAAAACATATATTCAGAGTAATTTATGGGGACATGAATTTTAACTGGAAGAAGTGTTACAAGACTTTAGCTGGTCAACTTTGTCACTTTGTTTTATTATAATGTTTGTCCATTTTTGAAGAAGGCCATGACATCAGGGAGGTGAGGCCATGACAAGCACATGAATTGTATTTGAGTGAGGGGGTGCTGTGCTATGTCACCAGCCTCCAGAACCATCTGGGTCCAGTGGACAGGGCTCCCCTCAGGACAAGAGGGCCCTGGATAAGAGGTAATCAAGGTTAATTTGCTCAAAGTCCATGCAAGCTAGTGGAAGTCAAGTGTCTGACTGGATTCAATTCCTGTCCTCCTGACTTCAAGGCCTGTGTTCTATCCACTGCACCACCTAGCTGCTCTTTGTTTTATTAATTTCCAAAGCAAAAGAACTCATGACCAGGTAGTCAACCTACTGATCCTTAGAGAACAGATTGTGTTGGTGGGGCTTATACCTGCATAGTTTTCTAGTACCCAAGGTCACCTCAAACTCATATATACTAGTATGACTTATTAACCTATTATATTCCACTATTAACCAGTCCAGAGCAAAGATTTAAACTGCAAAATATAGCACAAAGTTTTAATGGTGGTCAGAAGACAAGAAAGTCTGTGACAGTGAAAATAGTGGCCAGTATATGAAGAAATCTCTAACTCTTACACAATTTTGTTGAGGATAAGCCCTGAATGAGCGCATTTATTTGGGGGTCATGGCCATCAAGTCCTCAGAAACAGGAATTTTTACATGATCCTCTGACTCTGCCTCTCTTCCTGTAAGATAATACTGGCAAAAAGCTTTTCCCTTCCAGAAGGCTGTTTACCACAGTAATGTCTAATTCAGTGTTTATGATGATCCATTTCTGTACTTAGAACCAAGAAGTGTACTTTTAATGGAAGCTCATCAGTATCCCATATTTACCTGAAAGTAAAGTCTTCTCTTGCCTCTATACTATGGAAATGTATGTCTATATGTCTATAAACACACACACACACACACACACGTTTGTATAAAATGATGGTTACTTCTTTTCCTTCTTTCTCATCACTACCATATAAAACTTTTGAAAGTTAATATGGAAAGAACATTGGATTCAGTCAGAAATTCTGGACTTAATGTTCTGACTGTAACTAACTAAAGTAAAACTTTAGGCACTTCCCATTTCTGGGATGCAGTTTCCTTTTCTTAAAAATTACATGGGCAAATTAAATAATTTTGAAGGTTCCTTTCCAGCTTCAATCTTATGATTTCCTATAAAACTTGGGTAAGGAACACAGCAAAATAAAGGAAGGAGCTCTGGCTCTCTGGAAGTTTGTGATGAACAGTAGGTTACTATTAAGATAGATACATAGCAAGACAGAAAAGGACATAGGCTCTAATACCACAAACTAAGAGCAATAACAAGAACAAGAGCCTTACTAATGAATCAGAATCATTTCAGGGCTTGTCTTCTCTGAGAATGCTGGAAGGAGTTATACCCCACCAAGATTGGGTGATAGAGGGAAGCACCCCACCAAGACCGGGTGTTAGAGGTTAGCAATCATGTTGCCACTACTCAGGGAGAAAAAGTTTCGTGAAGAAATGTCAAGATGACACAATTTGACTTGAAGGGTTCCAAAGATTTCAACGCACAAATATAAGGGTTAGAAAACTGGAGAGAAAATTTAAGAAAGCGGAGATGATGAGTGACTGGCAAGTGAAACTTGAAAGACTATTAAATGGGTAAGAAGAAAGAAAAAAACAATCACTAGGTAGCATAATAATGCCTACAGCATTACTATTCTATCTATTCAATTTATTATAGTTCTATATTTTTAGAATATAGTTATCATCTGAATTTCTAGTCTTTTCCAACTCTAGGACAGCCTTCTTATACTTTATAGATAAAATTAAGGCTAATAAAAGGGAGTTAAGGGGCTAAAGGTCAAGCAGTTAAAGTAATAGAAGAGTTGAGATTCAACTCTCGATTCCTGGTATTTTTCCTAAACAACATCACAACATCACTTCTCTCTAAAAAACAAAAACAAGCAAATAAGAACAACCACTCTTGGCTTTATTATACTATAATACAAAAAAAAAGTTAGTGAGGAAATAAAATTCAAATAACTAGAGTTTTCTCTGACAAGGCCAAAGTTCAGATTTTTAATTGGCTCTTCAAGAGATGAGGGTTGCATCTGTGCCTTATTTGTACCTCTTCGTGGAGGCCTTACCTATAGAGGGTACTCTATATTTGTTGAATTAAGTGGAATTTCCTCACAAAAAGAACCTTCAGCCTGGTAATAACCAATGACCCTATCTCAAATATTCCTCTTCTCTACTCTAGGGGCTACAGGACCCAGCTATACCAGAAGCAATGACAAGAAGAGTAGCCCAAGAAACTCACCTCAGCAAAGTACAAAACATGTTTGTTTCCTTGTAGTATGGTCAGAAGAAGTAAACAGAGAAAAAGTGGCAAGAGTTTAACATACACCTGGCCACTTAAAAGCAGAGAGGGGGCAGTATCAAAAAAGTTCTTTTCTTTCTTTCTTTTTTAGTTTTTTTTTTTTGCAAGGCAATGGGGTTAAGTGGCTTGCCCAAGACCACACAGCTAGGTAATTTTTAAGTGTTTGAGGCCAGATGTGAACTCAGGTACTCCTGATTCCAGGGTCAGTGCTCTATTCACTGCCCCTCTTTAAAAAAAATAAAAAAAGAACCTGAATCATCCTTCTTATTTGAGGATCAGGAATTACAATATGGAGAACCAAACCTGGCACTATACTCTAGGAAATGGTCTTCATGATTATTATTATTATTTTTTAATGTTAAGGATGCATTTTTGATAAAAAAATTTTGAAGTAAAAATCTATTGTAATTTGAATCTACTGAATCTGTTACATGTATCCATAGTATAGATTGGAAATCTGATGCACAATGAGGTTAAATGACTTGCATTTATTAGGAAAGCAAGCACTCCTTCCTCCCGGATTAAATTCCAGACCATGTTAATGACAGACTGAAATACCAAGGTACAGAAAACACACACACACACACACACACACACACACACACATGCGTGCGCGCGTGACAAAACCACCTTACAAATGAAAAGTTGAAGATTATTTCTAAGATAAAAGAAATTATCTTGGTTTCAGGTACCCACTGCACTACTTCCTTTGGGGGCAGGGTTCAGCATTTGTTAATGACCATGTTCACTGAAGAAATGTAGATGCTGTCAGATCTGAATGAATGTTTAATGTTATTTAATAAATTTCAGATTGATGAGCTTTAGTTTCAGTAAAACACAAAACGCTGCTATGAAAGGGATGTTTTCTATTTTAAAAAAAGGACACCCTCACTTTCTACCTCAACCCCATACTATAGTTACTGCCAAAGAAACAAAGTTCATCTCTATAATTGTCAGAAAGGCAAAGAAAGGCTAAGCTGTTATTTGGGGAAGAAATTCCATCTATACATAAGTCTAAAAACTAGTCTAAGGGTAGTTGGACTACCTGAATCCACCCTCTTCCCTAGTAAATGTATTCTAAGGCTATTTTTCTTTCTTTCTTTTTTTTTTTTCAAGGCAATGGGGTTAAAGTGGCTTGCTCAAGGCCACACTGCTAGATAATTATTGTCTGAGGCTGGATTTGAACTCAGGTACTCCTACCTCCAGAGCCGGTGCTCTATCCACTGTACCACCTAGCCACCCCTCTAAGGCTATTTTTGACTTCCTATTCCAAATCCTTTCTCTTCTGATTATTATCATTCATGTGAAGCTTGGAGAATTGCAGATAGGAGCAAGCAATGGTACTGTGCCACCAGATCTTCTAATGTAATTCAGTTTCTGAAATTCAAATATCAGATCCTGAAAACTGACATTTTTATCTCTAGATGACATGAGAATTCCTAGTGGAACTACTTAAATACAGAAATAGGCTCTGTCATATATTAATAAACAACTTAATACAAAAAAAAGACCAGAGCATTTGAAGGGAACCTAAAAAATAGCTAGCAATTATATAATTCTTCATGATTTGCAAAGTATATTAATATGTTATTACAGATAATATCCCCATTTTACACATGGGGAATCTGGAGTTAATAGAAGTTAAGTGACCTGTCCATGATACACAACTAAGTATGTATGTGAGAAACCAAGTCCTTCCTATCTCTTGGACAGGGAAGTTGGGTCAGTGACTTGAGGCTCATTCTAGGGACTCAGAACCAATAGGGGTAGAGTCTGGAAAGAGATAAAACATATCCAGGATTATATGGGCACTCACTTTGTGCAAGACATTCTATTTAGATTCCAGGGTCTTTGGTATTCAAATACTTTCTTGTCCTTCTGAGTTCTCACTATCTTCTAAAGACTTGGCTTCAGGTCTAACAACTCACCTGGAAGTTGAGCATTTGTGTCCAATGTAGGAATTCCTTTTTCTTTTTAGGTTTTTTGCAAGGCAAATGGGGTTAAGTGGCTTGCCCAAGGCCATATAGCTAGGTAATTATTAAGTGTCTGAGACTGGACTTGAACCCAGGTACTCCTGACTCCAGGGCCGGTGCTTTATCCACTGCACCACCTAGCCACCCCCAATGTAGGAATTCCTAAGCCCTCTTTGATCCCAGGGTTTTTCCTAGCTGAATACCCAGCTGAAAGAAATGGTCAAAAAGGAAATTTCACCATGGAGACATTGTGTTCCAATTGCTTTTGGGAATGACTGGCTAATCCAAAATGGCCTCTCTGGAGAGTCACAGATCAGGCTTTGCAATTAGTATGCAACACACATATAATCAAACACTGAAAAGCCAAACTCTTGGGGCCATTTTGTCTGGTTTCTGGTCTGCCTTCTAACTCATTCCAAACTACTAGATGATCTACTTATAGAAATCATGGGGTATGTCTATTTTGATTTTTTTCCTGTGAAAAGAGGCTCTTGACTTCATGCTTTCTGACAACCTGTCAATGTGTTTGGCAAAAAGGAAAACAACACAAGAAAGGGGAGGTTTTGGTGGAGTTGGGCAAATGGGTAAGAACAAGATAAAAAATGAGATACTATTAGAACAACAGACCTTGTCTTTGGAAATAAAGAGGCTTCTGGCAAACTAAGCCCTCCAGGAGCAAGGATGCTTGGGGCTTGATTCTGGTTTGGTAGTTGTGTGTCTTAACAGGGAATTTTCCCTTTGTGCTTTATTTTTCCTTTCTACAAAGTATGGAATATATCTGTACATTCCCTTCCTTATTGCCTTTGAGAATGAGCTAGGTAATAAGCAGAGTGAATAAACAAAGACAAACGTAACTTCAAAGTTCAAAAAGTATTCTAGTTTAACACTTATCATATTCTTTTAGTTTTATTTTAGCTTTTGGATTTTGTGGGGCAACAGGGCTAAATGTTTTGTTCAAGGTCACAAAGCTATTAAGAATCAAGTATCTCAGATCAAATTTGAACTCAGATCCTCCTGACTCCAGGGCTGTGCTCTATCCACTACAACACCTAGCTGCCTCTTTTAACACTTATCTTGAACAAGAATCACCTCTAAAACACGTATCAAATATCTTTTTCAGTGGTTTGAAGTTCTTCAAGTGAGAAGTCCTCTTTCTCTTGATCTAGCCCATGCTACTTTGAGCTTAAATCAAGGTCAGCTTATTCTCTAGTTACATTGGATTTTGTTGGCTAGGGGTGTCTGTTGCCATCCCTCAGACTTCTTCACTGATGATCTATTAGGCAGTTGTCTCATTGGAGAGGAAGAGGCAGATGCCAGAATGAAAAGGGTTGTAGGTAGTAAGGAAGTGGAATTTTATAGAATTTAGCAATGAAATGGACAAGTGAGTTGGGATTGTAGCTGGATGGGATTTTAGAGGTCAAAAGGAGGCTTTTTAAGATTAAAGTTATTTGAACATGCATATTCATAGGCAGAAGAAAAGACACTGGTAGGAAGGGAGAAACTGAAAATGCTTGACAGAAGGAATGATTGCTGAAGAAAGGATACTGATAAATGGAAAAGTTTCCAGAAGGTAGGATGGTGAAGGGTCTCAAGAACATTACATATAAGCATCAGTTGATAGAACTAGGGTTGTTTTGCCAGAATAAGAGAAATCTTGGGGTAGGGCAGAAAGGCTGTCATGTAAAAGTGGACGGACTCCTTCGGCCCAAAACTGAATACAGTAGTTTTATCTGGAAAGACTATTCCTTCCATAGTCCTGAATATGTGTTTTTTAATGCAGTATAAGATCAAATTAGCAGCTGCTTCTTCTTTGGGGGGGGGGGGCAAGACAACGGGGTTAAGTGACTTGCCCAAGGTCAGATAGCTAGATAATTGTTAAGTCTGAGGCTGGATTGGGTCAGATTTGAATTCAGGTCCTCTTGACTCCAGGGCCGGTGCTCTATCCACTATGCCACCAAGCTGCCCCTAAGATTAGTTTCTTTTGAGTGTCATTTCACAATGTTGACTCATTGAATTTGCAGTCCACTAATAAATCCAAAGACTTTTTCAGACCAACTACTGGATAACTAGTCAATCTTCTCCCATGCTGACCTTGTGAAGTTCATTTAAATTTTATCTTTTCAGCCCAACATTCTGGCCTTTCAAGATCTTTTTAGATCTTGTTAAATTATCCCTTCCAGATTTTTGCTGTTTTCAAATTTGATAAGCCTGAGATAATCACTGAAATAATCACTGTGATATTTATGTATACATGTGTGTATATATACATAGATATAAAAATAAACACACATAGTACTTTTAGGTTGCAAAACACTTTATGTTAATTATCTGATCCATACAACTATCCTAAAGTCAGTAGTACAGGTATTACTACTACCCCTACTGTTTAGATGAAGAAACTGAGACTCTAAGAACTTAAGGGACTTCCCCATAGTCACATATTTAGTCACAGAAGTAGGATTTAAATCCCAGATCTCTCCTGATTCCAAGTCCAGAGTTCTTTCCTCTCTACCATATTACCTCTCTCACCCTCTATACCTTTTTACAGGTCATTAATAATATCATAGAGCCACACATAGATAGCTGGGCACTCTTACAGGCTTCTTTCCAAATTAACATTGAATTATTCATGACTAACCTTTGAGTTCAGTCATTCAACCAGTTTTTTAATTGAACTAACTATATATATCATCTGGCCCATATCTCTCCAACCTGTTCATGCAAATTACGTGAGATTCTGTAAAAAAAAAGTTTAGCTAACATTTTGGTAAAGCATATCTACAGCATTCTTCTGGTTTATCCTTCTAGCAATTCTTTCAAAAAAAAGGGAAATGAAGTTACCAATTCTAAATGAAGTCATGTTGATTCTTTGTGATTGTTTTCTTCTTCTAAATATTCACTGAGAATTCCTTTAAGACTATGCTGAAGAATTCTGCCAGAAGTTGAAGTTTAGCTTAGTGGTCTATAGTTCTTTCTCTTTAAATAAGGTCATTTGCCATCCTCTTAATTCTGTTATACCTTTTATATTCTCTAGGATACTTCAGAGTCACTTCAGTGACTCAACAATCCCATCTGACAATTCACTTCATATCAGAGGAGTTATTTTATCTGAATCTGATGATTTCAACTCATCAAAGACAGCTAAGTACTCTCTTACTCTCTCCTGGCACAACCACTGGGATCACAGAATCAAAATCACTAGAAAAAAACCTGAGAGGTCATCTTACCTATCCCTTGGCAGGACCCCATATTAATCAATCACTACAAGGCACTGATTTGTAGGATATTAGAGAGGTCAACGTCTGTTCTCTTTTCTTGGAAGGGATACTCCAATCGTGTTAGAAGTGATACTAGGTATTGCTAAGACTATTTCATGAAGCTTAATGCTTGGTCAGAAGTAACAAATCAGAGACAGAGAGTGAAATGATTTATGAGGATTCACAAACTAAAACTGGGACAAAGCTTAAGTTAGAATTCATAGGGCCAACTTTACATTTTTAAAAATTATTTTTTGATACTTTAAAAAATATATATCAAAATCATTTATGGATATATTTCTGTCCAGTTAGCTTTCTTGATCTAAAGAAAAAAGGAAGAAAAGATAAACAATAAACAATAAAGCAACCCCATCTGACAGAATATGGGATATCAAAGGGAGGAAGGTACATTTCTACATCTCTTCTCTAGAGCCCAGACGGGTCATTATAAGCACAAATTGATTCGGCTTTGATTACCTCTTCTGTAAGTTTATAGTTTATAGTTAAGATTATAGTTTGGGGATTAAGTGCTTTCCTGTTTCTGCTGACGTGACTGTAGCAGTTCAGATTCTATTTTCTGGTCATCTGATTTCAAGCCTCAAATTAGGTCTTACTTATCTTTTGTGAAAGTCAAGAATTTCATTCAATTTTGCTAGATTTTGGAGCTATAACAACTCCTTAACAAGACAATTACTACTGAACATCTAATACAATTAAAAGAGAAAAATAACTAATGCCTATTATCAAGCAAAGAGAAGGACATTAATGAACTGAAGTTTGAATCTACTGAATTAGTATCCAAGGATACTTATTCAATTGTAACTTGTGACCAAGGGTCAAAGTTCTGGATTTATAAGGATGAGGTTCCATCTTGAAGGCATCTCACAAATGACTTTTCTTGGATCACACTCTACCTCACCATTTCCCTTGTGAACAACTTTAGTTCCCAAAGAAGCACTTAGGACAATAATACATAATATAAAAGGTAGACTTTATTTAACTTTTATTTTATACAAATTCAAAATAGAAAGAACTTGCATGCAGGGCAAGGAATTATTAAAAAACCTCTTTTTCTTTTTAGAGAGTTTCTATCTTCCGCAGGCACCTATAAAATCCTCTAGTCTTTTAAAGCTACCTTAAGGTTGAGGTTCTCACATAAGAAAATGTGATTTGGGGGTCCTTAGAAAGTCAACCCTTTTGTCCTAAACCTGCACAATCTTCATAGCACACACATTACTAGTGATGAGCAAGGTCGAGATTTGCCCTTTCTTATTGTAGATCTGTTCCTTGCCATCCCTTGGATCTGCCTACTGTCTCATCCTGGAGCCTGATCTAGGACTCTTTTGTTCAGGAATTCCCTAAAGCTTTCCTACTGTCATTCTTAGGACTTTTTCTTCTGGTGTCATGTGACTGCTTGAAAAGGCTTTGAGTATTTGAAAGTTTCTTCAAGGAATTGGGTCTTGTCCCTATATCCAGGGCCTCTCCTAGTTTTGTTTCTCAGTTTTTTCCTCTTCATGTTTCTAGATCTTTCTCCTTAGAGCACTAGTCCAAATACTAAGAAAATGAATCAATCATCCTTAATCATCAGCAGGCCAACAAAATACCCCAGCTAAGAATGCTCACATCATTGAAGGGAAATCATCAATGTGGGATAAAGCCACAGATGTGGAATCAATGGGACATTAATAACTTGCATAGGAAGATGTCTTTATTATCTCTTTAACCTTGATGAGGTTCCTCTGGACATATCTTCTACACAAATATAAAAAAAAAGGATAAAAGAAAAGCATATTTTTCATTAAAAAATCGTCACAAAGATTTCAGAGAGCCCTGTTTTTCTATATCTCCTCCTTTTCTCCACGAAACTCTCTTACTATACATGATGTGCTTTTGTACTGGTCTTTCTACATACCTGGAAATGTACTTCTTCTTTAACTCCACCTCAAAGAGTCCTCTACCTTTAAGATTCAGGTTAAACATCATCTTCTGCATGAAGCATTTCTTCATCTTCAGAAGCCCTAGTGCTCACCCTGCCAAACTACCTTGTACTTAACCTAGCAATACTTATGGATACATTCTCTTTATCTACACATACTATATGCCATAGTATACAGATACTACAGCATACTGATTATATATTTAATTACAATGATATTTATTATATATACTATTTATATTTATAATTATTCACTTTATGCTATATGTAGAGTATATATTTGAAGGTGTGTGTGTGTGTATGTGTGTATGTGTTTGATCTCCCACTAAAACACAAGCTTTTTGTCAGCAGAGATTGTCTCCTTCTCTTTATGTGTATTCTCAACACCTATTAGCAGATGGTGGACACTGCAGACTACAGTATAATTATTCACTTTATGCTATATGTAGAGTATATATTTGACAGTGTGTGTGTGTGTGTATGTGTGTTTGATCTCCCACTAGAACACAAGCTTCTTGTCAGCAGAGATTGTCTCCTTCTCTTTATGTGTATTCTCAACACCTATTAGCAGATGGTGGACACTGCAGACTACAGTATCCATTTTCTCAGTCACCTAAACCCAGATATCAGGAATCTATTCTTATAAAGGTTAGAAGATCAACTAAAGGGGCGGCTAGGTGGCATAGTGGATAAAGCACCGGCCTTGGAGTCAGGAGTACCTGGGTTCAAATCTGGTCTCAGACACTTAATAATTACCTAGCTGTGTGGCCTTGGGCAAGCCACTTAACCCTGTTTGCCTAGCCAAAAAAAAAAAAAGATCAACTAAAGAGTCAAAAACTAATTGTAGTGATCCCAGTTCTATATAAAGTCCCCTGAAAAATACAACATCCCATCAAGCATTACCAAAAAGTTACCTGGGGACTTCATCTATGTTTCTAGAACCATTAATGACTCTAGAAGTTTTTGTCCTTAAGGACATGGCAAGTACAGAGTGCTCTAATCAGTTACCCCATTCTCAAATTTGTATTTAAAATATAGGGAGGGCCTAGCTCACCATAGTTGGTATCTCACTATTTTTTTTTCCTCACGACTCCTTTGGTTCAAACAAAGCTTCTCTGCTGGGTTCCTACTTATGTTGGCAGTTCATCTGAGGCTATGAAAGAAATCGGATCTGCTAGAACTGAAGAGGTTTTATACTGCCTCAGGGCCTGTATCTTAGGTTCCCCATGAGTATGCCAACATGGACTCAGACGAATTCTTTTGATCAAAGTTCTCAGAGCTTCTGATGACTCATAAAAATGAGGCATTTGTAAGGGAACACCTTTAATAGTCTGGTGAAGTCTTTGGAGTCCATCTTTAAATAATTTTTGTTGCCTGAATTCATTATTGAAGGAAATATTAAATTTCAATTAGAAGTTAATGAAAATAATGATTTAATTTTTCTCCCATCCAAATTCATGGACTCAATGAAATCTACCTATATAACCCATTATCTAGATATTGATAATTAGTCCTATGGTTCTATACTTGTCTTTTCCTCCCAAAGTGTGATTTAGCCAGGATAAGAGTTTTAGGGAACCTCAGGTTAGACCAAACCAAACTGGAATGACAAGCTAATGGAACAAAATGACAGAGATTTTGCAATTTAGCTAAATTTAGCAATTTAGCTAAAGTCACCCAGGAAAAAATTAATTTCATCGTTGCAGACTTTCCACAGGTGAGGGTCAATCAATTCCCTGTCTCCCATTTCAGGTTCCATTTGTTATATAAGGATAAAACCTTCTGCCTACCTCCTGTCCTCTCCCAGGGTTTTGGAAGGGTTAAAGCAGGTCTGTAAAGTGCAGAGTTGCTGGAGAAAGAAGTTAACAGGGAAATACAAAGAATATCAATAATCCAGACAAAAGCTTTCCAAATAATAAACTGTGCACTGAGAATGAGTCTTCTGACCAACATGTCTGATCATAAGAGAACATTTTGATGAAAAGCCTATAATATGTTATCTTCCCTTTAATCTCTTGGGAGATGAACAAAATAGAAAATAAGCCTGGAGGAAAGGGACAAGGCCCTTTTGATATACAGAGATCTGTAGGGGAAAAAGTGGGAGATAACTAAATATGCCAAGAGACTCTGAAGCTTCCAGATTGACTCTAGACACAATCTGAACCAGTCCCCCAGGGAGCTATCCAAGGTTCTGGACTTCCTGTCTGGCTACTTACACAGAGAATCAGATTTCTATTCTTTGTTTGACCCATAGTCTCAATTTGCCACAACACTGGATAGTCTTGTGTCTTGCCTACCCTGCCCTGTATCTTGCCTAAGTACTATGTTACTTTATTGCTTTATTCTAAAGTTTAGCCATTTGCCTCCCTGTCTAATTCTATTTCCAATATATGCCACCTGACCTGGCTGACTTCTTGACAAACGGTGCAGTCATAGTGGGGGGGGGAGGGGAGGAACTCCCTGTCCTTAATGACTGTTCATAAAGACCCTTCCTGACAAATGGATAATTTGTCAATACAGCCTCCTCTGAATCAGCCCAGTGACTGGGCTGAATCAGTCCAGTTCACCATGCCTCAGCAGCAATTGTTTAGATAGAGACCAGGTTTTTCTCCTTATTTGTACTGCAGAGCCAGTACTGCTGCATAAGAGTGATTAGATTGTCCTCTGCCTGTACTTGAACAATAGACATGACCTCTGGTAGAGTAACATGATTTTTATAGAGGTCTTGCAAACAGTATTAAGATTTTTACCAGTTTAAGGTTTTTTAAAAGCTAGAGGATACCTAGGAGACACAAGGTATAAAAATCAACATTCTTCACTCCTTGCCTACTCTAAATTGTTACAATAGGCAGCAGCTCAGTTAGAAGCAACAGAGAGGACTCCCACATGGAGGGGAAACAGCAGCTCTTAAACCAGAACTTTCAGTACTGGATAACAACTGGTCATTGTCTCAGATGAAGAGATTTCCTCCAAGTTTTCCAAAATTAATCCCTCCACCCATGATCTTAATCCCATCTTTTCCTGCTACCTTCAGGACCTTGATGTATCTATTATTCCCTCCCTTGGCATCTTCAAATTTCTCTCCACTGGATCCTTTCCCAGTGACACATACAAAATACATATAGGGCTCTCAAAGCCTTAAAGTGCTTTTTCTTAATCCTATTGCCACTTCTCTATCATTCATTCATTCCCTTCCAATCGTTGTCAAATCTTTTGAGAGGTCTGCACTCACTTTCTCTTTAAGCTCTTCTAATCTGGTTTCAACTTCCTCCATTCTATATGGAGTTTGCAACCTGAAAGGTCATAAATGACCTCCTAAATCCAATGGCCTTTTTCTCAGTCTTCATTTTTCTTTGTCCTTTCAGCAATATTTGATGCTTTTATACAGGTTCTTTTTAAAATGGTCTCTCGACTGCCTTCTGGGACAAGGCTATCAAGTCCTTCCCCAGACTACTCAAACCTAACAACCCCTCCTACTTCTATTTTTTCTTCCTTTAAATAAATCATTTTTTTAAAAAATAAAAATCTTTTTTCTCTCTTTGCTATACCTAATCCACCCCCAATGAAAAAGGAAGAAAAGTGAAATTCTTGTAACAAATGGAAGTCTCAAACAAATCGAATTCATTCATTGGTCAAGTCAATATATCTATGTCTCAGTCAGCATGTTGACTCTCTCTGATTTTTCATTCTACCTTGACCAGCACCTTCCTTCAGACCTTGACAGAAACAGGGTAGGACCCTAAGCCCAAGAACTCTGGAAATAGAAGTACAACCTAGACTATTAACCTACTCATGCACTCAACTAAAGTGAAAAACTATTATGAAGAAAGAGCAAACAATCTTTATTACAATCACCACTAACCCACCACAATCACCAATTGCTAATCAACTGACACCAATGTACAGGTAAACCCAAGAGTCATAGGAACAGTAGCAAGCCCATCTCTGTCTACACGCTCTGATTGCAACCCAGTATACCCAGCCATTATAGAGGTAAGCAACCTCTGTGATAAAGGGAAAAAGTCATCCACATTAACTGTCAACTGCCACCTATGGGACAAGCAAGACAACCTAGCTGAATTAACAAATGATCCTGAAGGACAAGATGCAGTATGGGTGAGGCAAGTGAAACTGAACTACCAACTAGCTGGGGTTATTGCTTCCTTAGTAGCCACAGCTTCTGAAGACCTGAAAAGAAAGCTCTTACCACTGAAATTCATGGTATTGTCAAATGCATCAAAATTAGACAAGGATATGATTTTCTGAGTGGAAATTAAAGAAGATGCAATACCATTAACTTTGCCACAAGCTCTTTAAGGACCATGAGACCTTTCCATATGATTTGCAACTGAAGTCTCCTATGTAATGTGAAGAACTCTTTGAAACAGTGTTTTCCTATTTGTATCCTCAGTATTTAGCACTTTTAACACACAGTAAACATTTAATAAATGCTCATTGGCATATTCACTGCCTGTATTGCTGTCAATTTAAGAAGTACTGCTTTGTGCCACTGCTTATGCTGCTGTATGGAGCTATTATTTGTCTCTAATATTACATTCACAAGCAGTTTTCATCATGCTTAGATTTTGTTTCCCCAGTGAGACTATAAACACCTTGAAGGCAAAGACTATATTTTCACTTTTTACGCCTCAAAGAATGAACTCACTCATTATCTGTCAAATGAGTGATTTAAAACTACATATTTAATATGTGGAGTTGGGGAGAAATGGTATCTCACAAAACTTGTAGGGACTGATAAATGGGGTACACTGGGAGATAACAAAGATTTTATTACTAATAACTGTCTTCAACAGAATTTCTTTAGTGCTATCTTTCATTCACATTTGGCTCTCTGGCTGTGCAATATTGAAGAGATTGCTAAATGAGATAATAATGCATGTGTGCATATGAACAAGTTAATATTAACCCTCTAAGATTTAATTGCAGAGTAATTCTGCATTGGGAGATTTGAAGGCTAAGATGGGCCATCTCAGTTCCTTACTTCATTAGGCTCTGTTAAGAAATTGTGAAGGACCAAAAGGAGTCTGTTGTATCTCCATTTTAAATCCATATAGGATTTTCTCTTTTATTCCATCTCTACTGGGTCTACATCTCCCCCAAATTATGAGATAGATAGCTTCCTCTCTCTTTTTACCTTGGTAACTGAAGTGTTCCTGAGGATTCCAGCTTCTTTAGATTCTCTTGGTTTCACTGTAAAGAAGGCCCTTCATCCTCTTAAATTAGAGCTAGATTTTTCAAAAGTGGATTTTACAAACATAAAAATGAAATCACTTGATGAAATCACATGGATGTAATATTCTACAATTTAAAAATTTTATACACAGTTCATCTCATAAAACAAAACTCATACAATTACTAAGAGTTCATGTTTTCAGGCTTCAACTTCTTCATTTTAAAATGGGAGGGATTTAAATTAAATGATCTTGTGGAGAAGTGGGAAAATCATTACAACTAGAATAAGATGACAGGGTCAAGGCCTCGTTCTTACTACTTGTGTGACCTTGGCAAATAACTTAATCTCTTTAGGACCTCAATTACTTCATTTGTAAAAATGGGTCCTTTTCACTATAACATTTTAAGTTTCTAAGAATTATATGACAAAGAAATCAACATCTTAGTCTTAGACTGAACAAAGACAGCAGACATAGCTTCCTGGAAAAGTTCATATAGCTACAATTTAATTAGAACAGTAATCTGGCCTTATGTTATAGGTTGGGTGGGAAACAGCTATGGAAGTTGCTTTCCTTATTGACTAGGGTAATTTCTTTCTAGTTTCTTTTCTTTAAGAAGGAATGGGGGAAGAGCAAAAAAAAAAAAAAAAACAAAAAACAACCTGTCAATTCTATTCCTAAGAATCACCAATTGCTATCAATTGCCTCCTATAGACATCTTTAATTCCACAAAAAGACCCAATTTACCTGCCCATACTGTTCCCAGTTCTATCTTCTGGCCAGACAAATCATTTTTTAAAATCTGCTCTCCTGGCTACAATTAAGCTACCAGAGAACTTCTCACTCCTTAGACTCCAGTTGCCAACCCAAACTAACAAAAATCAAATGAGGCTATAAGACCTGGATGGTAAACACTGAGTGGCAAGCCAAAAGGTCAAACAAATAAATTAAATGAAAATTCATAAATCAGGTATATATTCCATTTTTCTGGTCTGTTTTCTACAGCACTTCCAGACCAAACCATTGTAGGATGCTTGTGGGATAGAGAAGATAGTGTAATATAGGGTTTTTATCCTTTTTTTGTGTGTCATGGATCTCTTTGGCAGTCTGTTGAAGTCTATGGACCTCTTCTCAGAATGTTTTTAAAAGAATATTTTTTTAGGTTTTTTTTTTTTTTGCAAGGCAAATGGGGTTAAGTGGCTTGCCCAAGCCCACACAGCTAGGTAATTATTAAGTGTCTGAGACTGGATTTGAACCCAGGTACTCCTGACTCCAGGGCTGGTGCTTTATCCACTACGCCACCTAGCTGTCCCTAGAATATATTTAAAAAAAAAAACAGATTAAAAAGGAAACTTTAGTTATCAACATTTATTTTTAAGAAGTTCATGGGCTGAGATACAAGGCTCAAGTTCATTCCCCCCTCCCATAGTTTCTCCTTGGAAAAACCTTGTCAGGTTAGAATGACTCAGTGGGCATATATGGGACAGAGGGGTTTCTTTATTTAAACCAGATTTAAAGGTTTTCTCTCCAGGATCTGCAGCATCCCTATCACCACCATAACCATAAAAACAAGTTGTATTTATTTTAGGCCTGGAAGAAACTTCAGAAACCATTTAATCCAGCCTTCACAGAGAAGGAAATCAAAGCCTAGACAGATGAAGTGACTTATTCTGGGGTACAGAGCTTGTGTGTTAGTTCTTGTGGCTTGGTTCTTGATACTCTTTCCACAGCTCCAAATCCACCTATCTAATAGCCACACACCCAACCTGGCTTCAGGCTACAAAGTAATTCAGATAATTCAGAAAATTCAGAGAAAAAGATCCTTAACATTTATATTGACATTCCCAGCAATTCTGTGAGGTGAGCTAGTCAAGGATTTTTATCCTCATTTTTACAAACAGGGAAACTAAGGTCCCTCTACCCCCAAAATAAGTAACTTTTCCAAGCTATCACAGCATGTCAGGTATCTCTCTGGGAATAGAGACAGCTCTCCTGACTTTCAAACATCATGCAAATACACTAGTGAGAATCAATATAACTGTGACAGTACATGTTAAAAAGATTTTTTTTCCCCAAAATGTATATAGTGCCTGTGGTTTTACACAATGGAGCAATGTGGCCTTAAGTATGGAGTCTATATGATAATGGGATAGATAAGCACCCTCTCCCTGTTTCATGGAGGAGGCAGAAGTAAGTAAAAAACATTTATTAAATACCTATTATAAATCAGGCATTGTACTTGGCCCTGGAGATACAAAAACAAGCAAAAAGAAACACTTCAAGCTCTCAATAGCTCTAAAGAACAAGAGAGAGCTGTGAACCATGTCTGACCTGTATCTCTCTCTCTCTCTCTCTCTCTCTCTCTCTCTCTCTAAAGAGATACTAACCCAACCAAAGGTTACTGGACAAGAGAACAATCTTTCAAGAGAAACAAGAGAAAACAAGGAACAAAGGAAAAATAAGGATACCAGGAACTGGAGCAACCCATGAAAACATCCAATGCCATCAGAGAGGGAAGGTGATTCTCTCAAGAACATGTATAATCAAGCATACAATTGAATAGGGAAGGAGAAAAGGTAGTAAGCAGAGGCAGGATTCACATGAATGGTTTCAATAGCTACAACTAATTAAGTTCCTTATGCTTAATTCACATAGGTTCATTCAATAAATCTTGCTTGAATAGGAACTAAATAAAGACCCACACCTTTAAACACTTTTCCTAAGGACTTGCTTGCTTTCTTAATCTTATCTCCATTTTACAGATGAGCAAATTGAGGCTAAGAGATTTGCCAGAATCACACAACTAATGGTTAAGGAAGGATCAGAACCCAGATTAGTCATATAACAAGTTTAGTGCTCCACTTACTACATGGCTTTCGAACATTCAGGAATCTTAAATTGTAATCAGTACAAAAAGTAAGGTTCAATTCTCATCTATAAATGGATTTTTTTAGAAAATCTTCTGCATCCATGTTGGGTAGGGACTCAAAATACATGCAAAATTTGGGGTCACATGTTTAGTCTAGGGAAGAACCAGCAAGTGGGTAAAAGTCCACAAATGATTTCCAGAAGAGTATTCTGATAAATATGTGAATGAATGTAGCAGATCCCAAGTTCCCTGTTCCCCACTGGCTCCAAATGAGCAAGTATATTTCTGCATTTATTAGGTACATATATCTAAAAAGAATGAGAACCAAAATCACTAATTTCTTGTTAGGACTAGAAAATTTGTGGACCAAGGAAGTCTCCTGTACTATTACAGGATTCAGGAATTATCAAATGTGCTTCCAGCCCTCAAAGTTCCTTGATATACCCAGCTAGAAGAAAGAGATAGGGTGAGAACTGGACTTCTAAAACCTACTTAGCAGTTTCATAATGTCTCCTAACAATCAGGAGTCTAGAAAAAATGCAAACAGCCTTGTCCCTCTCAAATGCTTTCCTTTCCCATCAGCCTACAATTTAGTCAAGCTCTGGCAGACCCAGAAGACCAGACTCAGGGAGCCTGCCTAGACCAGTTGTTTCAGAAACAACGCCATAATATAAGCTGAGAAAAGGAAGCCTAGTAAGTAAGTTAAAGAACACTTGAAGATGTCTGCCAAGGATTGTAATCAGATTCCCTATTCTTTTACATCTATATAACAGGATCCTTCCATTAAACTGGAGAGATTTGAATTTGAGATTTGATGTCTCTCCTTCCCCACACTACCTCTCCCTACCCTCTCCCTTCTTCAATGGCAAAACTGAGGCAGAACACCTCTTACAATCCTATTCATTAGCCAGACATAAGGAAAGCAGCCCTAACTTCAATCTCAGAAACCAATCAGTTCATCTCAATAAAGGCTCACAGCACAATAGCTAGAAGCCTGGAAGTGCCGGCTCAGCTGATTGCCCAATTCTAGTCCTCGCTGAACTACACTTTAAGCCTCTCTCTTGAAAAGGTTCTGCTGAAAAGGGAAAAGGTGGCAAGGGGAAAATGTGATATATTCAAGTGATAAAAAGTGATGGCAGGCTAGTAATATAATATATATATATAATATAATAAACTGAAAATCTAAGTTTGGGAATGAAAAACATAAATATAAACTGGCTTTGTAACTGATGAAGGCAAAGTATTTGGGAGAGTGGCTATTGCCACTGGGGCAGTACTGAGGGAGAATATTAATATTGCCAATTATGGGTCTCTAACTTTTAAAAACCACCTCTAACTATTCTGAAGCATGCAAAAGAAGAATGCCAGGGAAGATAGAATGTGTAGTTTGAAACAAAGCTCCCTCTGCCCCCTCTAATGCCTTGACCTCTCCAGGAGAGAAGTGGGTACAACTCACAGAGCAAGTATCAGTAGCTCAAGCTAGAAATAACTCTTGGCTGATGCAGGCTCTGAGTTGATAGGGGAGGCCAAGCATTAAGGGAAATAAGTTCTAATTAAAATAACCCTTGGTAATTAATAAATTCTTTTTCTTATATAGTACTATGAACTAAACAACACTTAAGGGTAATAATAATAAGAATAAGAATAGTAAAACAAATTATCCTGGCATTTATATAGAGCTTTATACAGAGTCTGAAGCATTTTATATCTACTAATCTTATTATGATCCTTTGACAACCCCACAAGAAAGGTACTACAGTAATAACAAGATCCATTTTGAAGATGAGGAGACTGATAGTCAAAGAAGTTAAATGTCACACAAATGGTGACAGAGGCAGGAATGAATGGAACCATGAGTTCTCCCTGACTCTAAATCCAGTATCCTTCATTATCAGGCTGCTGCTATGCTGTTTATTAATGAGTGTTCTTAGGATACTTTATTTTAAAGATATTTTTGAATTATACATTTTATATTTAAGATATTCTTTTCTCCCTAACTAAATGAGATAGTTCTAAGTAAGGAAAGGAACCAAATCTTTAAATTTAAGGGCTCCTATCCTCCTGACTCCAGAACTGAAGTTTCAAGATATATGGGATGACAGCCTCAAGTTCAGCTCCCTCACTTCACAAATAAACCAAAGTGACTCCAGCAGTTACAAAGCTGCATAGTTTTAAGTTTGTGTAGAACTTTGTACATAATCAGGTCTTGAGGGCTAACTGCCCCAGAGCTGCATTGGATGGAGCACAGGACTGAACTACAGTCATGGCTCCTTCTTAATATTTGCTACACTTCTTTGTGCATAGCTTTCTTTGTGAGTTGCTTGTGCCACTCTGGAAAGAAGACAAACAGAATCTTCACCAGCCCCAACTATTATAGACCTACTAATCCTCAACCCTGGCTAATTCCTACTCTCTCAGTCTGTTGCCTCTGCTCTCCTGCTGCTGGATGTCACTGGAAAAAGCCATGAATTAAGCTGACTTTATCCATTACAAATTTATGGTGCTTAACCTCGGTTAGGACTTTACTACTACTCAGCAATACTTATTGACTTCTCTCATTCCTCAAAGGTTTTGTTCCAATTTCCCCCCCCTCAAACCTTGTGACTACAGCTGCACCTTGACCCTATACACTAAGAATGGAGGAATTTGTTACCTACTTCACCAAAGGAGATGGATGCTTCTTCTTCAAAACTACTTCATATCACTTATAAATCAACCTTCCAGGATCACAGAATTCGAGTTAGAAAGGACCTTAAAAATCATCTAGTTCAATCCTCTCATTTTACCAGTAAGGAGGCCCAAATAGGTTAAGTGACAAACTCAGGTCATCTGACCCCAAATCCAGCACTTTTGTACAATATTTCCACAAGTACTTATCAAGCTATATCTATATTTGTACACACACACACACACACACACACACCCCAGAAACTGTTCTGGGTAACAGGAATACAAAGATAAAAATTAAATGATCTCTGACGTCAAGTAATTTATATTCTATGGGGAAAACACACACACATAAATAAATACAAAACATATTCAATGTAATTCCCTTAAGGGGCAGCTTGGTGGTGCAGTGAATAGAATGCTAGCCCTGGAGTCAGGAAGATTTCCTGAGTTCAAATCTGGTCTCAAACACTTAGTAACTATGTGGCCATTGGCAAATCACTTAACCCTATTTGCCTTAGTTTCCTCATCTGCAAAATGAGCTGGAGGAGGAAATGGCAAATCACTCTAGTATTTCTGTCAAGAAATCCCCAAATAGGGTCACTGAAATGTCTGAATAATAACAATCTCCATGAAGAATACTAGTAGCTGAAGGATTTAAACAGAATTTTGAAGGAAGTTAGGGATTCTCAGAATTTTAATAATAACGATGATGATGATGATGATGATGATGATGATGATGATGATGACGACAGCTGGCATTTGCATGGAGCTTCAAGGTTTGCAAAGTACTTTTCAGATATTATTTCATTGGATTCTTACAATAACAACCCTGGGAAATTTGACAGGTGAGGTAATGGAGGCAGACAGAAATTAAATGCCTTGCCCACGGTCACACAACTAGTGTCTGGGGCTGAATTTGGACTCCACATCTGGTACTCTATACAAAGTAACATCTATAGATAAGGAAGGAAAACAGCTTGTGCAAAATCAAAGAAAGGAAATATAAAGTCATTTAAGATGCCAATTTGGCTAAATATAGCAAGTAAAAAGAGGAATAATGTGTAACAAACCTGGAAAGGTAGGCTAGAGGCAGATTAGGATGCCACATAGTGGAGACTATTTTATTCTGTAGCTAATAGGTAATCACAATTTAGAATTTCACCTAAATGCAAATTACTTTCAAATCTCAAACTCCAACCTGATCTCTTTCATGAATTCAAAGCCCACAATTCGGAATGCTATTAGGATACACTTACCAGGGTATTTCAGAGGTACCTCAAACTCAACATGTCCAAAATTGAAATTGACTTTTAATTCAAAACCTATTCCTCTTGTAACTTCACTATTTCTACCAGTGGCACACCATTCTTCCAATCTCCCATATTTAAAATCTTGGTAATGTTTTTGACTCTTTTATACTTCAGAGCCAAATGACTACAGAGTTCTGTTGATTTTACCTTGACAATCTCTCCTTACTTTCTTGCACCTGTTCTTTATTCTCTATTTCTGGTGCCACTTCTCAAGTACAAACAACTCTCATCAAAGCACCCAAGGCCATTTCAACAGCTCTGACTTCAATCTGTCTTTCACACTGTTGTCAGACTAATATTCCTTATAACTATATCTAATTATGTCACTTCTATATTGAACAATTTTCAGTGATCCCTATTGACTAAGTAAATTCATAAGATCTAGATACAAAATTCTGGCCCTTCCACTTAATTACCTTGTGCAACTCTAAGCAAATCATCTGTAAAATGAGGAGGTTAGATTAGATGACCCTTACAATTCTAAATCTATATATCAAAGTTGAAATTGTTTAGCTAGGCATTCAAAATCTATGCTTTGGCATTATCCTATCTTGCCAGCCTTAACTCTTATTATTCTCTCCCATGTTCCAGCCAAACCTGATTTTTCATATCCCTTATGATTCCCCACCTCTTCCTTTGTATGTGATGTTTCCCATTTCATCAAGTCCAACTCCTACCTTTCAGACTACAATTGAATTCCTATTTATTCTTTCTTTAATTAAAAAAGTCTAATTCAAACATTGTAACCTTCCCTGAAGCCTTCCCTGACCCCCATCCCATCCCTAAATCTATAATGTCATTCATTTATTATTTTATTTTATGAAGTTATATGTATATGTATGATAATTATTAAGACTAAATTTCCTGTAGGTAGAGGGTGAGTCTTATTTAACTCTATCTTCTACTACAGGGCTGTCTAACCTTACTTTTAAAAGTTTTTTATTGAAACAATAGACAATATAGTTTGATTTGCCATTTTAGTGAGAATGCTGTAGCTGAGGAGCTAGGTTTTGTTTTACTAAAACTACCGGTGGGTTGCATTTTGGACAGCCCTGTCCTATTATAATGCTCTAAATATGATAGTGATTTAATGCACATTTACTGAAGTATTGTCCAAATTATCTAGCATTCCCAAGCCCAAAGTTAAAATAACTTTTTCCTTTCAAAATAAGAGATTTCCTCCTAGGATGGCACTCAAACTCCAAGGTAAAAAAATCCTAGATACCCAGAGGCTAAGAAGAAGTCCAGCTCTCCTCTTTGCATTTTAAGTTCTTAGGATAAATAAGGGAAGTATTAATAGCAAATCAGTGCACTGGGAGAGGGTTTAGAATGCTAGAAGATTCAGTTAGTGTCAATCGTTCCAGTTTAAGCTCACCAATTCTCAACCTTCTCTGGCTTCCTCAGGTACTGGGCTAACATAGGATACAGCCAACCTAGAGGGAGACTGGTTCACTCAGACTTCGTTGAGCACAGAATAACAAATGCCTGACTGCCAAAAATGCTCACATAACCAAAACAGTAGCAGCTTAGTCAGAGGCCCAGCAGTGTCACTTGGGCATCCTGTGTGCTGCAATTCAGCAGAGCTAGGCTGCAGCTTGTCTACTTGACTACATATATATCCTGGCAGGTCAAGTTCTAGCTTAAAGATCTCTACTATTTGACCATTTCTATCCCATCCCTATGGCTCAATAGATTCTAAGGACCACCTGGAATTTTATCATACCTGCCACATCTAGCATTATGGAAAAGTGATTCCCTGAGGGTTCACTCTTAAGCATCTTTTGGCTCTGATTATACATAATGTTGAAACTCTAACAACTTTATTTAACTAGGAAGTAAGTTTTAGAAGAGGGAGCACTGCAGGAAATCAAGGGAGGATCAATAACTTATAGTCAAGTCGCAAAATTAAGGAAGCAAGCTCTTTGCAAATATTCATGTGATAATATTGGACCTGCCTGAGAGAATAGTAATTAACACCAAATACTTTCCAGAATTGTTTGCCATGGTGTTTACTACACATAGCAGAAGAATAAGGAAGAAAACTGGCAATTCCAATGGCAAGTTGGGTAGGATAAGTTGTTCTGATCCACCAATTACTATAAAGAGAGGGTGACAGAATTTCTTTTAGATTAAAAATAAATAAGCAAAAGGGAAAACATCAAAAGGCCACCCACACTGGTCAAGAAGCTCTGAATGTTCTGTAGGCTAGATGTGGTGAGTCTTGTGAGTGACAAGAGCTGAGGTCTTTGCCAACACAGTATTTTTCCATGAGCCATTTTCCAGAGACAGGAAATGCCTGGAAATGCTGAAAGAGAGAAATAAACCTAGGCAACACATGGCTCTTTAGACACAACCAGGAGCAGAGTTCACGTTAGAATTATGGGAAAAGAAATGCTCATGTTCCAGAACAAGAGATTAATCTGTTAGTAGTTTTACTTGGTCTTAGGAAAATTCCTCCTCAGGAAAGTTAGCATTAATTTCTATTTACATAGGGTGTTTAAGGATTCCCATTTATGTACTGTACTGAAGAGAACAGATAGTTTTAATCTGTATACATTGCAACAACCTAGAATAAATCACGAGCAAGTTTTAAATCCTAAGGGGAACTGTAATTTTGTTTTTCAGTAATCCTTGATCTCTACCTTTAATTGTTGACCCTAATTCTCATCAACAACACAATGACTTTTTCTAGTTTTCTATCCTTCAAAAATCTTAAATATTACAGTGCATTGTTGCTTTTTCTATTGGTTCTAAAAGTATTATAAAAAAATCACCTGTTTTCAGGCCATCTTACAGGGATCCCTTTAGACCTTGCCACAAAGATGTCAAGAAAATGGTCTTCTTTTCATCCAATTTAAATAGGGGAAAACCCAAAGTCCTCCATCCAGACTGTGGTAGTGCTCTATAGAGAGTTCAGGGTTTCTAAAGGAAGTCAAAATCTTCCCTCTTGTCATCTCACCCCTTACTTTGCTCAGACTAGTCAGCTGAATTCCAGGAAAATAAGGCTTGGATCACCAGTCAGGAGAGACTTCTCAAATCTTCAGATGTTGGAAACCCATCCATGTGGCTTCTGTGACAAATCTTAAAATCGATATTTAAAAATTCAGAAGTGGTCAGTCACTGAAACCTTTGAAAAAAACTAATATTATAGGTCAGTACATTTAGTAGACTATAGGGTTGTGGCTGACAAATACACCAACCCTGGTTCATGAATGGTATTCTTTGCTGCTTCTTTACCTCTGGACAGCTTATATATCATTGATCCTCCTTCACTTTTATATTCCTCATTTTATCTCCCAAATCCTCATCACATCCATACTAATACTGATCCCTTTGCTCCTAACATTTCCAATAAACTTCAGGACTGGTCATATTCTTTCTTCAGCCAATGCTCAAACAGATAAGAGAAAGCAAGCTAAAGGCAACAAACCCTGGGAAGGAGACTATCAGTGATCCTAAGAACTCTCTCAGGTAGGGTTTCATGATTTTGTTGGTACAGTAGCACAACCAACAAATCCCTCTTGCCACTAGATGCAAACTGCATGTTAATTTGCAAGGGCTTATGAATCTGTCTGATTCTGCTTTATAGCTGGTAGTTCTTCCACTAAACAACAGGATCTGCCCCTAGTTCAATATCCTTTAGCTTTTGATTTTTGCATTTGCAAGGAAAACATTAAGCAAACTGGCACATGAGGGCCAGGACATACTGTACTGGCATTCAGCCTTCTAACAGCACCAGATGTTTTCTCATCTCTGGAAGGATGTGAGCTAGTCGCTCAATATTAAAAGACTTGTGCAGGAGCCTCATCATCAGTGGAGATGGGAATTTACTAATTAAATATTAAAGATCCCCACACTATTAATAGTTTTCTCCATCCTCACAACAAAGCTGGAGAGTACAGTCATCATTTTTGTTGCTACAGTGAGGCTGACTGGGCCTTCACATACCTCGCCTATTTTCCTCACCCTCAAAAACTTGTGTGACACTACAATGGGAAAAGACTTCCTAGGAAGACAGGTTTGTAACAGATCACCAAACATGAGAACTTTACTCACATCCCAGTTCTACCTGAATTATCAGGTGCTCTAAGGTAAATCAGTCTAGGCCCTCCATGATCCAGTTAGTTCGTATCCAATCCTCTGTTCTATGCCTTCCTAATAGAAAAAATACACTCCACTTTATTTTCACTCTTCCCTCACTCTCATGGACACCAGTCAACAAATTAAACACCTACTAAATATAGGTCACTGTACCAAATGCTAGGAATACAAAGACAAAAATAAAAGAATTTCTTCCCTTTAAGAGCTTTTATTTGATGTGAGGGAGAAAAATGGAAGGAAAAGAGAAGATACAAAAAATACAAAAGTAAATAAATACAAATTATGTATAAAGTAATAACAAGGGATAGAGATCGATGATAATGGGGAGTTTGGGGAAAGGGAGAAGTGGGGAAAAATCAGGAAAGTGTATAGGAAATGTACTCTAAAGAAATTTAGGGATTCTAAGAAGTGGCGATGGAGATCAAATACAGTCTAGTCACTGAAAATAAAGCAATGAAAAATGCCTCATTATTGATTTATACTTTTGGTCACATGAAGGATTAGCTTGGGTGGTCTCAGAGCTTCCTTCCAGGGTCTTATGATTGAGATCTTTCTCTCTGTCTGGTCCCTAGCCCTCAGGGGCCCCCCTCCCCCACCCCCATGTCTTTCCCTTTCCCCCTTCCTTTCCTCCCTGAAATATTCTCTTCTACCCAAACTATTTCCAGATTCAGTTTTCCTATTTCCTTCCTAAAGTCTATCCTCAAAACTTTGGCCTACCTCCCATCCAAGTTCTCTCATATGCGCCTTCATGATTTCTGATGGTTTTATGTTACACAACATTTTGGTATTTGATATATTTTGTCCTCTGTTTTTAAGTCCTTTTCCAAATGCAACTCATCTTTCCAACAAAATTAGAAACTGGATCATCTACTTCTTTTGTATCCTCTATCTACATCCTAAAAATAGCTGATATTTTCACAAGATGTACAGCTCTTTAAGACTTACAGAGTACTTGAATGCCATCTCATTTAGACTTAACATTCCTGTAACACAAAAAAAATGCTAAGGATTATTTACATTTTATAAATGAGGAAACTGAGGCATTGAGCACTGAAGTGACTTTCCCGACTCTGTTTTCAGGGCTTTTCCACTATTTCTCATTGCTTTTTCAACAAATACAGAACCACTACTGAGTAACATTAAGCACCAAGAATTATTATTCCATTTGATCTGAGAAGTAGTTGATATTATTATTCTGAATTTATTGTTGAGGAAACTAAGGCCCAGAGAGGTTAAATTGACTTATCTAATGTCACGAGTCAACTCAATAGACATTACTTACTATGTGCCAGTTACTGTGCTCTGCAATGGGATTACAAAGAAAGATTTGTTTATAAGTCCCTGCTGAGGAGTTCATAGTTTATAAATGAGAGAAACAACATGCAAAAATCATATACAATCAAGATATAGATATACAATAAACTGGAGATCATCTCAGAAGGAAGGCACTAAGATTAAGGAGGTCTGGGAAAGGTTTTATGAAGAATAAGGAGCAGAGATAGTTTCTGACTGCAAATCCTGCAAATGTCCCAATGGAAAGATGTTGACAATCTCTTCATGTTGTCTGACTCTAGATCCAGTAACTCAAAGCAAGCTCATTTTGGAGTTAGGTTCTCCTGTCTCTCCTTCTCCTTGCTAAGCTTTTCTCTCCAGCTTTCTGTAATACCATCCTCTCTTGGTTCTTCTTCCCCCTAACTGACCCTCTCCTCAGAATTCTTTGTTGAATCTACATCCAAGGTTGTGCCCACTAACACTTCTTCTCCCTCTCTCTACTATTTCATGGTGTTCTGTCAGTTGGGATAAATTGATTTAGCATCTCAGTTCCATTCTCTCTCTCTCTCTCTCTCTCTTTTAAAGATTTTTGCAAGGCAATGGGGTTAAGTGGCTTGCCCAAGGCCACAGCTAGGTAATTATTAAGTGTTTGAGGCCCAATTTGAACTCAGGTACTCCTGACTCCAGGGCCGGTGCTCTAGCCACTGCATCACCTAGCCAGCCCCTCAACCTCTCTTTTAACCTCTAGTTGTCTTATCTCCAACTGCCTTTCATACATCTGGAGTTGTATATCCCAAAGATATATACTTAACACAACCTGTCTAAAATGAAACTCAAATTTCCCCCTCAGTTCCCCAAACCCTCTCCTCCATCTAATTTCCCCATTACTGTTTGCCCCCCATTACTATTGAGGAAAATACCATCCTTCCAATCACCCAGGTACCCATTCTAGGTGTCATCGTTTACCTAACCTTCTCTTTCTCACTTTCCAACTCTCCCATCCCTGCCATACATACAATCTGCTGCCAAGTTCTAGCAATTCTACCTTTGTATCATTTCTTGTATATTCTCTCTTCTGACGACACCACAAGACTGGTGCACCACATTGGAACTAATACAGTTGGTCACTCTGTCTCAAGCCTCTCCTTACTCTAGTCCATCTGCCACTTAGCTATCAAAGTGATCTTCCTAAAGTACAGTTCTGACCATGTCACCTTTTCCCCAGCTCACAATGATTCCTTATCATTTTCAGGTTCAAAAGAAGATTCTTTTTTAAATTTTTTTTCAAGGCAAATGGGGTTAAGTGGCTTGCCCAAGGCTACACAGCCAGGTAATTATTAAGTGTCTGAAACCAGATTTGAACCCAGGTACTCCTGACTCCAGGGCCAGTGTTTTATCCACTGCGCCACCTAGCCACCCCATCATAGAAGATTCTTAAGGCCCTTCATAGCCTAGACCCTAGAACTTCACTACCTTACCAATTTATACCTTTATGCTCTCTTTTCCCACTCAATGACAAGAAGCTTTCTGTTGTTCCATGTATGAAATACTCCATGTTTTGATTCCATGTAGTTTCCATTATCTGTTCCATGCCTGGACCACTCTCCCTCCTTAACTTTCTTCAAGCCTCAGTCAAGATTCGACCTCCTCAGGAAGTCTTCCTTACTTACCCTATGATACCAGCATCTTCCCTCTAGGATTACTTCCCATTTATTTTGTATATATCTTCTATTAACTATTCAAATAACAGGAAGGGCTGCCAACTTTTCATATGTCACAGTTTTATATAAATTTAATGGTGTGCTTCTGCTTGCTAAAAAATGCTAATGTAATTCTTTGATACTTCTGAGGATCCACTAAGGGTACATAAAATCTAAGTGTAATAGCTAGCAACTCATATATGCCTTTTCTGCCTGGGTGACTTTTTTGTCCATGCAATCTTAGCCTGCATTAAAAGAAATATGATATCCCACACCAAGTTAGACAAACTTGCTGTAGTCTGCAATGATAAAACTACATATATAATATAATGTTTTAAGCACTGTATTTTAAGAGACATTGATGACCAAGAGGATATTAAAGGAAAGGTCAGGTTTAGAAACCAAGTCAAATGTAAAACAGAAGAAGGAAATGAGTTTATTGGAAGGCTAAGTAAGTCTTCTTCAAAGATCTTCAGGACTCTCTTGTACAAGAACTAGTATCAATGGATAAATGTGTTAGAAGGGAAACTTTTGACTCCAAGTAAATTTTCCTATTTCTTCCCCTTTCATTAGAGATAACTGCTTATTTAAACTTGAACTAATGTTTCTATGTTCAATATCTCAGTTGCTCTGTGGTTTCATGGTATATGCTCTTTTTCTATAGGTACAGACTGCAATTTGTCCAAGCCTTTTCATCTTATTCAGTTATTATCCAAGTCCTTCCTTCCCTAAATCTTCATAGAGGAGCTTATGATCTATGTGGAATATGAGTTTCACACTACAGACCATCTAAGGACATTTGTTCAGGGAATAAAACATACATAGAAATGTGAACATCAATTTCTTCTGTGAAATGGAAACAATAAAGCTTTGACCATCTACTTTGCAGAGTTGTTGTGAGGAAAACATTTTGTAGATGGTAAAGTAGATTATAAATGTGAGCTTTTATTTTCAGCATTATCATGGGAATGATGGTAATTTGGGAATGTTCCTCTAAATGAGCCTAAGAGGCATTAATTGTTTTGTCCCTTTTTGCCAATTCTGATTTAAAAAAAAAAAAGACACTAGAGTCAGAAGACTCTAATGTCTGTGTACCAGAATTCAAGTCAATGCCTTTTTCTGGGACTTAGTTTCCTATTCTGGAAAGTAAGAGGGCTAGACTAGATTACCTCTAAATAAACCTCCTCTTGAACTAGTTTCTTGCTAAGTCAAGGGAGTTGAGATCCAGAATCCCCAGGCATCAATGGCAGTCTTGGTAATGACAGAATTCTCTGTTTTATAATAGAACAAGTACTTACAGAGAACCTATTTATGTTCCTGGTTTTGTGCTAAATTCTTTACAATATCATCTCATTTAATCCTCACAACAAGCCTGGGAAGTCAGTGCTATTATTAGTCCCATTTACAATTGAGGCAGACAGAAGTTAAATGACTTGCTCAGGGCCACACAGCTATAAAATGTCTGATGCCTATTTTGAACTCAGTGCTTTAGCTATCCATAGTACCAGTTAACTGGCTCTGTTAGACCAGTTCCTAACTATGCATAGCTTTTCTGGAAAATTATCTCAGTCTTCAGGTTCCTTTTCTATTCTCACAGCTAAACCTTTAAAGGATTATGTGCCTTAGTTCAGAACATCTAGCAGAGGCCAAGTCCAGTCACTTCCTTCCTACAGCTCCAATAGTCCGCTATTTCTGGATGGGAGGCATTGACCTAGGCCTCTGGAGTCCACACCCATCTCTTCCTCCAGCAGGCTAATACCCAGTATAGGAGAAAGGCAAGGGGCCAGAACAAGGTAGACAGAACATCATCTCAGTCAACAAAGCATTCACCTCTCTAATCAAAATGCTACTGGAAAAAAAAAAACATCATGAGTCTTTTCTGCCTTTCTATGGCTTGAACCAATTTCACTTGCAATTATCAAGGTGCTGGAGGAAAAGTTGTTGTTGGAGGGTGAGCCCATCTACAAGCAGCTCTGAGCACAGAACAGCACTATGGATTGCTATGGTTCCCAAATCACCCATAATGAAGTGAAAGTAACTTCAAGCAGAGGAAAACACCTGCCTCCTTCCAAATGAATATCCTCTATATAATTAAGAAGTTTCTGAGACACTCCAGGGAAAAAGTAGTTATCAAAAACACTTGGGGGTGTAGCTGGGAAAAAAGTAGTTATCAAAAACACTTGGAGGGGGGGTAGCTGACTGCAGAGCTCAACAGACAAACCCTTGAATTTGAATAAGCATACAATACCTAGCCCAGAAAATCCAACAAACATCATGAATAATAAAGCTAGGAAGGATAGGAGTACATCCAAAAATAATTAAATTCTTAAATCTTATAATTTTGTACCTTGATGGGATCTTTAAAAGGTCTAGGCTACTTGATGCTCCTATAACTAATCTAGAACGGATAGCGATATAGCTGGGTCAAGTATTGGCAATATGTGGGCCAATTTTCAGTGATATATGAAACTCTTGTCATCGTTGTGCTCTTTGTGCTACTCTAAGGGGTACAGGCCACCGGCAAGATATATGCACCTCCAAGTCTATTTCCCTAAGGATATCAGGAATTAGCAAAGATCACTAAAGCTTGACCCCAAATTACATGAAGGAGTCAAAATGTCTCAACACATCATTTTAAAATAATTCCTAACTTCTAAATCCATGCTAATATCTCCAAAAAAAGGACACAGATTCTCTTGGGAACTGCTTTCATGGGCAATAATGGTGTCACAAACTCTTCCCTAGGGCTTATTCTAAAACATTCCTTTTACTAGTTGGAATCCATTCTCTCTACTGTCTTCAAAAAGATCATTCTTGATTCTAAAAGAAATTTTATTGGATTACCATGGGAACACAAACTAGAAACTGTCATAGGTATGTGAAGATCCTATAAATCTTATATGCTCCTGTTGATAATATCAGACAGCATGACATGAATGACATACTTAAATGCTTAAAAACTTCATTTTTTCTTTTTGAAACAAATCTTTTCCTCTCCCCCCTTCTCAACTGTGGTTGGAAAAGTCATGCTATACCAAATAAGCAGAGAAGACAGTTCTTGTAACAAGCAACTATCTACCTGTCTTAATTATTCAGAAAAGACAACAGTTTGAATCAAATATAATCCAGGTACAAAAAGAATCTGGCAGCTGGAATTTCCTCTCCAAATCATAGTAGCAGAGGCGGCAACATAAACTCAATCCCAAAGACTAACTTTACAATGCACACCAAACTCCATTACCCCCTGAAAGTTCTTGGGTGAATTTGAGATCTTGGAATATGCTTAGGATTGTCTAGAAGGTAAGTAGGACCCAGGGAATTAATCTCATTTCATTTCTTTTTCAAAGAATAAAGGGAGATGACTGGAGCCCAAACTTATACTGTAAATATCTCAAGAAAAGGGTCTCAGCAGGGTTAGGCTAAAAATAAGTAGGCCAGTGTTCTCAGGTTATTACTGGACTTGGGAGAAAGATAAAAACAATAGAAAACGGGGCGGCTAGGTGGCATAGTGGATAAAGCACCGGCCTTGGAGTCAGGAGTACCTGGGTTCAAATCCCGTCTCAGACACTTAATAATTACCTAGCTGTGTGGTCTTGGGCAAGCCACTTAACCCCATTTGCCTTGCAAAAAAACCTGAAAAAAAAATAGAAGATACACTCTAAGGTAGACTTCATCCCATAATTTATATACTAGTCCAGTTTCACATATAACAATAGCAGGGCCAAGATCCCTTCCTACTGACAGTTAATGCTTAAATTAGCATTCTGGAAACATTTTCTTATCTAGCTACAGTGTTCTCATTCCTTTTAAAGCTTAAAGTTCTCCTTTAAGCAGAAAATTAAGATGCTCTCTCCCCTGTTTCTCCTTCTTCCTCCAACCCACAAGCTTATCAGACTTCTAAACAAGGAATACTATTTTTATACCTTCACCTCAGGGAGGTTATAAGTATTTAAGTAATTTGATTAGCTGCTGCCATAGAAGTGAAATATCAAGGGTAATCCAAAGATGCTAAGTTGAGAACATAAACTGTGGACTGGTAGCACAGCAGTTTGTTCTAGACAGGCCTAATGATGCTGTCAACTCCAATGTACCGCTTCCCACTGTACCTTAGCCTGCCAGTGGCTAAGGTCCTAAACCACTTTAAGGAAGAGGAGTATACTCAAATTCCTAGGAAACTCCTAGGAGATAGGAAGGATTAGGAATGAAGAGGATGAATGATTAATCTTTATTCTGTAGCTTGGGTAACACAAGTTCAAAGATGGAAAGAGACACAGATCAGTGGACCTCTTTGTTCCACCCAATAGCCATTCTTAATTTTCATTTTTGTCTAAAATCCCTTTAAGACTCCATTTCACTTCTTTGACTTTCTTTTCAATATCCCACTTTCTGTCCCCTTAAATTCTGAGTTTTGCATCTGATGATAAAAGTATATGATTGGCTTAGGCTTTCAGGAAACATGAGCTCCCTTCTTAGGGAGCTCTGAACTAGACTCTCTTGATTCCCAAAGCACAAATTGCTGTGGGCATTAGAAGTAGGGAATGTAGGTGCCTAGCTCTCTTTAAATTGGTGGCTGGGGATCAAGTCAGAGAGAACAATAGACTAATTGCTATGTTTCCTGTTATTAGGAATTATAACTGTGCTACTTATCTATAAATTCTAGAGCTGTGATTCCATTAAAATGCTTTAACCTAAATCATAATTGAATCTCAGCAAGCATTTCCTTGTAGAATATACCTTCAGCAGACCAAAGGGTCTCAAGGAAGCCAAGCCATTTCCATTAAAATGCTCCCTGTCCACAAATGGTAAATATAGACATTCTGCAATCCCATTACTATACAACTTATAAATAGCTAAGAACCCACCAACACCCACTGCTAACCGAAGCATAAACAATTATCAGCACAAACTCCCAAAGCAAGAGCATAGGTGGCCATCTAAATAATTCCAAGTAGTCATGGAAGGCTTAAAAAAAGAGGGGGTCAAAACATGGCCTCATTCTCTTTCTTCCCATGTCCATACCTGCTTCCTTCCCCTCTAGAGAAGAGAAATCACCCAACTCCCTTTTCTTTTCTCTAGAGATATTCCTTTCCAGTCTTACTCAGAGTCATTAAAGTGATCCACTTCCCACCAAATCCTAAAGGTTTCCAGCCGCTGGTCTAGCCTAATTGTTTAATAAACTGTAATCTACAGATTAATTGCTCTAAAAGCCACAAAGCCTGATACTGTATCTCCTTAAAATTCTCCCAGGCCTAGAGAAGAAGAAATATACTTTGTAGCTGCCGGGCAACATCCATAATCGGAGGAAGGACCGGGAAGATGCAGATTGAGGGCTTTGAGACAACAGCTCCAGCAAGGAATCTAAACTTGATCAGTATTCACAGTAAGCATCCAGCTGCATCCATCTCTCGGAGGCTCAGCAGCGGCAGCCTCCTACTGATGGTCCCCATCTCCACCCGCCCTCACACTCCTCCAAAGAAGAAGACAAGCAGACCTGACAAGGGGTGGCCAAGTTGGGGCTCTTCCTTCTCTGAAACCCCTCTAGATCCCACTTCTGGTCCCACTTCAGAAAGCGTTCTAGCCGCGGCAAGTCTGTTCCCGAGGCCGGTCCCCGGCCCAGGAGGGGCGAGCCTCCTTCCCTCTCCCCCCGGGGCGTCTCGGCCTTCCACTCGCTCGCGATGACATCATTCCCTGGCTGCCGCGGGCCCCACTGGCGGCGGCTCGCGCGCGGGGCAGGCCCCGGGGCTCCGAAGGGCCGCGAGAAGCCCCGCGCTTGGCGCCTGGGGATGCGCTGGGGCCGAGCCGCCGCGGCTCCCCCCGACCCGGGCTCCCCGGCCCTTCTCCACTTCTGGCCCGGGCGTGGGACTCGTGGCCAGGTCGGCAGCTCCCCCTCATCCCGCGGGGCCCCGTTTCATCCTGGCCTCGGGCCTCTCGTCCCCTCCCCGTGAGTGGGGGGGCGGGGGGCTGAGCGGTCCGGGCCCCCTCAGCCCCTCCCGGCCCCGGCGGCCCAGCAGCCCCGCCGCCTCCCGCGGCGCCCTCGCGGCCCAGGCTGGTCCAGGCTCCCCGCCCCCAGCCCGGGCTGCCCGCCGCGGGGCGCCCCCCCCCCCAAAGGGGGCCGGTCCCCCCGCCGCGGCTGCCCCGCGCGGCCCCCGTCTCCCCGAGCATCAGCCCGGCGCGGCCCCCGCCCGCCTCCCTCACCAGCGGCTGCATCTCCGAGTGCGCCGTGGGCACCTGGAACCGGTCGATCTCCTCCATCATGGTGCCGGGGGGATGGGGCGGGCAGGGCCGCGGCGCGTGGGCGGCGGCGGCGGCGGGAGGGCGAGTGAAAGGCACGGCCGCGCCGGGCGAGGGAGGCGGGGGGCGGGTGGAAGGAGGAGGGCGGCGAGGCCGGCTCCGAGCGGCCTCCTCAGCGGGCGGCGGCCGTCGCGCCCAGCCGCAGCCTCATTCCCCGCGCCCGCGCCCGCGCCCGCTGCCTGCCTCCGCCGCCGCGCCCGCTCCCCGCCCCGGCTCGCCCGCTGTCAGCCAGCTCAGCCACTGCGGTGACTCGGCAACTCCACTTCCGGGTCCGGGACCCCGCCCGCCCGGCCGGGCCGCATAATTCATGAAGGGGGCAGCGCCCCCGCCGCCCCGCGGCCGCCTCTGCCGAGTCCCGAGCGCCGGGAGGCGGGGCCGCGGAGGCCTCCAATGTACATAATTCAGGAGGGAGGCGGGGCGACGGGAGCCCCGCCCCTCGACTCATCTCCATCTCCCTCCCCAAGGCGGGGAGGGGAAGAGTTTCCCGGGGAGGACCGGTTCCAGGCGGAGATGCGCCTGCGCCCGGGCTTCGGGTCCGTCGCCAAGGTAACGGCGTCGGGATCCGGCCCGCCCTGGAGAGTTCTTTGACCACATCGGCGAAGAACAGACGAGAAGGGAGGGGAAGCGAGAGGGAAAAAAAAAACCCCAACTGCGGCAATAAATCCCTCCGCTCCGCCTCACCGCTAGTCACGTGACAGAGATGCCTGGAGGCGGGGAGGAGGGCTCGCGAGACTTCCGGTGCGTCGCCTGGGTAACGGATGTACACTTCCTGACCTCAGGAGCGTTGGGGTTTAAGTCGAAACCCTAAGCTTCCAGGAGCGACCTGTAACGACTGTGATGGCCCCGAAAACTGCTGTCCGTAGACCGGTAAAGCTCCTCTTATCACTTCTAATACACCTGCCGCTTCATTCCCATTTCCTAACTGAGCCTTTCCCAAGACCTTCCGACCAGTCATGCCACTGACCTTCGGCTGCCTGACGGCATAAGCAGCCCCGCTCCGAGTGGGGACAGTATCCTCGCCGACTTTGCCCCTGGGCAGCTTTTAAGGACAGAATAGTGCAGGATGTAACATAAAAAGTACTAAATTAGTGCAAATGGTAATTATTTTTGGAGACGAAAGGAGAAACATCCAAATGAGCAACGAAAATAAGAAGATACTTTCTAAGGAAATCTGTAACCGTTCCTTATTAAACGTTGCTTAAAATGGGGGAGTCAGGGCTGCTGAGCTGTGAGAGCAGCTTATTTTTTAAAAATGGCCCTTGGGTCCCTAAAATGACCCTTATACGGCGGCTATAGTAGCTGAGAGTGTTGTTGATAGGAGGACAGTCAGATGATGTATTTATTATATGTGTCCCCTTGTGGTGTTTGTGTTTCTGGAAGATGCTTAGGATTTTGGGAAAAAGATGAGGCAATTATAACTGCATAGCAAGGTCAGTAATAGAAGACAGAAGAACCCTGACAAATGACCCAGGACCTGATCTTTTTTTTTAAATCATTTACCATTTATCATTTATCCTCCAACCTATTTCCACACCTCCTAGTTACCCATACTCCACTTTTCCTGAACCTCTGTTCTTTTGTCTCATACACTTGACTGTCTTCCTAAATTTATAAAAAGCTTATATTGTGCCACTCAAGTCACTGTCTCATCATTTGTCCTATTCTATGGGCGTTTTAGGGATTTGAATAGAAAAGTGAGATAGTCCCTGCTCTCAAGGATCTTGTACTGTAATTGGGAGAGAAAACACACTTAAGAGAATTCAGTTGCAGGGTAGATAACAGGACCTAGGGTTTTAAAAATGTAGCAGAAAGTCAGATGGCAAGGTCCAGAATATTAAGATGCAGTTTCAGGGCAGATCATAAGACCTGATGGTCCTTTATCTCAACAAAGGGATTGTGCTTGGTAGCTTTTAACCCAACTCAGTGGTATGAACATATATGTTTCTCTTCTTGTGTGGCCATTCTGATGAGTTCTGAGTATCTCTTACATTCTAGTTGGAGGTGCTGAGGATGATGAAGATTGCCGAGGGAATTAAATGGAAAAAAATTTCAAATTTCAAAAAAAGAAAAAGAACTGGAAATAATGTACTGGAATTTAACTAAAAAAATCTCAGGGCACAGTGTTGTTGAAACTTCTGGAAAATATTCATATTTCACTAGATTCAATGCAAAGTAGAATTATTTTTTTCCTGGAGGCTGGACTAGTAGGAAAAAAGTAAACCTAGACAATTACTCAACTGGAAAAATGTTTGGAAGAAACTTATAGAAAAATGATAAGACTTAGAGGACAAAATAAGGAGAAGAAATTTAAGACACCAAACTTCCTGGCAATTGGGAAGAAAAAGATAGTATATAAAAAAAATGAATTTCCTCATCAATAACTCATCCCATTTCCAAAGGAGAATCATTGCAATAGATCAAATTCAAAGAATTCCAACAGGAAATTCTATATTCATATATTCCACCCTTCTCTAAATCCTCATTAGAATATAAATTCTTTGAGGGCAGGAGCTGTTTGATTTTTGTCTTTGTGGCCACAGTGCCTTACACATAGTATAAATGCTTAGTAAATGTTGATTGAATTAAATCCCTTCTGTACATTTTAGTTATCATTCTCTGTACCTTTTAAAAAAATCTATTACCTTTTTGTGTTGGAATGTTCAGAACTACATATAATATTCTAGTTATGCTACACTTCTTGATTTTACTTAAGGCTTGGGTAATATTTTCTATACTTACTATGTGCCAAGCATTGTTCTAAGTGCTAGATACCTTGTCTAAAGGAGAATGCATAGTTATCTCTCTTTCCTGGATTAAAGTGTAATGAGGGCAGGACAAATTTTCTAAATTTCTAATCATCATTTGTCTTCTTGAGATTAGAATTAACATTTAGAGAAAGAACATTTCATTCCTCATAGTTGAAAGAAAATCAGACTTTTTACCAGGTATCTAGATTTGAAAACTTATTAAACTTTGATACTATGTAAAGAATGAATAGGAAATAACAGAGGAAAGGCACTAGAATTAAGAGGGGTTGAGGAAGGTTTCTTGTAGGAGGTGGGATTTTAGTTGGGACTTAAAGGAAACCAGGGAGAAGTCAGTAATATGAATGGAAAAGAGAGAACACTTTAGACATAGAATGAGGTGGATCAGAGAAAATGACCATTTGTGGAATAGCTGGGAAATAGTTCAGGAGTGAGGTGATGAGGCTTGCACCTTAGCGCAGGAAGAGAGAAGGTGGCATATTCAAGAGATGCTTTGAAGGTGAAATTGATAGGCTGTGGCAACAACATGGATATAAGGGTAAAAAATAGTGGGAAATTCAGGGAGGAGTAGTAAGTAGGGAAGGTAGGAGGGGGGGGGAAGGTTTATGGGAGACAATAGTGAGTTCTATTTTAGACATATTGAATTTAAGATGGCTATTGAGCATCCAGTTCAAGATCAAATGACAGTTAGGGGGCAGCTAGGTGCAGTGGATAGAGCACCGGCCCTGGAGTTAGGAGTACCTGAGTTCAAATCCAGCCTCCAGCCTAGCTGTGTGACTTTGGCCAAGTCACTTAACCCCATTGCCTTAAATAAATAAAAATAAGAAAGAAAGAGATGTTGGAGATGTGAGATTAGAGATAGTTGAGAGACTGGGGCAGAACAGGTAGATTTGAGGATTGTCAGCTTAGAGATATTGAATCCATGGAAGCAGATGACTATAGAAGGGAAGTACTATAGAAGAAGAGAAAAGGGTTTATGTCAGAACCCTGAGGAATACCTGTGAATAGAAGATAGGATCTAAAGGAAGATCTAATGAATGATTATAGCTGAGCACAATGGATTCCCATATTGATCAAGTCTAAAAATGTGTGTCTCATTCTTTATATTATTCCATTACTTCTCTGTCACAAGATTGGTATCATCAAGATTTGTCTTCCAGAATTGTGTTGATCAAAACTCTTCTGTCTTTAAACATTGCTTTTAAATGTTGATGCTATTATTATAGTTTTTAGTTCTACTCCCTTCATATTGCATCATCAGTTCATACAGATCTCCCTGGTTTCCTTGAAATGAATTATTTTCATTTCTTATAACAGTAATATTCCATTATCTTGATAAAACATAGTTTGTTCAACTATTCTTCAGATTATGGGCACCCCATGAGTTTCTGATTCTTTACTATAAATGTTTTTGTATGTACAGAATCTCTTTAGGATATAGATTTAGTAATAGTATATTGCTGGGTCAAAGGATATGAACAATTTAATACCCTTTGCTGGATCAAAGTATATGAATAGCTTAATAACTTTTGGGGCATTGTTCCAAATTGCTTACCAGAATAGCTATATCAATTCACAGTTTATCAATTCACAGCATGCTTATTTTTCTCATAACTCCTTCAACATTTGTCATTGTCTTTTTTATATCAAATTTACCAATCTGATGATTGTGAGATAGAACCTCAGATTCTTAATTTGCAATAATCTAATTCCTATTTTGAACATTTTTTCATATGACTATTAAATGGCTTGAATTTTTGCCTTGAGTGTTCCTGTTCCTGTCTATCTTTCATTATTCAATGTAGGTGAAATGGATGAATATTTACAAAAATATGTTGCCAAGATTAACAGAAAAGAATACTTACATTGTCTTATATTATATTATATTATATTATATTATATTATATTATATTATATTATATATACTATACTTATATTATAACCTCATCTTAGAAAAAGGAATTGAATAAGTCATCAGTGAACTTCTAAGAAGTGAATTCCAAATCATAAGTGAATTCTACCAAATATTTAAATAACAATTCCAATACTATATATATATATATATATGTATATATATGTGTATATATATATTATTTGGAAAATAGGCAGAGGAGTATTATAATACAAATTGATATCTAAACCAGGAAAAGCAAAAACAGAAAGAAAATTACAGAGCTATTTCTCTAATGAATATTGTTGCAAAAGTTTTAAATAAAATACAAGAAATCTATGTCACAAGAATCATACCCTATGACCAGGTGGGATTTATGCTAGGATTGTGGGGCTAATTCAATATTAAGAAAACTATCAACATAATTAACCATATCAATAACACCAACAGAAATCATGATTATCTCAATAGATGCAGAAAAAGCTTTTAACAAAATATAATATCCATTCATATTGAAAATTCTAGAAAGCATAGGAATAAATTGAACTTTTGTTAAGATAAATGTCTATCTAAAACCATCAGAAGCATTATCTGTAATGGAGATAAGCTAGAAACCTCAGTAAGTTAAGAAGTAAAGCACAGTTGCTTCTTATCACCATCATTTTTCAGTATTGTACTTGAAATGCTAGCTACAACATTAAGAGTAAAAATAATTGGAGGAATTAGACAATGAGGACACTCTTGGCAGATGATAAGATGGTAAACTCAGAGAATTCTAGAGAATCAACCCAAAAGAGTTGAAATAATGATACATTTTAGCAAAATTGTGGGATATAAAATAAACTCATAAATCATTAACATTTCTATATATATATATATATATTACTAAAAAAGCCCAGCAACAAGATATAAAAAGAGAAATTCCAATTAAAACAATGTTAGGCGATATAAAATACTTGAGAATCTAACAGCCAAGACAAACTCAGGAACTATATGAGCACAATTACAAAACACTTCACACAAATATAGTTAGACATAAACAACTGGAGAAATCGTAATTGCTCATGAGTGGGTCAAACTAATATAATAAAAATGAATTTCTACCTAAATTATTTTACTTTCCAGTGCTATATCAATCTAACTACCAGTAAACTATTTTATAGAGCTAGGAGAAATGACAAAATTCATCTGGAATAATAAAAGTTCAAGAATATCAAGGGAATTACCAAAAAACCCAATGTGAAGGAAGGTGGTATATCCATACCAGATCTTAAACTGTATAGCAATCTGATACTGGCTAAGAAAAAAAAAGTGATTGATTAGATAAATATATAGTTGAAAATGATCAGAGTAATTTAATGTTTGATAAATCCAAGATCCAAGCTCTTGGGATTAGAACTCATTATTTGACAAAAACTGCTAGGAAATGTGGAAAACAGTTTGGTAGAAACTGGGTCTAGACTAGAGTAACATCTCATGCCATATAACAAGATAAGGACAAAATATGTACATGATTTAGGCATAAAAGGTGATAACATGGGCAAATTTGTGGAACATGGGATAGTTTACCCATAAAATTTACAAATAAGGGAAGAATTTATATTATTTAATCAAGCGATAGCATTATGAAACATGAAATGGATAATTTTCATTTTTTTGCACAAACAGAATCAATATAGTGAAGATTTGAAGAAAATTAGAAAACTGGGGAAATTTTTTTTAGCAAGTGTCTGATAAAGGTCTCATTTCTCAAATATATAGAGAACTGGATAAAATTTATTTCTCAGATATATCTATATCCATATCCATATCCATATCCATATCCATATCTATATCTATATCTATATCTATATCTATATCTATACCTATATCTATATTACTGAATCAAATTTATAAGAATGCAAGTCATTCTCCAATTGCTAAGTGGCCAAAGGGTATAAAGAGGCTGTTTTCAGAAGAAATCAAAGCTATCTTTAGACATTTTAAAAATGCTATTAAATCACCATTGATTAGAGAAATGCAGATTAAAACAACTGATGCATGACCTCACATCCATCAGTTTGGCTAATATTATAGAAAAGGAAAATGATAAGTGTTGAAGGGAATGTGAGGAAATTGATACACTAATCCATTGTTGATGGAGTTGTGAATGATCCAACCATTCTGAAGTGCAATTTGGAAAATATAAAGGACTATAAATCTAGGAACCCTTTGACCCAACAATACCACTACTACATCTGTATCCCAAAGAGACCAAAAAAAGGGGGGGGGAAGATCTATTTATACAAAAATATTTAAAGCAGCTCTTTTTGTGGTGGCAATGAATTAGAAACTGAAGGAACATCCCTCAATTGAGGATTAACTGAACAAGTTGTGGTATGTGTTTGTGATGGAATACTATTATGCTATATAATTACATAGCAAATATAAATTATAGCATATATTATATGTTATAATCAAGCAGGTTGATTTCAGAAAATCCTGGAAAGATTTATGTGATACATAGTGAAGCAAGTAGAACTAGAAGAAAATTATGTACAGTAACAGCAATATTGATGATCAGCTGTCAATGACTTAGCTATTCTCAGCAATACAATGATTCAAGACTCATAATGAAAAAAGCATTCACTCTCCAGAGAAAGAACTGATGGAGTGTGAATACAGATTGAACTTTTGTTTTTTTTTTTAAATTTTATTTTGTGTATGTGTTTGTGGTTTTTTTGGTAGAGTCTGTGTTTTCTTTTGTTTTGTTTGATTGCACCTATATACCTGATATCAATTTGCTTACCATCTCAGGGATGGGGAAGAGGAGGAAAGAGAATTTGGAACTCAAGAGTTTATAAAATGAATGTTAAAAATATTTTACATGCAATTGGAAAAAATATTTTTAGTAGTTGCAGGTGAATCATCTGTGATCCTGATCATCTGTAGCTCCCCAGAATTAGAATTTTTTTTAAACTGTTTGCAATACTTTTCTTTTTGACTTGGAAACTTTGGATTTGTCTAAATTTTGTTCACTGGAGTTTTCATTTTGGGTTTTCATTTAGAGAGTAACTGGTAGATTGCTTTCATTTCCATAGTACATTCTGGTTCTAAGAAATCTGGATGGTTTCTTGAAATACAATATCTATCTTTGATCCATGCATTCACTTAATCTAATGATTTTTTAATTTTTTGCCCTCTTATCTGTTTTCCATGTCAGTTATTCTTGCTCTGAGACACCTCATATCATCATTAATATCATCATCATCTTCTTCTTCTTTGACTTTTTTTTGGCAAGGTGGCTTGCCCAAGGCCACAGCTAAGTAATTATTAAGTGTCTGAGGATGGATTTGAACTCAGGTCTTATCTCCAACTGCCTTTCTTACATCTGGAGTTGTATATCCCCAAAATATACTTAACTCAACCTGTCTAAAAATGAGTGGAGGAAATACATTGCAACATTCTGCAATGTTCTGCATCTAATCTTCTGGTTGGCTAAGAGAGGAGAAATTGAGGCCAAGAGTAGACAATAGGGAACAATAGTAGAAATAGTACTACATCAAAATGAACCATTGTTTTTTTTCAGAAATTTGGGAGAAATGAACCAAAGTGAGGTTTGGCTCTGCCTTCTCCTATGGGAAGGTCAGAGACAAAATCTAATTATACATTGGGCCAAATCATATTTGAGGCAGAATTGTTATATTTATAATAAGAGGCCAGTAGGTTTGCATTTCTATTAGCAGAATGAGCTACACATTTATCTAGAGTTAGAAGAGTTAGTAGGAATCTTGTGAATCCTGGCATTGATATCCCTGCGTAATAGGGAGAAATATAATTATTTCTGTTTCCCTGAAGGAGAAAGCTGATTATGGACCAGGATGGCCAAGTTCACTTGTTGAACCGTTCTGAGGTTTTCTTCCAGTACTGATTTAACAAGCTAATCCATAAGAAAAGGAAGAAAATTTGCCATAAAGCAGGAGAGAAATTCTTGTTAAGCAGAAAGTCCTTGAGCAAATACAAACATTTTTTATTCTCTTACCTTCTGAGGTATGACAAAGGGTCCATTGTTCTTGGTCATGTCAAATTACTAAAATCTATACTTACTTTGGTATTTCCAAGGAAGAAAATTTCCAACCTTGTTGGCAAATAGCTTATAAATTGGCATTCCTAGGGGTCTACGCTACAATAAAATAGACAAAGAAAGTTATATTTTTCCTTCCCTTAGCTTGGTCTCCAAGCAGTACTACCACATATTGTATTTCTAACAATCATTTACTATGGAAATAGCTGACATTCACAAAGTGGAGCCTGCATGAGATTACAAAAGTATTTTACTAAAATGCTAACCTCACTGCCTTTCTACAGCCACTTTGCCTCTCTCTCCCCAAAGTGCTCCTTTCCCCTTTTTCCTCTCAGCAGTCTAGTTTGGTTGATATTTCTCCAAATGAAATTATAGTCTTTTGTACTTTGTACAAGAAAGGAAAATGACAAATATTCTGTGTTGAAGGTTAAAATGAGCTTAGTGGAATAAGGAGGCTCTTAGGATTGCTTCCTGGACTCAGCTGGTTGGCATCAATGAGGAGGCTTGTAGGGAAAAGACTTCATGTAGAAAGTTCTAGGCTGCCTATGCCTGAGAGTGCAGTAAACTTCTCTGACAGGATGTAGGGAACTAGAACTGATTAGAAATTTAAAAGGGTACCTTGAGAGAGGACATGTGGTATCATGGAAAGAGTGTGAGATTTATAGTTACGGGACCCAGGTTCAAACCCCAAGCTTGCCATCTGTATAACCTTGGGATAGTTACAATTTATCTGGGTGTGAAGTTGTTTCCTCATATTTTAAAATGAGCTTGTATCAGGTGATCTTCTCTACATTGGAGATTTCTTGCCACACTGACATTGGATCATAAACTCTGAGCCCAACAATCTAACAATTCATGAATCTTTGTATTATTTTTTCATTAATCTTTATATTATCGCAAATAATTGTATTATTGTATAATCCATCTCTTTCCATACTCATATAAAGAGAAAACTTTATCAAAATTTAGCTAAGATTTAGGCAAACTGTATCCAAACTGTAGCCAAACTTCCCATTTACTAATTTAATAATGCTCAGAAAGCTAGGAAATTAAGTTAGCCCTGTCACAGTCTGTTCTTTTTGTTTGTTTGTTTGTTTTTGCAAGGCAATGGGTGAGTTGCACAAGGTTACAAAACTAAGTAATAAGTATTAAGTCTAAGGCTGAATTTGAATTCAGGTCCTCCTAATTCCAGGGCTAGTGTTTTATCCACTGACGTGCTTAACAGCTTCTTTTGGCCTGTTCTTAATGAAGTCATGTTGGGTCTTTGTAGTCAATGATTCACTTTTTGAATGAATGTTCATCATTGTGAATGTTCAGTTGGGTGGTATAGAAGATAGAGTACTAAACCTGAGTTCAAATCGAACCTCGAACATTTTACTAACTTTGTGAACCTAAGCAAGTTACTTAACCTCTATTTGCTTGAGTTTCTTTATCTATAAAGTGAGGATAATAATCATACCTATTTCCCAGGGTTGTGGTGAGGATCAAAAGTACCTGACACATAATAGGTACTTAATAAAAGTTATTTATTAATAAAACCTTTAATGACCTGTTCTAGAATTAACCCAGGAGCTGAAATCAAGCTCACTAGCCTAGGTGGTTATAGGAGCAGATCTCTTTTCTTTTTTTGAAAATTGGAACTTTGTCTTTTGTCAGTCTTGTGATGCCTCTCTAATTTTCCATGATCTTCCAGATAACTGAGCAGTCCCCTCTGTCCTTTCTATCAGGACCCAAAGATGTTCATCTTGCCTAGATGATTTGAATTTATCGAAGGAAGCTAGAAATTTTTTTATTCTCTCCTTTGGGTACCTAACTTGGAAATAAACTCCTCATTACTAATTTTTGATATGTCATTTTCATTATTAGGTCACTCTCTTTTTGCAAAATAAAAAAGGTGGTTTCATCCAATTCAGAGTTTTAGCATTCCTCACACTTAAAATTTGTTTTCCCTAAATCTTAAGTTCATGTCAGATTATGCTCAGACTTCTCCTTTGCTCTCACAAATTCTAGATTGGAATGGCCACTTCTACCTCAAGCTTCTCACAACCATTTCTTCCACTATTAGTGAGAATCATTTTTAGGAATAGAATTTCCCCTTATTGATAGATGAGATTGTCAATAAATCAAATCAAAATGTTATTGGCTACACCAGACTAAGCAATGATCAAGAAATCCAATAAGAAATTATAATATTTGACTTCACAACTTCACAAAAAGTCAGTTGTAATAGGCAGTAGGAAATGGGACCACCTGCATAGCCGGTGCTAATGCAAACAAAAAAGTTAACAGGCTCCCTATCATAGTGAGAAAGAACCAAAAATACATATGACTTGTATGGCTCTTCAGTCAGAGGCAAAAGCAATGGAGGGTGTCCCTCATCCCCTAAAACTCTAGAAGCCACAGATAGCAGAAGCAACCAGTGTAGGTGTGACAGTGCTCAGATTGTGATACTCTGAGTCACAAATGTCCCTAGCATTCTGTCTTGAGATATCATAGGAGGTCCTGTGTTCTAAATCCAAAGATTGGGGGTCTAATATTGGCAGGAAGAAGTTAGGACAAGCACCTAATGACCTGGGTTGATCCCAAACATGATTGACTTCCATATTGAAAAACAGCTGAGGATAGAGCCTAGTTCTGAAATGAAGCCACAGTTCAAAAACTAAAGGTAGAGAGGTGAGAAAACCAAAGAAACACAAACTACCAATTATTGTAGTTCTAGAGATGCACAAAAATCTAACCTAGAAGAAAAGAACAACAACATAACTTCAAGTAGAGATTCAGGGGAGAAAAACATGGATTTTCCAAAAGAACTCCATGAATACCTAGAACAAATGAAGGAAGAGATTAAAAAAAAGAAACACAGGAAAGAATTGTAACGAGAATAAATAGTTTAGAACAGAAAATTGTGAAGCTCACCAAAGTATGAGTCCCTGAAAATTAAGACCAGATCAAGCAGGAAATATTAAGCAAAATCAAAAGATTAGGGGGGGAAAAGAAGAAAAATATAATTTAAAAAATGGACTTGGAAAATAGGTGAAGGAAAGATAATTTAAAAATCACTGGACTCTCTGGAAGCCATAATATGAATTTTTGGAATCTGAAGGTAAAACTAGAAATATAGCACTAATTACTTCCTGGAAAAAAATCCCTGAAAGGAAAAGTCCCAGTGCTTCTATGTTGAGGAACAACCTTCAGGCATCTGGAAAGAGAGAGTTCAAGTATTAAGGAATTAGAGTCAGAATTACTGAAGATCTAGCAGTTTTTATTCTGAACAAAAGACTGTAATATAGTATTCTAAAAGGCAAAAGATATGTGCTTTCAAACAAAAATAACTTATCACAAATCTAAATATACTCCTACATGAAAAAAATGGATTTGTACCAGAATAGATGACTTTCAAGCATTCACAATGAAAATACCAGAGTTGAGTAGGAAATCTGAGTTACACATTTCCAGAGAAAACTTGAAAGGTAAATTTGTTTGAACATTTTGAAGGGACAAGATGATGATGCAGGAATAATATTCTAATGGGGAAGAAGAAACAAATGGAATGTGAATGTCAGTGTCTTCAAAGGGAATTGAAGTAGTTAAATTTAAAAAAATCAAGGGCTTGGGAGTGGATTGATTCTAGTCTAAGGTTTTAAAAAAAGAAAGAGAAGTCTAAGTTAAGGTATAGCTACTCTGTGGATATGTTTTGCTTGCCTGCTTATTTATTACAAGTTGTTTTCCCTGTTTTTAATGGGAAGTAGAGGAGGCTGGAGCAAGCAATAAGCCAAAAAAAAAAAAAAAAAGAAACCCAAGGATATAGGTTGAATTAAATTTAGACCCTGCTTTAGACAATTACTAGCTATGTTATCCTGGTCAAGTCAAGTTTCCTCAGCTGTAAAATGAGAATAGTAATAGCACCTACTCCCCAGGCTATTGTAAGGATCTAGTAAAATAATCTGTAGCATGCTTTGCAAACCAATGGTAAGTGCTTTTATATACTTTTTTTTATCAGGCTGTATAAAATGAGGAAATCTACAGTTCTCTTTCTGTTCTGCTTTGTGTGTGGAAATGATAATTTTTCAGGATGTTTAGAGATGGGGTAGAGATTGTAATTAACTGCTTTCTTTTCCTCTGCTAGCAAACTGAGGTACTAGAAGCTATATGTATGTGCAGCAGTTAGTTTGGAGAGCAAGGAAACTGGGTAGTCAGGAGACTTCTAAAGAAGAAAACCATTACGATGAATGAAAATCTAGTGTCTGCAGTTAATATTTGGAGTACTAGTGTGCCCAGTTTTAGGATAGATCAAGAAATCAACCAAGTCTTTATTAATTACTTTATGAAGGTAATTAGTCGGTTACTATGCAAAACCCTGAAGGTACAAGGACAAAAAAAATACATTCCTCACTTTGTGTGTGTGTGTGTGTGTATCATGTGTTTTGGTGTGTTCTACACATGATCTTAGCCAAAAAGGCTGAGAAGTGATTGTTGTTTGGATGTGTTCTTAAAAATATATGTCTAAAAGGCAGAAATAGTGAATACATCTTTCTCAGATCACAATGCAATAAAAGTCATATGCAATACTGGGACAAGGAGATATAGACCCAGAGCAAATTGGAAACTGAATAACCTCATCTTAAAAAATGAGTGGACCAAAAAACAAATTATAGAAAGAATTAACCATTTTATCCTAGATAATGATAATAATGAAACAACATACCAAAACCTATGGGATTCATTCAAAGTGACTCTCAGGGGATATATTATAGCTCTAAATGCTTATATGAATAAATTGGAGAAAGAGGAAATCAATGAACTAAACATGCAACTACAAAAATTAGAGAAAGAACAAATCAAAAATCCCAAATTAAATACGAAATTAGAAATTTTAAAAATCAAAGGAGAAATTAATAAAATTGAAAGCAAAAAACTATTGAATTAATAAATAAAACCATAAGTTGGTATTATGAAAAAACCAATAAAATTGATAAACCTCTGGTCAATTTGATTAAAAAAAAAAGAAAGCAGAAAACCAAATTGCTAGTATTATAAATGAAAAAGGTGAACTCACCACCAATGAGGAGGAAATTAAAGTAATAATTCGAAATTATTTTGCCCAACTTTATGCCAATAAATTTGATAATCTAAGTAAAATGGATGAATATTTACAAAAATATAAGTTGCCCAGGTTAAATGAAGAAGAGATTAAATACCTGAACAACCCTATCTCAGAAAAAGAAATTCAACAAGCCATTAGTGAACTCCCTAAAAAAAATCTCCAGGGCCTGATGGATTCACAAGTGAATTCTACCAAACATTTAAGGAACAATTGGTTCCAATCCTATATAAACTCTTTGGAAAAATAGGGAAAGATGGAACTCTGCCTAACTCTTTCTATGAAACCAATATGGTACTGCTACCTAAACCAGGAAGAGTTAAAACAGAGAAAGAAAATTTTAGACCTATTTCCCTCATGAATATAGATGCAAAAATCCTAAATAAAATCTTAGCAAAACGACTACAACAAGTCATCACTAGGATAATACATTATGATCAAGTAGGATTTATTCCAGGAATGCAGGGTTGGTTCAATATTAGGAAAACTGTTAGTATACTCAATTATATCAATAACAAACCTCAGAAACCATATCAATAGATGCTGAAAAAGCTTTTGACAAAATACAGCATCCATTCCTATTAAAAACACTAGAGAGTGTAGGAATAAATGGACTGTTCCTTAAAATAATGAGCAGTATCTATCTGAAACCATCAACAAGCATTATACTCAATGGGGCATTCCCAATAAGATCAGGGGTTAAACAAGGGTGCCCATTATCACCACTACTATTCAATATTGTATTAGAAATGTTAGCATCAGCAATTAGAGAAGAAAAAGAAATTAAAGGAATTAGAATTGGGAAGGAAGAGACAAAACTCTCACTATTCGCAGATGACATGATGGTCTACCTAGAGAATCCCAAGAAATCATCTAAAAAACTACTGGAAACAATTAGCAATTTTAGCAAAGGTGCAGGTTATAAAATAAACCCCCATAAATCCTCAACTTTACTATATATGACTAGCAAGAAACAGCAGGAAGAGCTAGAAAGAGAAATTCCATTCAAAGTAACCTCAGACAGTGTAAAATACTTGGGAGTCTATTTGCCAAGACAGACCCAGAATCTTTTTGAAAACAATTATAAAACACTTCTCACACAAATTAAATCAGATTTAAATAAATGGGCAAATATCAACTGTTCATGGATAGGTAGAGCTAATATAATAAAAATGACAATTCTACCAAAACTAAACTATCTGTTTAGTGCCCTACCAATCAAAATTCCAAAAAATTACTTTAATGAGCTAGAAAAAATTGTAAGTAAATTCATATGGAGAAATAAAAAGTCAAGAATTGCCAGGAGCTTAATGAAAAAAATGCAAACGAAGGTGGTTTAGCACTACCAGATCTAAAATTATATTATAAAGTATCAGTCATCAAAACTGTTTGGTATTGGCTAAGAAATAGAGTGGTGGACCAGTGGAATAGACTAGGTGTAAAAGCAGGAGAGGATTATAGTAATCTGCTGTTTGATAAACCCAAAGAGTCTGGCCATTGGAATAAAAACTCCCTCTTTGATAAAAACTGCTGGGATAATTGGAAGTTAGTATGGAAGAAACTTAGATTAGACCAACACCTCACACCCTTTACCAAGATAAGATCCAAATGGTTACAGGACATAGACATAAAAAACAATACTATAAGCAAATTAGAAGACCAAGTACTAGTCTACCTGTCAGATCTATGGAAAGGGGAGCAGTTTATGACTAAGGAAGTGTTGGGAGAACATCACCAAAAACCAATTAGATGATTTTGATTACATTAAATTAAAAAGCTTTTGCACACATAAAACCAATGTAACCAAGATCAAAAGAAATGTAGTAAATTGGGAAACAATCTTTACAACTAATGATTCTGACAAAGGACTCGTTTTTAAAATATACAGAGAACTGAGTCATATTTTTAAAACAAAAAGCCATTCCCCAATTGACAAATGGTCAAAGGATATGCAAAGGCAATTTACAGATGAGGAGATCAAAGCAATCCATAGCCATATGAAAAAATGCTCTAAATCATTAATTATTAGAGAAATGCAAATTAAAGCTTCTCTGAGGTACCACCTCACACCTCTCAGATTGGCCAATATGACCAGGAAGGATAATGATCATTGTTGGAAGGGATGTGGGAAATCTGGGACACTATTACAATGTTGGTGGAGCTGTGAACTCATCCAACCCTTCTGGAGAGCTATTTGGAACTATGCCCAAAGGGCAACAAAAGTGTGCATACCCTTTTGACCCAGCAATACCACTACTGGGTCTATACCCTGAAGAGATGAGGAAAAAGGGTAAAAACATTACTTGTACAAAAATATTTATAGCAGCCCTGTTTGTGGTGGCAAAGAATTGGAAATCCAGTGAATGTCCTTCAATTGGGGAATGGTTTAGCAAACTGTGGTATATGTATGTCATGGAATACTATTGTTCTATTAGAAATCAGGAGGGATGGGATTTCAGGGAAACCTGGAGGGATTTGCATGAACTGATGCTGAGTGAGATGAGCAGAACCAGAAAAACACTGTACACCCTAACAGCAACATGGGAGTGATGTTCAACCTTGAAGGACTTGCTCATTCCATCAGCACAACAATTGGGAACAGTTTTTGGCTGTCTGCAAAGGAGGGTACCATCTGTATCCAGATAAGGAGCTGTGGAGTTGGAACAAAGTACAAGGACTATTCCCTTTAATTCGGAAAAAAAAAACCCAGAGGTCTTATGGTTTAATGTAGTTACCTCTGAGAATTCTGTTCTCTTTAAGGATATGATTTCTCTCTCATCACACCCAATTTGGATCAAGGTACAACATGGAAACAAAGTAAAGACTGACGGAGTGCTATCTGTGGGGTGGGGTGGGGGGAGGGAAGCAAGATTGGGGGAAAACTGTAAAACTCAAATAATATCTTTAATAAAAATTAAAAAAAGAAAAGAAAAACCAATCCTTCAGAATATGATGAATGCATTATAAAAATTATCTGTTATGTATCTCTTTCCCTTAATCCTAATTCCTTATACCAAAAATGACTAGTATGTAAACATGTTTATCCAAAATATGTATGTACAATGCCAACCTTGACTATTGCTGCTAAGGGGAGGGGGTAGAAAAGGAGGGTGGAAGGAAATTTGGTAACTTAAAAATATACAAGTGCATATGGATGAAAATAAATAAATTTTTAAAATTGAAAAAATAAATAAATAAAAATATATGTCTAGGGGCGGCTAGGTGGCGCAGTGGATAGAGCACCGGCACTGGAGTCAGGAGTACCTGGGTTCAAATCCGGCCTCAGACACTTAATAATTACCTAGCTGTGTGGCCTTGGGCAAGCCACTTAACCCCATTTGCCTTGCAAAAATCTAAAAAATAACAAAAAATATATGTCTATACAAATAAAGGTATATATACACCTACCTTTACAAGCATATATTTATATATATATATATATGTAATATATATGTAATATGTATATGTATAATATATATAATATATATATACATATTTAAGAATATTGCTGGGAAAGTTCTCATAAATCTTATCTTTCATAGACTGATATATTTAAAACTTAAGAGGTCTTGTAACACAATCTTCTTATTTACAGATAAAGGTCTTTGTTTTTTCATATTCACACTGAGAGACAAGACCATATATTCTCTAATGGCTCTTCCAGCTTTATAATTTTATGTGACCTATGTGGAAATTGTGACCCAATCACCCAAGTGATCTGCCATCATGAATCCTTTTCAAAAGCATTCTTCTCTACCAAATTTTTATTTTCTGCAAATTGTCACCTTATTTCTCCAAATATCATTTTTTTTATTAGTAAACTGAAGAGGAGGCTGACTTAGATGACCTTCAGATCTGACCGTCAGCCTATGACTTTTTTTTTTAGTTTTTGCAAGGCAGTGGGGTTAAATGGCTTGCCCAAGGCCACACAGCTAGGTAATTATTAAGTGTCTGAGGCCGGATTTGAACCCAGGTACTCCTGACTCCAGGGCCGGTGCTCTATCCACTGCGCCACCTAGCTGCCCCTAGCCTATGACTTTCTAATTCTATTTATTTTGTGACTTAGTCTATCGTTCTGCTCATTTTCTCACATTCAATTTTAATTTTCAATATTGAATTTTCTTTATTTTTTACAAGGAATGGGGTTAAGTGAATTGCCCAAGATCACACAGCTAGGCAATTATTAAATGTCTGAGGCCGGATTTGAACTCAGGTTCTCCTAACTCCAGGGTTGGTGCTCTATCCACTGTGCCACCTAGCTGTTCCTATATTGGAACATAAAGTGATTTGTACCTGGATATGAGGGTAGCTAGGTGGTGCTTTGGATTGAGTGCCATGTCTTCCTGAGTTCAAATCTAGCCTCAGACACTTCCTAGCTCTGTGACCCTGGGTAAATCACTTAACTATGTTTGTCTTAAATTTTCTCATCTGTAAAATGAGCTGGTGAAGGAAATGGCAAACCATTCCAGTTATCTTTGTTAAGAAAACCTCAGTTGGGGTCCTGAAGAGTCAGGATAGAAATTATTAAAAACCTGGATATGAAAATATTCACTTTTAAAACCTGATAAATCTGGAACTGCTAATGAGCATTACAAAATAATTTACAGCAGAATTTATTTATCTAAAAAGGGAATACTCCTATACTAAGTTTTAATAAATGTTTGTTGAGAGACCTACAAATTATCTGCATTAGCTATTCAGGGTGTTATGTATGGATAAACCACCAGATGGCAATCCAAGCCCTTAGCTACCAGCTTGAGTAAACTGCACAGGCTTGAGTAGGACCTAGCTATTCTTAGTCCTAAATCTTTTTTTTGCACATAGGTGGATAGAAACGATCAGGGTGCTACAATCCCAAGCCTTTCCTTTTAGTGTTACAGATCAAGTTCCTGCCTAGGTATATGAATAACTATAATAACTCACAGCTCTCTTATGGTTCAGCCCCCATTCCTTTGATATTCTACCATATTTTCTCACATCATTTAACTAAAAAAGGATTATTTGATCATTTATAGAATACATTTTAATCAAACAGAATTGCAATGAACAGTATGCAGAATTAAAAGTCCTGAATAGCAGAGCTGTTTCTGACAAAAGTTGAAATCTCAACCATCTATTCCCATGCGTTGGTCTCAAAGGCAAGAGGGTATTAGACAGTCTCTGATTTTCCTTCTACTGTCTGATAAGCCTAGTATTGACTTTCACTAACTACTCACTGGGCACCTAAGTGGCACAGTGGATAAAGTGCCAGGTCTGGAGTTAGGAAAATCTGCCCTCTTCTAGAGCTACATTAACTGTATTTCACACCTCGTGGTTTTGGTATATACTTTTAGATCATAGAATGAAACACAGTTACATAGTAGGGTTTGATGCCCCTCCCCAGTCTCAGCCTGCCTCCCATTCCACTCTACCCCAAGCCCCAAAATGATAGTACCAATAAATTGTAAAATCAGGACATATGGATGGAAAATACAAAATGCCTTTCTGAAAATATAGTGTAGCTCTAGAAGAGATTTGGGTGTTATTTGCTATTCTTCCAGGACTTAAGTACATTTGGTCTTTTTTTAAAAAAATCCAGAAATTGAAATTAGTAAGGCATTTAGTTTGAAAGTTCAACTTATTGGGAACATGCTTATGAATTTTAAAAAAGTGAAAAATGAAATGCCAAATAGTGTCAAGATGCTCAGGATTTCATGGTATACAGCCTATGGTTCTCCATATACTACAGTGCCTATTATTTCTTTTTTAAATCAATTATTTTTTTATCCATATGTATATGTATATTTTTAAGTTAGGAAATTTCCTTCCACCCTCCCTTCTACTCCCTTTCCCTCAGAGGTGAACAGTCAAGTTAGCATTGCACATACATATTTTTGATAAACATGTTTACAGATTAGTCATTTTTGGTATGAAGAATTAGGATTAAGGGAAAGAGATACATAAGAGATAATTTTTATAAAGTGTTGATCAGATGTTGAAGGTTTTTTTGGTTTTGTTTTTCATCTTTGCAATAGAGATAACATTGTCCATAGCCAGTCTGATATGGTTGTCCTAGCTCTCTGAACTGCTGAGATGAGCTGCTTCCATTAAGGTTGATATCTCTCAATGTTATTGATGTGAGCATTGTTCTCTTGGTTCTTCTCTTTTCACTCAGCATCAGATCCTATAACTCATTCCATGGTGCCAATTGTTTCTGAAACAATTGAATTACACTATCCCATTTCTGAAATTGGTGTGCTGCTGAGATATCAGCCTAAATTCCTCAGTCTCTATGATTGAGCCACTGCTTAGAAGATATACACAAATATCACAAACATCAGGAGAATAATTACAATTTGGTGTCTTTAAGCTCATTGAGTATGAAATTTAAACACCACAATTTAATATGGTATATCATTCATATTTAATACCTTTATCCATCCCTCTTCTAGGCTATCACCCCTTATATGACTTAAATTCCCATTCTTTATGATTCTTCATTATTACCATATTTTAAAAATATATTTTTCTCCACTCTTGAGTTTTTCTCCTCCAACTACTTGCCTTAATCTTCCCTTGATCCCTCCTTGCAAGTCAGTCCTTGACCTTGGATAGTCCTCACTGTCCCATTTCTCTGCTCTTATTCTCTAGCATCATAAGGACTCTAGAGGAAGTCATGAAACAGCCTTAACTAGGTCCACCACAAAGTTATGCTCTCTAACCCCAACTGGGTCCTCAATAGTGCCAAAATCCTTCTATTTATCTCTTGACTTGCTAATATACCATAGTATGGTAGCTGTTCACAATCTTTTCTTTTTTAAAAAAAGGTTTTATTTATTTTGAGTTTTACAATTTCACTCCCAATCTTGCTTTCCCCCTCCAGAAGGCAGTTTGTTAGTCTTTATGTTGTTCCCATAGTATGCATTGATCTAAGTTGAATGTGATGAGAAAGAAATCATATCCTTAAGGAAGAAACATATAGTATGAGATATAGCAGAATTACATAATAAGATAACATTTAAAAAAAATTAAAGGTAATAGTCTTTGGTCTTTGTTCAAACTCCACAATTCTTTCTCAGGATAAGATGGCATTCTCCATCACAGATATCCCAAAATTGCCCACAGTCTTTTCAAACCCAAACTCCCCTCCTCCTTCTTTCCAAACCATTCATTTGATTATCTCTCGCCTTTCAAAATCTCTGTCTCTCTATCCTTCCAGATTCACTTCATTTTATTCCTTTTTTCTTTTTCCAGGCCAGACCACTCACTGTTCCCCAGTCTCAGTGTTGTTCATGTTGGCTGCATATCTGAAAAGGACTCTTTCCACACATCTCTATCTATTGAAATTCTCCTCTTTTGATGGAAAACTAAATGGCTCACACTACAGTGTGGCAGTGACAAAAGCTATCCCTAAGTGACCCCCACCCCTAGTTATTCAAGTGACTTTGATTTTTACCTCTCCTATGTATTTGTTTTCCAACTTGTACTTCCTTATACACATCTCATTTTCTTGCTAAAATGTAATCTTTTTATTGCTATTCTCCACAACTGAAACATACTATTTGACCCCTAGTTGAAATAAGTTTAAGGTACCATACTACTATTCATGAGACCTAGTTCAAATCCTGGTTTTTCACTCATTGACTAACCTTAGGTAGGGCAAAGCCTCTCTGGATCTCAATTTTCTCATCTACAAAACGAATATGATTATGAAGATCTGTCATGTCCTTTTATAGCTAATAATAAAAGCCAATTTTTACCTGGTTTACAAAGTGCAAAGTATTTTACATATATTATCTGCATTAAAAACTTATAAAGTAGATACTACAAATGTTATTTGCTCTAAAAATGAGTATACTAAGGCCCAGAGAGGTCATGCGACTTACCCAGGATCATATAATTAATATTAGCAGTGGAATTAAAACCCACATAGTAATAGCTAACATTTATGTAAGTGCTTTAAGGTTTGTAAAGCTCTTTACAAATATTATCTCGTTTGATCCTCACAACAAATCTAGAATGTAGATGCTATTATTAACTTCAATTTGTAGATGAAGAAACTGAGGCAGACAAAAAAGTTTAAGTGACTTGCTCAGGAGCACACAGCTAGTAAGTGTCCAAGGTAGGATTTGAAGCTACTCCTAATTGCAAATCTAGCATCTTTCCCACTACAACTTGCTGAATCTCATAATTTCTCAAAGTTCTGTGTTACTTGGTAGAAGCTTAAGGATCCTTACCTGATTCTCTTCAGTAGGCAAGACTTTAAGCATATCACTGCTATTCAAGTTTTTGTTCTACCTGTTATACACACCACCAATACCAGATGGCACAATCTCCTTGTGCCTTTCTCTGATTCTCAGAACCTGTTGGGTGCCACTCACTCCTTGGCTTGACTCCTTTGTGGGAAAAGTTAGAGTTCATACCCTTCTGAGTTACAAATGTCTTATGTGTGATCAGATCTGCCACTTAACCTCCAATCTACTTAAGAAAATTCTCTTAGGTGTTGCTTCAATTAGCTCTTCCTAAGTACTTAATCAGACTAAATCAATAAACAAAACATTAAAAAAATAAGTAAAAGGGGCATTGTTCATATATTCCATTTAGTCTCTTGACCTAGACCTTCCTTTTGGAACTGAAATCTGACTTTTTCTCATCTCCCAGCCCTCGGACAAGAGCTGTCCTGAAAATTTGGTTCTCCTTGTTTATAATGGGAGTAAAGGGAGATTGTTTTTATGTTCTTATTTGTTTTTCCTAACACCTAACCTTTCCTGGCATTTAATAAATGTTGATTTGAACTAATATTCCCTAGCTCTAACATATACTTTCCATTGATACAACACAGGAAACAGAATACTCTTGATAGTCTTTCCCAAAGGCCTTCATGACTTTGGCAACCATAGTAGCACCAGACACACTTCAGTTCTCAACACACAAGGTCTCAAACCCCTCATTTCATGTTGACCTTCTTCCTCTCTCTTTCTCTCTTTCTTTATTCTGGAGTAAAGTCTATAGTTTTCCCAGAAATGTAGCCATTATCTAATATGAGAATCCCTTCAAAATCAAATGACAAAGGGGACAAGAGAACTATTCCTGTTTGGCATCATCTCCATTTTTTTCTTTCAAGTCTTTGAAAAAATGCACACACTAACAATGTCTTTTACTCTTCCCCGTATGTATCTCTTGGCTATCATACTCATATTGTTCTTATTGTTTGTCCTTTGATCTTGAAGAAGACCATGACTTCAGGGAAGTGATGCTATGACAAGCACATGAATTGGATTTGAATGAGGGGTGCTGTGCTAAGTTACCAGCCTCACTTTCTCCTCCAGAGTCATCTGGGTCCAGTGACCAGATAAGAATTAAGGTAATTGGAGATGGTACTGGATGTGTGGTAGTCAGGGTTAAGTGACTTGCCCAAGGTCACACAGCTAGTGTCAAGTGTTTGAGCTCAAATTTGAACTCAGGTCCTCCTGATTCCAAGGCTGGTGTTCTATCCCCTGCACCACCTAGCTGCTCCATCATACACTTGAGTAGTATAATAATAATGATTCCTGATATTTGGATAGTGCATTATAATTTTTATTAATAAATTTGGTTTTTAAAAAGGAGCTAAACATAAATATACAACTACTAATAAAGTGTATTCCCTGGAAAAATTAAGCACGTAGCATAAAAGTGTCATTTACCATTGATTAAAAGACATCAGGACAGCTAGGTGGAGTCTGACCTGAAGATTCATCTTCCTGAGTTCAAATCCAGCTACTAGTTGTGAGATCTTGGGCAAGTCATTTAACCCTGTTTGCCTTGATTTCCTCATCTGTAAAATGGGTTGAATAAGGAATGGCAAACCAATTCAGTATCTTTACCAAGAAAACCCCAAAATGGGGTCAAGAAGAGTTGGAGAGGATTAAGTAATTCAACAACAAGAAAAAGAATTTTCATATATATATATATATTATATATAATATATATATGTCACCTTGAATTTCATCCTTTAATGTCTTCATTTCCATAGGTAGAGTCTGTGAATATATTCTGATTCTTCTATCTTTGCTTAGCAACATTTTAGATAAATCTTCCCATATTATTTTGATTCTTCATATTTATTATCCCCTAATAATCTTCTGTAGTTTCCAAAACACTCTCACATCCATCATTTCATTTGCTTCTTACAACAAAGGTAGCTGAATACTGACCCAGGTGAAACTCTGCATCAATGGAACCTGAGGGTTCCCACAAATAATCCATTTAATAAAAATATATTCAGATATCCTCAGGTAAAAACTATTCCCAAGAAGATGAAAAAGTAATTCAGACAGATAAAAACAGATAAAAGCCCCTAGCAAGGAGGTTAACAGTTGGCAAGAAAGTTCCTAGAGGGAGCCCTCTGCCAATTTCCTAAAAACTGGTTTACACTACTAGGCCCCAGATCAATCTACCTGGTGGCAAAGTTAGCCCAAATTACTCCAAACCTTCGACACAACTTCCTTGTTCCAAACAGTTCAGGCTGATTTTGTGGGAGAGAACTTCCCTAGTTCTGCAAGCATTCATTGTCTAATATAACTTCAACGAGTAAAGGCTATGATTAGGAAATTGGGGAGATTGAATTTAAACCTAGTTCTTCTTGCTTCTGGTCTGATGTCCAGAATACTGTCATGTAGTCTATATACAGAGATGCTTATATATTATACATGTTCCAGTATGAACTGGATAAAATTGAGTTCCCTAATTTGTCTGCAGCATAGGGTGCAAATGTGGTTGGTACTTTACTAGTTGGCACAGAAGCAGATTACTTCTTACTGAACATCATGTTATAGCTTTGATTGTTTTGATTTTAGCACAATAAGGAAGGAGGGTTAAGATAAAGTTGGAAATATAGATCGAGACTATTACCATAGTAGTGATAAAGGTTTAAGACTTAACAAAGATTTCCAAATTTCAGAGCCTCAGAAAAATAGACTGGAAGAGTCAGAGGTCTAATTTCATCTCTAATGAATGAAAAGGGATCTATAAAATCTAGTCTAATAACAATCTTAATTTTACATATATGGGGGGCTGTCATGTTGAAGAAGGACAACTTGTGCCTCAGAGGGAAGAATTAGGAGGAATATGAAGGTATTATAAAAGGAGAAATGTAAGTTTGCAATAAAATTTTTCTAACATTTAGAGCTATCTAAATAGTACATATAATTTTCCTTTTTTTTTGCAAGGCATTGGGGTTTAGTGACTTGCCCAATGTCACACAGCTAGGTAATTATTAAGTGTCTTAGGTAATTATTAAGCGAGGTCACATTTGAACTCAGGTCCCCCTGATTCCAAAGCTGGTATTCTATCCATTACGCCACCTAGCTGCCCCCCATATAATTTATGAAAGCATTTCAAATGGAAATAAAGCTCTTGTAGTGACCAATTTCTAAAGTTGGGTATCCAACATCTCTACTCAACTCTCCTATTTAGAACCATGGCATAATTGCTCTCCATTAAAACATTAAGGATGGTATGGATAAAAGGCACTGTCTAGTTGGCTTATGAAGTGTCTATTTAAACTTAGATGAAGTCAGTGATGCTGAAAGGTTCTTATTAGCCACTTATTAGGGATCTTTACTAGGCTCCCTTCCCTTCTAGAAATGTGAACTCCACTTTTAATATTTTTTTAGGTTTTTGCAAGGCAAACGGGGTTAAGTGGCTTGCCCAAGGCCACACAGGTAATTATTAAGTGTCTGAGACTGGATTTGAACCTAGGTACTCCTGACTCCAGGGCTGGTGCTTTATCCACTATGCCACCTAGCCACCCCCACTTTTAATATTTTTAAAAATTCCTTTTCATAAAGTTATTTTTGTACCATCAAACTAGGTCTTCTGAGGTGAATATACCCCACAGTGAAATGGGTTGCTTCGTGAGGGAGTAGGCTAGCCTTCAATAGCACATTAAGCAAAGGCTGCATTGACTTATTGGCTGAATATATTAAGCATGGAAGAGTTCACTCAGCACTGTGGTCATGATTTTCACTAAACTTCCATCTAGACAGTGGAAGATTGGAAGATTTGAAGATTCTTCCACATAAGAAAACACTCATATCCCTTTTCTAAGTCTGCCCCAGGAAACACTTAAGTTCTGTCATCTAGTTGATTTGCATATGACAAGGTGTCAAATACTTTCATCCATTCTGGTTAAGCCTGCTAGATGCTCTTTTCCCTAGTTATACCTCTTCTAAAAGATGGCACCTAGAAGGGAAAGGAAGAAACATTTGTTAGGCGTTGTACAAAGTGCTTTACCAATATTATCCCATTTGATCCTCATAACAACACTTGGGGGGGGGTAGGTGCTATTATTTATCCATTTAACATTTGAAGAAACTGAGACAGAAAAGTGACTTGCTCAGAGTCATGTAGCTAACAAGAATCTGGGCTTGATTTGAATTCAGATCTAATTGACTCCATGCCCAGCACTGTGGTGCTGTTATTTTGTTGTTTTCCATCATGTCTCTTCATGACTCCTTTTGGGGTTTCCTTGTCAAAGATATTAGAATGATTTGACATTTCCTTCTCCAGCTAATTTTACAGATGAGGAAACTGAGGCAGATAGAATTAAGTGACTTGCTCAGGGTCACACAGTAAATGTCTAAGGTCAGATTTGAACTCAGGTCTTCCTGATCAGCTCTGGCACTATATCTCCTGTATTATATAGCTGCTTAGACAGGGAGCACAGAGATAGTAAGTGAATTGTCCAGAACTACATAGCCAGTTTTTATCAGATGTGAGACCTGAACCCAGGTCTTTATTATTATTATTATTATTATTATTAATTTTAATTACATGTAAAGATAATTTTCAACATTGTTTTTTGTAAGATTTTGAGTTCCACATTTTTCTATCTCCCTACCTTCCAATGACAGCAAGTAATCTGATATAGGTTATATGTGTACAATCATGTTTAAATTTTCATATCAGTCATATTGTGAAAGAAGAATCAGAACAAAAAGGAGAAAATCATGAGAAAGAAAAAACATAAAACCATTTTTTAAAAAGTGAAAATAGTGTGTTTCAGTCTACATTTAGACTACATAGTTCTTTCTCTAGATATGGTTGGCATTTTCCATCACAAATCTTTCAGAATTGTCTTTGTTCACTGCATTGCTGAGAAGCTAAGTCTATCGTAATTGATCATCCCAGTGTTGCTGTTAATGTGCACAATGTTCTCCTGGTTCTGTTCACTTCACTCAGCATTCATTCATGTAAATCTTTCCAGGGAACCCAAGTCTTAACTGCAAGACTGACTTTCTAAGCAATTTGCTATGTTGCCTTTTGTGCTAAAAAGATTTTCTCTCAAATATGAGGTATAATCCAGGAATTCTTAACCTTTTTATTGTCATGAACCCCTTAGGAAATCTGGAGAAACATATTATCATCTCTCAGAATAAATGTATAAAGAAGATGTAGGATTACAAAGGAAACCAATTATATTAAAATACAGTTATCAAAATGTTAAAAAAAAATCCACAGACCCCCCAAATTTACAAACGAAGGAACAATGGGACTGGGAATCTGGAGATTTGGGTTCTAGTCAATTCTTCCACTACCAGACTGTGATTTAGGGCATAGTATTTAAACATGGTGCCCTCCATTTCCTCATCTATAAAATGGAGGGCAGCAGATTGATCCTGTGAAACCTAGGGTGAGTCCCTTAACTTCTCTGGAATCCAGTTTCATATGTAATTTAAATTCAGTTTGTCTCTTCCAGTTTTGCAATCCTATAATTTCATCCTCTGTGGTGTTTTCTCCTTGTATCAAAGTAACCTAGCCATAGTGCTGTGACATTGTCTTACTTTTTTCAGTTCATTACTTTATTAATAGTTAACTACACACAGTTCATTACTTTATTAATAGTTAACTACACAAACAGATACAGAGTTTTGGGAACTGACTACTGATATAGTAAAGAGAGGCAGAAAATGACTGTTGATCAATTAGCCTTTTTAGTTACAGTTGCTTCTGAAAACTTCATCAGGGAATTAGCTTCTAAAACTAAGGTCAATGTACTTAAATTTTTTATTCATTGCTATCTTTTGTTTTCACATAAGCAAAAAGTTTCAATCACCATCTCCCAGAAAACCATCCCATATAAAAGATGCATATTAAAGATCAGATGATTTCATACCAGATCAGTATATCCTGATGGACTCCTTGAAGCCTACTCAATTAACAAGCATTTTGTTAAGTGCCCATCCTGTGCCAGGCACTCTACTAGGAGATAAAGAAGACAAAAATGAAATACTTTCTGCCCTCTGTTTAGTCAGGAGGGGAGTCATAGGGTAATGAATTCCTTGTCACTCAAGGTCTTCAGCAGGGCCTGACTACTCTGAAGATCCTGTGGAAATAATTTTTACATTGGCTAGAGGCTTATATTTATGGACCCTTCTAACTCTAAGAACCTATAATTCTCTGTTGTGCCCTTCAGTATTTTTCAAGATTCTCTAATGCCAGCCTAGATCATTGTTCATGTTATAACTATTTTTGGTAATGAAAGTGGTTAAATTCACAGCTTACAAGGACTGTCTCTGATGAGAATACTTTTCTGCAATCTGATAGCAGTAGCCACTGAATTCACTTTGCCTTTAAAAAAAAACCACCCTGATCATTAACTTAATGTGATTTAAGCAAGAAAATTTAAAACAGCTTTGCAGAGTACAATATAACATGTGTAGGCCCAATTCAAAATTGAACTGCCAACTTTAAATAGAAAACAAGATCTAGTTACCATCACCCCCCCCATAAATGGGTCCGTAAAAACATTTATCTGGCAATAAAATAATTGACAAGCAGTTTGAGTGTAATTGTTTTTGGCAGTTGGAAATATTTCAATTAACACGCTGTAAAAGCCACGCTATAATAAATGTAAAACAGGCCAATGAAATAAAGCAAGGATCTGACTTGGCTAACTAAGGTGAAATCTAAGCTCAAATTACAACTCCTATCCCTAAGTCTTTCTACAGGAGGTGTCAGGGCTACTGAATATTTAGGTGGCTAGTGAACATCTAGAAAAGCTAGTCCTCAATTCCTGAAAAGCTGTCAGTGACTTCCCATTACTTACTGAATAAGGTTTAAATTCTTCAGGAGTCCTGAAAAAATCTGGATTTATCTCCAACCAAATGGAGAACAAAGGTAGCTTTAGGTGATCTCCAAGGTCTTCCTGCTTGAAATCTCTGACCTTGGAAGTTATCATGTTCAAATAGATCATAGAAGGAAGAAGGGAGGGAGGGAGAGAGGAAGGGAGGAAGAGAAGGAAGAAAGTAATGAAGGAAAAGGAAAGAAGAGGAAGGGAGGAAAGAAAGGAGGGAGGGAGAGAAGAAAAGAGGAAGAAGGAAGGAAAGGAAGAAAGAAGAAAGGTAAAGAAGGAGATAAAGAAGGGAAGGAGGGAAGAAGGAAATGGAGGTGGGAGAGGGAAGGAAAGAATGAAGGGAGGAAAAAAGGAAAGAGGAGGGAGGGAGGGAAGGAAAAAGAGAGAGGGATGAAGAAGGAAGGGTAGGAAGGAAGAAAAGGAGAGGAAGGAGTGAAAGTAGGAAGGGAAGAAGGAAATGGAGGAGGCAAGAGGTAGTGAAAGGAGGAAGAAAGTGAAGCAATGAGGTAAGGAGAGAAGAAGGAAGGAAAGAAGGGAAGAAGAAGGGAAGGCAAAGAAGGAAGCAGGAAAGAAGGTAAGGAAGGAAGCCTTTATTAAGCCCCCTACTATGTGCAGTCCCTGTCCATAAACAAATACAAATATAATCTCATTAAATTTTCACAATAGCCCTGGAAGGTAGATACTTTTATTGTTCCCATTTTACAGCTGAGGAAGGTAGGACCCTGAGAAGTTAAATAACTGACCCAATGTCACTGGGTAAGGTAGTAAATGAAGAATCATGACTTCAGCAGGCATGTTTGGATTTGATATTCTTTCTACTGAATCACACTATCTTTATTAACAGGTTCTTTTCAGTCAATAAATATTTATTAAATACTTTCAATGTTTGAAAGGATGTCATGGGTAAAAAGGACTGTACTTCATTTGATCTCAGAGGAAAGAACTAGAATCAAGAATGGAATCAAGAGTTAAGATTAAGGCTTGATGCATGGGTAGGACCTCCCTAATAATTAGAACTTTCTGAAAGTAGAATGGGGTTGATTCAAGAGGTTATGGGGTCTCCCTCATTGGAGGTTTTCTTTTTATCACATAGCAGGTGTTTAATAAATATTTACTGATTGATTCATCTCCAGTATCTATCCTATTCTCCCTATTCACACAAGTACCACTTTGTTTCAGGCTAACATTTCTTCTACCCCAGACTATTTTTTTTGAAAGATTTTTATTTATTTTGAATTTTACAATTTCCCTCCAATCTTACTTCCCTCCCTCCACCCCCCCCCCCCACAGAAGGTAGTCTGTTAGTCTTTACATTGTTTCCATGGTATGCATTGATCTAAGTTGAATGTGATGAGAGAGAAATCATATCCTTAAGGAAGAAACATAAAGTATGAGATATAGCAGAATTACATAATACCATAACTTTTTTTTGAAAAAAAACAAATATAATAGTCTTTGGTCTTTGTTCAAACTCCACAATTCTTTCTCAGGATAGTAGATGGCATTCTCCATCGCAGATACCCCCAAATTGTGCCTGATTGTTGCACTGATGGAATGAGCAAGTCCATTCAGATTGATCATCACCCCCATGTTGCTGTTAGGGTGTACAATGTTCTTCTGGTTCTGCTCATTTCACTCAACATCAGTTCATGCAAATCCTTCTGGGCTTCCCTGCATTCCCATCCCTTCTGGTTTCGAATAGAACCAATGGTGTTCCACATTGTAGTGGCTTCCTGAGGGATCTTCCAGAATCAGTCTTTTCTTGTTCTAATCCATCCCCTGCAAGCAGTTAAGTTGCTGGCATTTATATAGTACTTTAAAGTTTGCAAAATGTTTTACATGTATCTCTTTCAATCCTTATAACAACCCTGTGAAACAGGTGCTTTTTTGAATGAAGATAATAAGGATTACAGAGTTGGAAAGCTAGCTATTAAGTGTCCAGGGCAGATAGAACTCCAGTTTTCCTGATTCTAAGACCAGCACTGTAGGGTTTAGCTGTCTTAGACACAGTTACTAAAATGATTTCCTTAAGGGCAAAGGTGGAAATAAGTCTGCCATATTCAATAGACTCCAGTGGTTTCTTTAAAGTGTACTTTTCCTCCCACCCCAACGCAACGTTTCTGTCTTTTAAAGCCCCTTACAACCAGGCCCCCAACCTACTTTTCCATCCTCGTTATATATTATCCCCCATTCCATACCCAATGGTCTAGTCAAATAAACTTTTCACTTTCTCACAGACTCCCATCTTCCATCTCTGTGCTTTTGCTCACTGGCCATCCCTGTGTTTAATATACTACTCCTTAGCTCTACCTCATAGAATTTCGTTCTTCCCTCAAGAATCAGCTTAATCAGCACTCTTTCTACATGAAAACTTTTCTTATCTTCTAGTGCTAGTGTCCTGCCTCCCTAAACTAACTCTATTCATATTTCATTTAAAATATTAATTTCATATATTTAATTTATGAATTTTATTATTTGTGAATGTTATTTAAAATAGGAATTTCATTCTTGAATTCTCTTTGTGAATTTTATTTAAAATAAGAATTTCATTTTATTTACTTGTGAATTTTATTTAAATCATTAATAGAGGTAGTTTAGGAAAGAAAGATAAGAAAAGGCTTCATGCAGAAAAGGCAGTGATTGAGCTGATTTTTGAGGGAAGAAAGGAATTCTACAAGGTAGAGGTAAAGCAGGATAACCATACACATATGCACACATCCCTGATATCTATCCCAATAGAGCATAAGCTTTCTGACAGCAGAACTTGTTTCATTTTTATCTTTGTTTCAGAGTAGACAATTATATTCCTTTAGATCAGGTAATGCAAGCAGAGGCTAGATTTTATAATAGGGATTCTATGGGGGATGTCATTTGTATTACCTTTGAACTAATATGCGCCTTCCAACCCCAAAATTCTATATCTCTATGACCAAAACATAGAGCTGTAGGCTAGATGATAATAGTCAAATAGATTCAGAATTGACCAAAGGATAGTAAATAGTTTGAGGTTAGTCCAGGAGGTCTCATGACTTAGTCACTTTTTTAGGTTTCAGCTATCAGTATGCTCATCTCTGGTTCTCTGAACACTAGGACTTCTTTTTACAGACTCTAGCCCAATGTATGTAAATATTGTAAATATTCTTGGCATTTTCTTGTTTGGTTAGACCATCTAAGGGGATATGGGGATTCCTTTCAGGCTATTCCCCTATCTTGAATGCCCTCCCTTATGTTACTTTTTTTTTTAGATTTTTTGCAAGGCAAACGGGGTTAAGTGGCTTGCCCAAGGCCACACAGCTAGGTAATTATTAAGTATCTGAGACCGGATTTGAACCCAGGTACTCCTGACTCCAGGGCCGGTGCTTGGTCCACTATGCCACCTAGCAGCCCCAATTATGTTACTTTCTTAATGGAACCTTGAAACAGTAAATACTCAGTTAATGTTTGTTGAATGAATAAGCCATAAAAACCTATTTACCCAATCTTCTGTAATAACAAGAATTGTCATTTCATGAGATTCTAAAAAACATTTTAGCTTGCACTTCAACTTGTTTTGCAGTGGAAAAGGCATAGAAAAATTCTTGTAAGAACTTGATTAGCCCCTTCAAATTAAATCCGTGATATATTTGATTCTTGACAACTTCTATGCAATAATGAAATAAGTGAGGGTAGCAAAAAATGTATTTTAAAATATGCTTCAGGAATTTCGAATAAGAGACCAGACTTAGCTGACTACATAGAAACCTCACCCTATATATAATGAACATTTTACTTAAAAAATTAGAAAGCATTAAAAAAGTTAGAAAAGCATTCAAACAGAATCACAAAAATAAAGTCAATTATATTTTAATGGATAGGAGATTACTGATATGAATGTCATACATAAATCAACTGACTATACAAAGATCAACAACCTCTTAGAACATTGATCAAAATAGACCAAAAGCTAGAAAAAAAGAATAAAACTGAGAAAAAATGATATACAGTTAAAAAAAACTCTTACCTAGCCTATTTAAATTATTCCCCTTCTCCTCAAATGAGAAATGCTTACAAAAAGGACATAACCCCCAATTATAACAAATTTTCTGAAATTTATTGAATATATAAATCAATCAACATAACAAGGTGACTCAAAGGATTTTAAAAAAAATGCCCGAGAAGCAGAGAAATATGACAATCAAAGACAATGCTGGATTAAAATAAAAACTTGTCTGTAAAATCTTATATGAAAGATTTTGAGCAATATTACCTCATAAAATGCCAAGAAACATTGGAGAAGATAAGTTTAAAGAAAGCAGCTTGAGAAATAAACTAAACAATATGATTCAGAGAGCATTTAAGGATGAAACTGAAAGGATAATGAACAGATTAAAAATGGAAAAAAATCTGTAAATTTTTTTTATAACATTGTTTTTAACCACAAAGGACAGTGGAACCACCACAGTCACAGATATCCTTTTAGAGGAAGTGGGAATTGCACTGATGAGAACTAAGATATGAAAAGCAGTTGAACTAGACCAAGTATACACAGAGGAGATCTATGCTGGAGATGAAACAATTTTAAGGACATTGAGGAATTGTTTCCCAAAGTATCTATAAGAAGGAAAGATAATAGAAACGTGGGGGGAAATATCAGATATTATTGCAAAAAGGGGAACCAATTAAACATTAATAACTCCTAACCCGAATGTCTACTTTCTCATCTATATAATATTTTTATGAGAATAATTTTCACACACATCAAGGGCATCAAGGTTATTAGAAGAGAACAACAGATGGGTTTCTGAAATATCCCACAGCAGACCATACCTTTGCTACTATGTTTTAATTTAGGGAAAGATATACAGTGGTATCTGGAACTGACTTGTATAGACTAGAGAGGTTAAACATTAAATTTCTGGTGCCTGCATTTACACCTCAGAAATTGGCAGATGCCACAAATTAGGGCTTGCTTTTTTGTTTAGTTGACTGTCCAGATTAGGATATGATGGAGAAAAAATTAATAATGTAGTTAAAATTTAAATTATGTCACACATAAATTTTTTTTGAGAGCAGTTGTTAAACATTTATGAGAGCATTCCCTGGTCATGCATAATAAAGCCAGGAATGTCCCCTTAGCTCTACCATTTGTCCTGGTTCAAATTCATTGGAAGCAAAGGCAGAGACGTATTTAGGAATAGAAAGGAATATCTAATATCTCAGAAGTTAGCTGTGTAACCTTGAATAAGTAGTTTCATCCTATTTTTCTCAGTTTCCTTATCTGTAAAATGAGCCTGGAGAAGGAAATGAAAAAACCACTCCAGTATCTTTGCCAAGTAATCCCCAAATGGGGTAATGAAGAATCATACAGGACTGAACAACAACTGAACAGAAAGAATATCTAAACACTAGTAGATAGTTATTTGTAACAGAAGATTTTTATTTTCCTCCAGAGATCCTGGGTTGAGGGAATTTTGCTTAATTGTTGTTAGCTAATAGAAATGGCTATGCTATAGTGTCCTATCAGGGAGAAGTTATAGCCTAATCATATTGAGTATACCTAGCCCTGAGATCTAAAACTGGGGTTCATGATTTACCCCAAAATGCAATATAGTGTCAATTTGTGGTTTTCTAAGTCAGTGTGTGGAATCTTTTTTTTTTGTAGGATCAATATTCAGGTATTTATTTTGATTTGGGCAGCTAGGTGACACAGTGGATAGATATAGTGTGGCTCTTGGAAAGAAGATTACTCTTCTTGAACTCAAATCTAGGCTCATACTCTCAGACACTCCAGTCATTTAACTCTTTTTACTTTAATTTTCTTATCAACAAAATGAACTAAAGAAAGACATGGCAAATCACTGGAGTATCTGTGCCAAGAAAACCTCAAATGGTATCATGAACAGTCAGACATGACTAAAAGAACTGAACACCACAATTATCCCTCACCTCCATTCTTTTCATTCAGTGTCAAGCAAACAAGCATATAATAAGTGCCTACTGCATACCAGCACTGTTCAAAGCACTGGAAATAAAAATATAAGCAGAAAGAAAAATCATCCTCAGAGAAGGAAGGCCCTCATCATCTTTTGATTAGATTGCCACACTAGCCTCTTAACTAGTTTCTTGACCTCTAGTCTATTCTCTCTAATCCAGCCTACATGTAGCTGCCACACTGATATTTCAAAAGCCCAGGTCTGATAGTTTTCTTTAGAATAAAATACAAACTATTCTTTGGGACCTTCAAAGCTTGTTAAGGTCTGCCTTCAGACCACGGTCAATAGGGTTCTTGCCCACTGTTCAACTTCACACACTTTTTGTTCCAGGAAAACTTCCTTACTGTTCTCCAAATGTGACATTCCCTAATCCCATCTCTCTGCCTTTGAACAAGGTGGCCCAAATTCCTGAAATGCTCCCATTCCTTAATCCTACTCCTAGAAACCCCAGTTTCCTTCAGTCTCAGTTCAAGAGCCATGTCCTACTGAAAGCCTCTCCTGATTTTCTCCAGTTGCTAGTGCCCTTCCCCAGATACAACTTTTTATTTAGTTTCTGTTTACTTTTCTTTGTTCAGATGGTTTCCCTCATAAAGGAACATAAGTTTCTTGAGGGGTGGGTGGAGACGTGTTTCATTTTTGTCATTTGTGTCTCCAGGGCTTTGATTTATGCCAGACACATGGTAAGAGTTTGATAAATACTTGTAGAAAGAGTAAATGAAAAGAGAAGCAGTGTAAAGCATAGTAATAAATATATTTATTATAAAAAAAGATTATTCACCTGGTGATAGTGATGGTCACCAAGGGATGACCAATAGAAAGCCTGCATGATTTTATTCTATTGTTCTTTCTTCTTGGAGAGGACCAATGACATCATGAGGGTGATACCTTAACTTGTGTGTTAGTTGGATTTAAGTGTAGAAGAGTTGTGCAAAGTCATCAGCCTGTCTTTTTCCTCTGGAATCATTGAAGTCTAGTGGAAAGACAAAAGTCAAGACAATTAGTGATAGCATGGGATGACTTTGACCTTTCTAAATTAAGGTCCTTGTATGTTTCATTGTTAAGCAAAATGTATGAACAGTTGTACAGGTTGGGTAGGCATGACTATATGAAGATCCTTTGGAAGGGACATTCAAATGGATTGGATCACAGACCCATTAAAATATTATAGTCTATATCATCATGTATGGAAAATTAGGCCCAACCCTTTATTTTACAGATGGAGACCCTTAGATTCAGGGAGATAAAGTGACTCTCCTAAAGCCCATAAATAATCAGTGGTGAAGCCAGTAGAATCTATGTCTACTAACTTACAATTCCCTACATTCTGTGGTCTCTAATTCAAGTAACATGTATATTTGACCTTGGAGTATAGTTTGCTGTGTTCTTGTAGATTTTCCCCACATTACGTTTCTGCATATGTTTACTTTCCCTTTACTCGCATAAAGTGGGTGGTAGAAGAAGGCAGCCTGAGAGCATAAAAAATGATGGGACAAAGTAGACCTGGGCAACAAAACACAAGCTAGATAATATGTGAACAATCCCAAATTCATAGAATTACAGAGTGTTAGAGAACTGAAAGGAACCTTGGAGTTCATTTAGTCCTCTAAAAGGAAATAACTAGCCCAAGGTCACCCAATTAGTTATGACTGGACTGAGCTCCTTCTGATACCCCATTTAATGTTCCATTTTACTGCAACCTTCCTCAAGCCACTCCTCTTTTACATTTTTCATTTGACTAAACAAATTATTCACTGTCCTTGCTGCACACTGACCATAGACAGTACAACTTCCTAGTATCCTATACTCAGAGTCTCATCTTCATCCCCATAAAGTGACAAGTCTTTTAACCAAATGTGAAAATTTCACTGGATTATGCTAGAAGTCTAGAGTTCTGCCTGCATTCATGAACCAACAGTAATTAATCTCTCAGCCCCCAACATAGACAAACAAAAAGGATTGTGGAATTGGAGGAGCCCATTCATAATGATGTCTCAAGCATACTGGAGTAGGGAAGACCAGGGATTCCAGTTGCCAATACCCCCCCCCTTTTTTAATAAGTGTGAATTCTGCCTTCCTGCCAAATTACCTGTAGTTCATCATCTTCAATTTGACAAAATTACTTCCTACATAGATGGGGCTATCTTTTTGCTTTTCACTGCAACTGTATAATATATAGAATATGGGATAAAGAGAAAGAGTTTAAACCTTGCAATATACTACTTGTGTAAAGTCAGACAAGCTCTTAAGTCCTCTGGGTCTTGTTTGTCCAAGGTAAGGAGATTGAACTGGACACAATTCAAAATGGGGGCCACTAAGCCATACCAAAGGATCTCTATGAGTCACATATTGACTTAGTTTTAAATGTAATATTATTTATGCTTTGTTGTGTTTTATTTAGTTAAATATTCCTCAATTATATTTTAATCTGGTTTTGGCTCCAGTTAGCCATGTGCTTAACGGCTCTGAACTAGAGTACCTCCAGGGGCTAACTCTAAATCTTTAATACTATTATCTTTTGATTATTTCTCCCCAATACTAACCACAGATACCTCTCTGCTAACACTAGACAGGGTTCCTCCATTGTCCCCAGAACCTGCCATGTTTAGTTGGTTCTCTAAATTGATAATTCTGTTCATTCTTCTTGGACTACCACTTGACTTCATTTCTACCAATTCAAATCCTACTGTCCTTCAGGTCATTTCTTCTTCTCTTATTGATTCCATTTATGTTCATAAGCACCCATAATTACATTTGTAATCCACTATGATCTCTGGAATTTTGTGTGTAAAGTCTTATCACTTCAACATGATTTTAATCTTGAAAGGAGAGATCTTGTCATAGCTCACATTAGCTCCTCCCCTGTCCCAGTGCTAAACACATTCTAGGAGCTTAACACATCCTTGTTGAATTGAATTAAATTGAAAATGCAAAACACCTGACACTAATCTTACTGGTTGCTCTCCCTGTGTCAATTGGGTAAACCTGGAACAGATGGCCTTCAAATAAAGTACCCTCTTTGACTGAAGCCAAAAGCATGTGTAATCTCTTAGGGAATTGTTTTATGTGATTTTTAAAAAGTGGTATGTGCTTTGTCTAAAAAGCCTCAGGGCCCAAGCATAATAATATCATTTTCAGCATTACCATGTTTAGGTCAACTTATTTTCTTTTTCTGTTCTTTCTTTAGAGTGGAGGTCCACCACCAGCTACCAGGGCAACCAGAAAAAGAGTAAGTAACAGCTTCTTGGCAGAGTCTTTTGCAAGGTTTAAAAAAATTTCCATCTGGGAAAGAGAAAGTATATTGCTATTTGTACTGTAATTTACTGAGAAAGTGTTGACATAGTTTTCCATTAAGAAGGGAAATAAATGAGCAAATTTGAAGCTAAAAATGGAAGTTAAAATTAAAGTACATTTAAGGTAAGTTATGAATTAGAAAAAACAAACTCGTGTTCACAATCTGACTTTCTCAATCCAAAATGAATCGGCCACATACACTAGATAAAATGTTGGGGTCCTCATAGATTTATGGGAGAAATTTTGTCCTAGGGGCTGTTGAATGAATGAATAATGAATGTCCTCCCCCACTCCTCTTCCTAGAGGCTACTGGACACTGTGAAAAGCAAACTAGACTGTTAAAATCTTCTGAGCCTGAAATGACTATACCAGTGAATATAGGAGATATTCTTAGGGCATGAGTACCAGAGGATTGGGACTCTTTCTTTTTTTTTAAATAGTATTTTATTTTTCCCCAGTTATATGTAAAACAATTTTAAACATTCATTTTTAAAACTTTGATTTTCAAATTCTCTTCCTCCCTCTCTACCCTAGCCCCTCCTTGAGAAGGAAAGCATTTTAATATATCTTTACATGTATGGTCATGCAAAACATTTCCATAATAGTCATGCTGTAAAAAAAAATATAGACCAAAAAAACCCCTCAAGAAAAATAAAGTTAAGGGGCAGCTAGGTGGCACAGTGGATAGAGCACTGGCCTTGGAGTCAGGAGTACCTGGGTTCAAATCCAGCCTCAGACACTTAATAATTACCTAGCCGTGTGGCCTTAGGCAAGCCACTTAACCCCATTGCCTTGAAAAAAAAATCTAAAAAAAGAAGAAAAAAAAAGTTAAAAAAGTGTGCCTCAATCTGTATTCAGACACCATCAGTTCTTTCTCTGGGCATGGATAGCATTTTTCATCATAAGTGATAGGAACACTTTTCCTTGTAGTTTCAAGATATACTACCATTGTGATTACTGATGGAAGATATAGAAAAAAAGACCTCAAGGCACCTTTGGCCCATGCCCCTGAACCCCAAGATGAGGGACACCTTCCAGTATTGATGGGTTACTAACCAGTGAACTAGAAAATAATGATGAAGGAAATATCTAAAAAGCTTCAGTTAAACACTCCTGATGTAATAATCTGTTTGCACTAGAGATTCAGGAACCAACAGGGATTGTAACCACCATATAAAGTCTATGAGGAGCAAGCAGCATGATGCAGTAGATAGCATGTTTCAAAGTCAGGAATACTTGGTTTCAAATTCTACCTCTGATACAGACTGTGTGACCTGCTGTCAATTACAATCTCTCACTGATCTAGGTGGTTCCAAGAGAATAGAAGTTGCAGAATGGTTGTTGATCATCGATGGTAGAAGGAGTTTTCTTAGTAGGCAATTCTATACCAATGAACTCACAAATCTGAACCAAAAATATAAGATAAAGGATTGTTGCCCTTCACTGGATGCATGCTCCGATTGGTTTGGATACTTATTCCACAGTACATTTAAAAGTCCATCATGAATCTTTCTTGTATCTACCAGTAAATTCTCCATAAAGAATTTACTTGGGATACTATAGCCTTTATTTAAGTTATTTTTAAACATTCTGTAGGGAGCAGTGTAGGACTTGGCCTGTTCCTCTATTATCTCTCCTTTTCTTAACATGACTGACCCATGTCCTGTTCTAATGGCACATTTTTAGGATGATATTTTTTCTTGTCCCTATTATAATGTAAGTCACATACAATAAATGGTAATACCTTGCAACCTCTTTATATTTCCCATGAATCTCAGTGATGCTTCAGGTTTCATAAAATTTGGGGGGTTTTAGATTAATATTTAGTTTATTTTATTAGAATTTATTTTAAAATTTATTCATTCATTCCTTTATTTAAAAAATAAAATTCTGACATTTGACAATCACTTGATTCTCTGGGGGAATCAAAGTTAAACAAATAACTTGCATTTTATATGTTTTCCTGAAGGTGACAGTTAAGCTCTATCTAAAAAAGGTAAATAAATGCTTTCATTCCACAAATGTTTATTGTACTAGTCATGAGGCACTGTTCAGGTGATGTGGAAAGATGCAAAGATGAGTACAATCCCTCAAGGAGCTTATGATTTACTAAGAAGATTAACATATACATAGATATCAGCAAAGATATCCATATATTTTACTATCTAGTGAAGGTGATTAATCATCTAAAATTTATATACTAAGAAATAAAAGAAAGAATTGAATCCAGAAAGGATGACCACGATGTAATATTTTAGCAGGATCTTGAGGGATACATAGGATTTTTATAGTTAAAGATCTTAGGAGAGGATTTCCCAAATGAGCAAATGCAGAGGCAATAAAATGTGAGGTCTGGGTAAAGGTAACCAGTCTAGATTATAATAGATCACAAGTGATATGAATAAAAGTTGTGGGGAAATTGGACAAGGTAAGTTGGGACCAGGCCATAGAGGCACTTTAATGCCAGTGTGAAATTTAGGAACTTTATTTTGTAGACAGTAATGAGTCAGTAAACGTTTTTGGGCACCAGAGCTGTGTTTTAGTGTGGAAAAAAAATCATCTGGTATAGCAGTGTGTAGGATAATTGAAAAGCAAAGAGACTAGACGAAGGGAGACCAATGGCAACATCATCTCCATAGTGCAGATGTAAGATTGTGAGGGTCTATCCTAGGGAAGTAGTTTGGGAATAGATTCAATAGAGATGGGTTTATTCTAGAAAAGAAAATTTAGCCAACCTAAAAGAAAAGAGACCTTTTAGAGGATGAGAGCAAAATGCCCTGGCCATTATCAGAGAAAAATCTCCCCATTTTTGCCAATGGCTTGTTCTGTTGCCACCACCCAAGGGATCAAGGTGTAGTCTCAACTTTACCTCATCCCTGTTATATGCCCTATCTCTAATGATGTGTCATTCATATTGGATAGACCTCTGACCTGGATTAAAATCATTGATACTTACTAGCCATGTGTCCTAACTCTTAACCTCTTGATGCCCCAGGTAACATTTTTTTAGAACTGATTTAGTATTTTATTTTTCCCAATTATGTTCAAAAACTATTTTTAGTATTTAAAAAAATATTGAGTTCCAAAATCTCTTTCTCTCTCTTTCACCTCCCTCATTGAGAAGGCAAGCTATTCAATATAGGTTATACATGTGTAGTCATGCAAAACATATTTCCCTATCCGTCATTTTGTAAAAGAAAACATGGACCAAAAAAACTCTCTAATCCCCAAGAAAATAAAGTTTAAAAAGTATGCTTCCATTTGTATTCAGATTCCATCAGTTTTCTCCGGGGATAGATAGCATTTTTCATTGTAAGTCCCAGGTAACTTTCTTAAGACTAAGTTGCAGAGCAGTTGCCAATCAGATAAAGAATTTCCTCTCCAGGAGTTTCCAATGAAATTTCCGTCAAGGGAAAAAGATACCTTCTCTCATTACTCTTCCACCCACTAAAGTCCTGTAATGCCTACCACACCAGATTGTTGTGACGTTCAAATAAGATAAAGTATGTAGCATTTTGAAAATTTTAAAGCACCATGTAATCGTTGCTGTCATTCTCTTCATATCAGCCCATTGCACCCTGCAATGTAGAGTGCAATAACTACTTTTTTAATTACTTAAAGAATCTTAGAATCTTAGACTTGGAAATGACCTTAATGGTGATCCAACTTTCATTAAGATGATGGAAACTCATTGCCTTTCAAAGCACTGGTAGAAATTTAAGATTCATAACATATTTTACAAACATACCTATTATCTCATTTAATCCCTACCATAACTCAGTGGTCCCCATTTTATAGATAAAGAAACTGAGGCTTAATGATATTAAGTAATATAACATTCTCAGAGTCACACAGTAAGTATCAAGATTTGAATCCAGGTCTCCCAGACTCTAAAACCAATAATCATTTCATTGTACTGCACTGACTGTCTCAAAAAGTTTTTTTTTTAAAAAAAAAGACTATTTAAAAGTGAAGTTAAAGCTAAGCATTAGGGGCAACTAGCTGGTGCAGTGGCTAGAGCATCAGCCCTGAAGTCAGGAGAATCCAAGTTCAAATCCAGACTCAGACACTTAATAATTACCTGTGTGACCTTGGGCAAATCATTTAACCCTATTTCCTTGCAAAAAACAACAAAAAACAAAAACAAAGCCAAGCAATAGCAATTAGTCGTTTAGTCATTTAATTTAAGAATCATCATAGGATAACAGATTTAGGGTTGGATAGCGACCTTAGAAGTCATTTAGTCCAATTCCACCATTTTTCAGATAGATAAAACTTTAAGTATTAAGTTTATCTGTCAGCTCTATATGCATACTGTGTCATGTGTTGCAAATACTGGCTGGAAATGAAGGCCTGGTTCCAGGCAAGAAAGCTCATCTATCACAACCCAGAATGATTTCCTGAGTCAGTATCCATGGTTGTGGAGTAGCAATGACAATGATGGCTAAGGTGTAGGAAGAATAGTTTGGAAATGGTGGCCTGAATGTAGGAAGAAACTAAGAGCCAGAACAGTTGAAGGATTTGCTCAAAATTACACAGTTCAGAGATGAGATCTGAATCAAAGACCTCTGACTCCAAAGTCAACATCATTTTCTGCTTGAACACGCCTAGAGATGAAGAGGTCACTTTATCACAATGCAACCCATTCCATGATTGAACTTTTCTAATTTTAAGAAAGTTCTACTTTATATTGATTTAAAAAAATCTGCTTTCTTATAACTTGTACCCATTATTCCTATTTCTGACTTTTAGGGCAAAGAATAATTACCTCTTTTACATGATGACCCTTTGATATTTGAATTTAATGAAACAGTTTCTATTGTTTCCAAACTTGGGGGTATGTATAAATATATTAAAGCTTAATTTTAGCAGCCAATATAGCAACAGAAAACTGGCTTCTCCATTTCAGTCTTTAAACTCTTTCCATAACTAATGGGCACTTTCTGTTATGTTTCAGGCTCTCTTTGGATTCCCTTTGAGCTACCTTATTCCTTAGGTTCTCCAGCTTAGTCCAAGTTCCACAAACTTTCTGCTTTTGTTTTTCTTTTTTTCTTAGTCATATTCATAATTGCTGCCCAGAGGCCCTCTTTCCCTGGCCCCCGTTGTTCTTTTCCCCCTCCTTTCTTCCATCTTATGTTAAGATACCTCTAGTCTCAGCCAATCCAGGGTCTATACCCTTAGGCTATATGTATAGTCTGGACTAGAGCTATTCATCATAAAAGGAACCAAACTCTGTAAATAATTTTGACTTTTTATGACTTGCCAACTGGGAAGAATAAAAACTTTCCAGAGAGACTTGAAAACAGATTTGTTAAAAACCAGATACTTACATTTCTTGTGTGCCATGGTGAAAAATCCAAAAAGAGAAAAATGTAGCAATTGGAGCTCCTGGAGAGTGTTCTGTGTCATAGATAGAATCCAGGGTAAGTTTTCCCATCAGGGAAGCTGACATAATCTCTTATTTTGGCATCATCATTTTCACATACTTCCAAATGTGTGTGTACATACATGCATATATATATATGTATATGTGTGTGTGTGTGTGTGTGTGTGTGTGTGTTCTATATATCTTCCTTCTCTCCATATTTTAGTTCTGATTTTAACTGTCGGGTATTAATACTTGTCCCTGATTACTTCCCCCCCCGCCATGTTAAGTGATGCCAACATGCTTTCTCCATTAGAATCTGGGTCTAAGATTCTCTCTCCCTCCCTCATTTACCTTCTGTCATGGTGCAGTGGCAAGAGTAAAAAGTCTGAAAAACCTGATTGAGTCCCAGCTCCAAAGCTGTGCAATCAGGAGTCACTGAACTACCTTTTCAATCAACTTCCTCTGTGAAATGGGAACATAATACATTACTTTCCAGGGTTGTTATGAGGAAAACATTTTGTAATCAGGTTAGTATTGTTCTCTCTAATGTACCACCCTAATTCTGTGAGGATTTCTTAACCAACCTGAAACAAGACAGCAAGTGATTTAAAAAAAAAATGGAGCTTTGTAACATGTAATATAATTGATCAGGATTGAATTGGTAACTATGCCCTTTTCCTGTTTAGTCCCTTTTTTTGCCTGTAATTGGGAACCTACCACTACATGGGCAGAAGTGTTGATTAGACACACATGGGTTTTATGTATCTTTTTTATAAAATCATTGATAGATGATATCTTAAAGCATTTTAGCACTATACAATCATAATTACTTTTCTCTAAAAATTTAACTTAAACTACAGTAATATTGATTAAACATTATCTACATTTACATGTTAACTTAAGGGAAATAGCATTTGAAGTGTGACTTAAAGAAATATAATACCTAGACACAGTCCATTTCTCTGTAATTAACTGTTTTATAACAATGCTTCAATTTTTGTTGTTCAATCGTGTCTGAGAAAGGAAATAGGAGATGTGCAAATCTAGAGAAAACACTGTCCCAAATGTTCAAATGGGCAATTTATGCCCGACCTGTGATGGAGACTCCTGAACTCCTAATAGACTGAACATATTGTAGCTTGATGCCAAGTTTGTGTTGTCTTTAGTAATAATAACAACAGTGTTTCATTCAATACAGGGTTTATTTTATTTTTTCTCATTTAGAGTGAATAAGACCTTTATCTACCAATTCTGATTCTCCCATGGTATCCAATATCTAACCCTAATAACTGTCTCCAGAGATTTCATAGCCTTCCCTCATCCCTGAGTTTTTCAGGGGAGGGGAAAAAAGAGAAAACATTGTCCATCTCTTGCTTCTAGAAGTAATCATTGTTCAGTTCTTTGGAAGAAAAACCTTTCTCTGGGTTCCTGATCTTCAAATGAGCTAATGGCTATGCTGTTTTCTCTTGTAGGATAGAAAAAGAACTGAGAGTAAAGCTCCAGAATCCCATGAGACTTGAGCCTAGAAAAGGACAATAACCATCACCTCACCCAAAATTAAGTTTATGATGCTAGTCCTGTTTTTACATAACCAAGCCAAAACATAGTAGTCACATGAAAGGATCATAGATCTGGAAAGAACATCAGAGATCATTTAGTCCCACCCCAAGGACATAGTTTCATTCTTCTTCCTATCTGTTTTTTCTCTTAAACACAATCTTCTTAGGAATGACAAAAGGTGATTTATGAGTACCTATGGTTCCATTATATTGTGCAGCTCAGGAACTTGTCTATAGCTTAACCTTTTGAAGTATTGCCTAAAGCTCTGAGAGGTTCAATGACTTATGTCACTCAACCAGGATGTATCTAAGCAGAATTTTAATTCCATTAACATTTATTAATGTGAAAGATTTTATTCTCAGCACTGGGGACTTTAATAAAAGGCAAAAGACAGTCTCTACCTTCAGAGAGCTTATTTACCTAAGACTTTGATTTGACATTACTTTAGAGAAAGTATCCACAAAGCACCCAGATGAAGAGAGCAAGTATAAATATGATATAAAATATCTTTTGATTTAATGCTGATCATAAGAATTAATTAATGGGGCATCAAGCCTTCTATTTTCTTAGGTCCTTCCTTCAAGTTGCCTACCTTCCACTTTATTTTTTCCTTAAGATTAAGATCAGTTCAGGTTATATCTCTGGTTTCCAAAGTTGCTTTGTTTAAGTCCTCCAGATTTTGATCAATGTTTTAGTTGTAAGTTTGGGAGGCTATTGAGGCAAGTACTTCTCTCAGTTTAATTACCTAATAATCAAGGGATATCTTAGTTTAGACTGCTGGCTTCTGGACTTGGGAACATGCCATCTACTTTTTCCACTAACAGGTGAGAGGAACTCTTCCCTACCTGGACCTAAAAAACTATCTTCCCCTTTGACTTCTGTCTAGTTACTGCTAAACCACTTTTTGGGGGATGCTTTTACATTCTAGCCTACTTTATTTTGGGTGGTATTATTACAATGAGCTTATTTCATAATCCAGGTTTATCCTTTGTTGTCTTGGTTAATTTTCCCAAAGCAAATTCTAATAGTTAAATAACCTTGACTGATTGAGTACTTCATGATTAAATTGTTTCCTCCACTTTTATCTTACATGTTCTTCAGGTCTTATAGGATAGACCATCAGTTGAATTCTCCTTCTTTCTCCAAATTTACTAATAAATCCCCCCCCCATAATTTTCTTTTTTTCAGTGAGTTCAGTAACTAGCTAAGAGTTTTTATCTCAATTTTTGCCCTCCTATTAGGGAACTTCAGCATACATATTGATATTCCTTCTCTCAAACATCTTTTCCCATTTCCTCAATTTACTGGTTTCTTATGATGTATTCTTCCACTCTACACAGTGATTATCATAGAATTGAAAATCAAAATGCATTCACAAATGTTTCATGTTTATGATCTCTGAAATTTCCTTATCTGATCATAATCTTTTGTAATCCTGTCTTTCCCACTGCCTTATAACCTCAACCCTTCATCTTCATCATGACCTCCAGTTCTTCCCTTCCTCAGTTCTTTTCCCATAACCCTAATGCTATCCATACTTTACTCCCTTCTTCATCTTCACCCTTGGTGAATGAATCCAACTCTTATTTACTCTCAAGTTCTCTGCTCCTTTATTCTATCACCAACCAGTCCAGTCAAGCCCCATCCTTGAAACACTTCATTGTCCACTACTTTTCACTTTTATTCTCATGCTGCTCAACAGAGCAAGTTTTTATTACATAATATCAACTAGTCCTTCTTTATGACAATTTTTTTATCTCCCTAGCTGATTCACTATTCCATTTACCACAGAGACTTTTCCAAACCTTTTCAACCCTCCTCACATCTCTCATAGCTCACCCCTCTTCATCCTTTCAGCTGAGAACTTAGCCTCATATTTCAATGGAAAAATTGAGGCCATTATAAGATAACTCCCTCTCTCCCCTGTGCTTCATTTCGCATCACTCAGATGCCACTAAAGTCAACTGATCACTGTGCCAAGGCAAACTCTTCTACATGCACAAAGTGATCCTACCTTCTCCAGCAGTCTGCCTCCTCTATCATCCCTACTCTTCCAAACATACCCATTTCTTTCCCATCCTTACAAAATCTATCCATTCCCACTAGTTATTGTTCTGTTCTCCTTTTTATAGCTAAGTTCTTTGAGAAGTACAACTATATTCATTATCTCTTACTCTTATTAACTCTTTGCAATCTGGCATCTGACCTCATCATTCAATTGAAATGCTACCAATCATTTCTTAATTTACTGATCTTTTGTACATAGTTGTTTACATGTTATCTGCACTGTGTTCTCCTTTATGCAGACAACTGTTTTTTGCCTATCTCCAGTGCTTAGCAGGAGCATCTGGTGCATAGCAAGAACTTAATAAATAAATGTTTGTTGACTGATTTGTTGACTATTCAGGAGACTAGGCTCCCTTAGGTTGCTTCCAGCATAGACTTCTCTGACTGAATTTCTGTTTCATTCTGAATCAAGGTCCTTTGGTGAACCTGACTCTTGCTCCCTCTTCATCATTGATTGAACTAAGCTCTTGAACATTCATTAGATCCAAGGGTCTAATTATTTTCCCATGTCAGGGTAATGGAATTCAGACTCATGCTTGGGTCTCACTTTTTAGAGATTAGGTTTTCCAAAAATTCAACAGCAACAAATAATTTCCTCTTTTTTTTAACAATATGTATAGATTTTACAGGGCATGATTATTGAGCATTATCAACATATCCTTGCTCCTGTTTTCTCAATAATTCAGCAAGAGGTAATTTCATCATAATGTTTCTAATTCTCTCCCTTTCAAATTGGCACTGGTTTCCTTTAATCAGGATATGGTTACCTAGGTTACCAAATATCACTCACCCAACCTGCTTGCTTTTGAAGCTTGAAGTTTATGTCAGCATTATTTTGCATCTAATACTAAAGGTCTCTTAACAATGAACAAATATTTATTAAATGTTTGCTTTGTGCTTCCACTGGGGATACAAGGACAAAAATCAATCTCTTTCCTCAAGGAGCTTACATTCTATCAACATATAAGAAAACATATTCAAAATAAGCACAAAGTCAATTTATGAGGAAGAGAACACTAGAACCTGGGGAGGAGTTAGTTACTAATTAATTAACCTTGAAGGTTTATAATAATCGGACTGACATAGGCTTAAAATACTCATTCCTCCAGGAGAAAGATCACTTAGCTGAACTCTTAGGTTTAAATGAACAAGATCACATTATATCATGAGGTAAGGTAAAAAAAGGATAAAGATAAGATGAAGATAACAGAAAAATAATAGGCATATAAATTTAACCCTAGGTTATTCTTATTTATATAAATCTAGCCCAAGGTTGTTCTTGTCCTTTTATCCATTTTGAACCTTTTAAACATCTGGAATAACAATTTCAAAACACAGTTTTACAGTACCTGCCTCATAACTTTCATCAATCTCTGGAAGGCCATCAGGCTATAGGACTATCATCAGAGGAGCAGATTATTCAGAGAATTTACTTTGGTTCCAAACCTTATTGTTCATAATTGAGAATTATTAGCAAAAAATCCTCATAAAATCCTTATAGAGTCATAGATCTTAGAACTGAAAGGGACCTCAAAAAATTATCTGGTCAATATTTGGGTAAGGTCTTATCTTCATTTTACAATTAGAGTAACTGAGACCCAGAGAACTTAGGTAACTTGCCACAGATCATGCATTTAGTATAGGGCAGAGTTAAAACTCAAGGCTCACATCTTCTTGCAGATGATTTTTACTACACCACTTTGTCATCCTTTCATCTTGCTATGTAAAAGGAAAGAAACATCTTTCAACACCAGAACATTCAAACTCTGCAGGGTTCTAGAGATGAAAAATCACACTTGATTTCAATTCAACGTATGACAAACTAATAACTCCCACTAGAGATTAAATTCTTCTTTCTCTCTTAAAATAAAAATTGAAAATTTAACTTAACCTTCAAAAGTCTTTCAACAGACATATTGCTCATAGATCAGGAAAAAGGTATGCTATTGTTTAACTCTCCACAGTTTATCTACTATTTAGATAAAATGTCTGGAGTCCTAGACTTGGAGGCAGGAAGAGACCTGCATTCAAATGTGAGCTGGTCAAGTTATTTAATCTCTCAAGTTATTTAATGTCTCAGTTTCCCCTTTAGTAAATGGGGATAATAAAAGCACCTACTTTATAGGATTATTACTATAATCAAATGAGATGATATATGTTCTTTGCAAACATTATCACAGTTATTATTATTGTTATTTCATTACAGAAACAACATTTGCCTTTGGACCCAAGTAGACAGCCACTTTCCCAAGCCATGTATGGCAGACTTTACAAAATAATAATTAAAAGACAGTCTGATTTAAGTGCAAATCATCATAGTACTTAACTTTAAGGCAGAAAATTCTTTGAACACTTAAACTTTTTAATCAGAGGTTTGGTTTTTTAATCAAAAGGAGCTATATTAGGCAAAGAAGTTTCGATCCATCACTGCAGCAATCTGTTTTCCATAGTTGAATGAACAGCATGATATATTTTGATGTTTAACCTACTTATACTATGAACTCTGCCAGAGGGCAGCAAATCTTGGATGTTTGTTTCTTTTAGGGTGTAAAATGTTCTGGGAGAGAATGTCTAACAACCCATGTCCCAAATAGTATTACTCAATCTAAATGTGTTTGAAAAGACTCTGATTAGAAACTTATGTAACAATAATTTTAACACCAAAAAAAGTAATTAGATGTCATTGCAGTGCCCTGGGGCAATTAGAGCATAGACATGAATTGCTTTGTTATAATAACATGTTAGCAGTTTATAAGCTCATTTTGAAACAAGAGAACATGGTCAAGGAAATTTAGCTTTTGAATCCTAGTAGTAAAAGCAAAGTGATAAAAATGCAGTCCCTGAGAGTTTTGTGAAAACAATATATATATATATATATATATATTTTTTTTTTTTTGCAAGGCAATGGGGTTAAGTGGCTTGCCCAAGGCCTCACAGCTAGGTAATTATTAAGTGTCTGAGGCCGGATTTGAGGGCCGGTGCTCTATCCACTGAGCCACCTAGCTGCCCCGAAAACAATAATATTTTAAGACAAATCTTGCCCTGTCTGAGATGGATCAACTAGGACTCAAGATCTCATTTATGAACATCAGTTAACTAACCTGTCTTTTTCTGTGCAGGATGAGGATACTGGCCCAGATGTGGGAGAAGGAACAGATGACTGGGTTCAGGCCAAGACTCTGATCAAACCCCCAGACCAGTTGGAGCTGACTGAAGCTGTGAGTAAATTTGAATCCTCTTCAATCTTTTTATTAATATACTTTTTAATCCCTTGTTCAATCATTTCAGTTGTGTCCATCTCTTCTTGACCTCATATGGGGTTTTCTTGGCAAAGATTTCCATTTCCAGTTTATTTTACAGATGAGGAAAGTGAGGCAAACTGGGTGATGTGACTTGCCCAGGGACACAAACTTGTGTCTGAGATCAGATTTCATCAAGATGAGTCTTCCTGACTTCAGGCCCAGCACTCTCATCTGCTGTACCAATTAGCCGTCCCAGATAGATAGGTTTCTATCCTGACTGAGTAAATATTTATTATCCTAGCAGTGGAAGGTCAAGTGCTCTGCCTTCATATGACCAAAGAATTATAGGACAGAACAGGATGCCCACATTTCCTGTATATTCCTGTTAAGAGAATAGTCTTCAGTTAACTCTGAAGAGGACCCTGCCAAGCTTCCATAGTGGGACATTCTAGAATGCTCAAGCTATTGAACAGAAGGAATTTTATCCATTTGTGTTACCAGGTGGTTTTTGGATTACCATTTATTTTTTTGGCAATCATCCAATAAGAAAAATAGTACAATCCTTGTTGCAACATTAAGTGGATACTTCAGTCAGGTTTTTGACAGTTATTGTCAATGTGAACTGTTAAATATTTTTCTTTTTCTAGGACTGTTACTAATTTGATGTGAGAACAAACTTCTCATCTGACAGAACTTGTACCCAATCAGTCTCCCAGGGAAGTGTATTACATACCTGAACCTCCTTAAAAGGAACTAGTATAGAAAAAACTGAGGTCCAGTGACTTAGCTAGAGTCACACAGATAGGAAGAGATCCTGGGCAAGGTACAACCCCTCTGGGCCTCATTTCCCTCATCTATAAAATGAGTAGGTTAGACTAGATAACCAATGAGATCTCCTGGCTCTAATTAATTTATAATCCTATGATCCTGTGTTATTGAGTCTTTCAGGACTTCACAAATGGCATCATATGATCATAAATTTAGGACTGGAGGATCTTTAAAGGGTTTTTAGTCCAACCCCCTCACTTGACATATAAGAAAACTGAAGCCCAGAGATATTAAGTGGCTTATTCAGGGCCACACAGCTAGTAAGTATCTGAAGCAGGATTGAGCCTAAGTCTTTCTGGACTCCAATGCTAGAGCATTCCATATGCTAAATCCATTTACCTCTGGAGCCTTCCCGAGGGGAGAAACATGTGAACTCCATCTTTCATGCTCTCCTTGTACTCCAATTCCTTTTTTGAAGCACTTCCTATTTATAGTCTTGTACCTGTTATCTTCCTATTATCATCATCATCTTCCCTTTATATCAAAACTTCTCTGGGCAGAATATGATGATCTTCATTTAGTCTTTGTTAAAATCATTATATTTCTTCTCTGGAGGTTTTGGCATTTTCAGCCAAATTCAGTCCAGATTACCATGTACTTTCAAGGTTTGGGGAGAGGCACTAGGTAGGACACTTACCACTAGGGCTGAACAGAAAAAATACACAGGTATTTGAGGGGCAGTAGCTGAAGAAAATTTGCCTATGGAGGTGTAACTGCTGCTTTCTAAGTCCAAGGTTGAGTTGGAGCAATCTACCACACCTTTCCCTTTGTTACTAATTCCTGTTCCAGTCTACTAGAGGAAGTATCCATGAAGGCTATGTCGGCCACTTTTGATCCCTTCTGATGCTGATGATTTACCATCCTAAAAGGAGTTTCCTATCCTGAGCTGTGTACCCCCTCTATTAGGCTTACACATGGAGAGGTGGGCTCCTTTCTCAATCAGGTGGGCTGAACCAATGCATCTCACTTTATTGGTGAATAATAGAGTACTTATCATTAGATAGGTAGGCATTGATTAAGACATTGACTACTATGTACCAGGCACTGTGATAAATGTTGAACAGACATAGAAAAACAATACAGTTCCTAAGTTTCAAGGATCTTACATTCTAGAGGGAAAATATACTATAAAGGGAATCTAGAAAGTGAGGTACCAACCACAAGAGTAGGGCTTAGGACAGAGGTTTCTGGGCTTCATTATTTATATAATGCCTACTGTGGGTTTGCCACTCTGCTGAAGGCTTGACAAATTTCTTCTTATTTCAGTTCCACTGTAGGAACACACCTATTAAAGAAACAGAGAAACCTTGAGAGTGAGCTTTGTATATCTGACTGGAACCCCTGGAGGAAGGGTGGCCCAGATGGGGAAAATCAGCAATTAGGAAAGTAGGCCTCAGGGAGAAGGGTTTTTTGGTTTTTTTCCCCAGAGTGGGAAGGTGATTGGAAGTGAGAGAAAGAAGTAGTCCAAAAAATGATTCAGTAGAATATGGAAGCTAACTACTAGATGCTTTAACTAACCCTGCACACACCATATTAATAAGGGTATAATGTAATGCAGGCATAATGGAATGTAGAAACTAATTTCAGAACAGAAAATGCATATACAGGACAGGATATGAAAACCAATTATTGCTACAAGATAGGATGTAGGAGAAAATACATTCCATTAATCGTTCCAAAGCAATATTTCCTATTACTTCTAGGCCAGGCAGTGATGTCAATAAATCTGTTTCTGACCTGAGTATATGGCATAACTTGCCTAAGATAGTCTCTTAATTGCTATATGGACTACCATCCACATCTATAAGTCACGTGTACAACGGAAACTAGATCATTTGGTCCAAGTCCCACCCTTTACCCTGGCAGTGGGCTGAGATTTTATTAATTACTAAAAAGAATTACTCCAGATTCATAGATAGAAAAGGGATTTTGATGGTAAGGAAAACTTTCTTCATTTGAATTTTATTTTTATTGCTATTTTTTGTTCTTCTATTAAATTTGTGTCTGATATATCCTTCTTTTCTTACTCAAAAAGCTTTCCTTTATAACAAAAATAATTTAAAGCTCAGAGGGAAAAAGGAAGCTAATAGTATATGTGAAGCACCTCCCATTTATTCAAGAAGAAAATTAGTTACATTTTTACATCTCTTCTCTAGAACCTCTTGGCCATTATAATGGCACATAATTCAATTTAATTTTTTCCTTCTGTTTACATCTGATAATCACTGTATGGTACTTTCTTTCATAATTTTTTTTTCTGTTCTGAACTTAAATACTTACAAAAAGCATTTACACACAAAAACACATCTATATTATATGTATATATATATATAAGAAGAGAAAAATAGAATTCTATATGAAATAATAAATCTCCATTTCATAGCATTTACTTTTTAAAAAATATTTTATTTATTTTTTCCAACTATGTGTGATTTTTTTGCAAGTTTCACATTTTTTTCTCCCTCCTCTTCTCTCCCTCTTCATTGTGACAAAAAAACAGTCTAATATAGGTAAAAGCAGTCTAATATAGGTTATACATATATAACTCTGTTAAACATAAATCCATCTTAATCACATTGTAAAAGAAGAATCAATTGAAAAAGGAAAAAAATTAGAGGGGGAAAAAACATAATGTATAAGGCAAATTATGGATGGTATTTTCCATCACAGGTCTTTTAGAATTATCTGATTTATTGTACAGCTGAAATGAACAAGGCCATCATAGTTGATCATCACCAAATATTGCTGTTAGTGTGTCATTGTTCTTTTGGTTCTGCTCACTTCACTCAGCATCAATTAGTGCAAGTCTTTCCAGGTATTCTGAAGTTCTGTCCCTTATAGAACAATGGTGTTCCAACACATTCATATAACAATTTGTTCAACCATTCCCCAATTGATGGACATCTCCTCAATTTCCAATCCTTTGCCATTTTGAAAAGAGTTGCTATAAATATTTTTGTACGTGTGGTTTTTTTACTCTTTTTTGTGTGATTTCTTTAAGATATTTTGAATCAAAGTTATATATACACAGTTTTATTGTCCTTTTGGTGTGATTCCAAATTGTTCTCCAGAAAGGTTGGATTAGCATTTGCTTTTTAAAACAATTGTATTAGGAGAGGCTAGGTGGCCCAGTGGATAAAAAACACTGGCCCTGGAGTCAGGAGCAAGCCACTTAACCCCATTGCCTTGCAAAAAAAAAAAAAAACCTAAAAAATTTATATATTTACACACATTACTTTCAAAATTATTCTAATTGAAGAGGCAGCTAGGTGGCGCAGTAGATAGAGCACCAGTCCTGAGTTCAAATCCAACCTCAGACACTTAATAATTACCTAGTTCTGTGACCTTGAGCAAGTTACTTAACCCCATTGTCTTGTAAAAAAAATCCAAAAAAATTATTTTTATTATTATTATTATTATTATTATTATCTTATTATGTCTCCTTTTGTTCTCTTCTGTGCACTAAAAAATGTTACAATAGTTCTTTTTTTGTAGGGGGTGGGGAATAGAAAGGGCATCACTATTACTAACTCCTCTTCCTGCAGTCCTGTCCCAGAGGGAGAGAGGGTGAGAGAGAGAGGAGAGAATTTTTGTAACAAATAAGCATAGTCAAGCAAACTGAATTCACGTAGTGGTCATGTGTCTCTGACCCTCATGTCCCTCACTTCTCTGTCAGGAGGAGGTTAAAATGCTTTGCTGAAGGTTATCTAGAGATATCTTTGATTAGAGTTCTTATGTCTTTTTTTCTTTAGTCTCATACTTTTGCATATTTCTAAGTCCTGGTTATCTTGAATAAAGAATTCCCTGAAGTGGTTACTTGTATTCAGATTTGCACTGCATATTTCCATTGAACTGGAACCAATTATTATATTTTACATAATTATAACTTCAAATAGCACAAATTCAAATACATTGTGACTACTTCAGAGAATTACTTATACTATTTAAACGGGACCTTGGGTGGAAATTGTTCACTCTGTATAAGTTCATACTATCCAGAATTCTCTGAAGTTATCTGTTTTCTCATTTCTTACAGTGAAATAATATTCTATTACATTTATATATTATGATTTATCCTTCATCCTACAACATTCTAGTTTTTTAAACTTTCTCCCCTTTTTAAAAATCCCTCTTCAGAATCAGAAAGTTTGTCTTGAACAAAACTATTCCTTTCCCAGTTTTATGTTCCTTCAAATCTACCCCTACACACCTCCTCCTGTTTCCACTATTGAGTCTGATGATTTTCTCCACCAAAATGATATTTCTTTAACCTTTCTTCATCCATTTCAAGAGTGAAGGGTTTTTTTGATGCCCACTCCACCTGCATCTTCCACCATATTAGTGTATTCTTCTTCTCATGCACCCCCACTTATGGAAAAATAGCAAGTTCCACACTTTTCTCTGTCCCAAATCTACTTCTGGGACCTCTTGCTTTCCATAATTTTTGAAGATGATTAAGTTCTAAAGGGACACTCATTTCTTCTCTCTCAACAGAATGTTAGTCCTAATGTAGCCAACTAATTGGATAATGCTGCACTTAGGTGTCATAAAATCCCAGGGTCAAATCTGGCCCTACTAACGTACTACTAGCTATGTGATTCTTAGGCAAGCACTCAATCTCTGTATGTCTCAGTTTCTTCAACTGTAAGATGGGAATAACTAAACACGTTTCTCCCTGGGGTTGTTGTAAAGATCAAACAAAAGAATATTTGTAAAGTACTTTGTAAGTCTTAAAGTGCCTTATAAATGCTAACTACAGCCAACTATCCTATAGGGCCTTCTTTTATCCTCACTCATGGACTATTGCAAGTCTTCTGGTTTTTCTCACTTCCTAAAATCTCTTCCTCAATGATCATCCATCTTCCAATCAACTGTTATAGTAATTTTCCTAAAGCACATATATAACCACACAATCCTCTTCCCCATTATTCAGTAAACTCCATGGCTTCTCATCACCTCCAGGTTCAAATGAAAACTCTCCTGGTTGTCATTCAAGGCACTTCCCAAACTTTTTTCTTCTTATACTCAGTTCCCCTATAAATACTTTGTGATCTAGTGACATTGACCTCCATGATGTGCCTAGAGACTCCATATCTTTAGGATCCATGCATTTTCACTGGTTGTTCCCCATTCCTTGAACATTTTTCTTCCTAATCTCCTCTTTTCAGCTTCCTTCAAGACAACTCAAATTCTACCTTCTGCAAGAGGCCTTTCTTTGTCTCCTCCTCCAACCTCCAGCCTCCAATGCCTTACCTGAGATTGTCTCCTGGCTTCCATCAAGTCCCAGCTAAAATTCCATCTCTCCAGGAAACCTTTCCTGATCCTCCTGAATGTTGGTGTGTTCCTTAGAGTACTGACCTTGGATTCAGGAAGTTGGGAGTTCGAATCCCACCTCAGACACTTGCCATTTACTAGTTGTGTGACCTTGGACAAGTCACTTAACCCTTATTACCTCACATCCAGGACTGTCTCAAATCATCTTGATTCCTATCTGGCTACTGGAACCAGATGGCTGTGAAGGAGAAAGTGAGGCTGGTGACTTAGCACAGCCCCAGCTCACTCAAATCAAATTCACACGCTTGTCATGGCATCACTTCCCTGATGTTGTGGGCTTCTTCAAAAATGAAGGGCAAATTATTAATATATATATATATATATATATATATATATATAATTATCTTGACATTACCCTGTTTATAACTTGTTTGTTCATAGTTGTTTTTGTAGACCATGAATTCCCTGTGAGGAAGAAAGTATCTTTCTATTTTCTTTATGTCCCTGTCACTTAGCTAGTGCTGGCACATAGTAAGATCTTAATGTTGCTATTGTTGTTATTGTATATTCTTTTTCTCCAAGAAGACCATGATATCAGGGAGATGATGCCATGATAGGCAAATGAATGGGGTGCAGTGTTAGGTCACCAGCATCACCTAGCTGCTCTAGGTGTTAATTGCATGCTTTTGACTGACTGGTTTTTAAAATTTTTTTCTGGGTTCTTGTGTTTGTATTTAAAGGCTCCTATTGAGTTCTAGTCTTCACTAGGAATGCTTTAAAGTCCTTTATTCTATTAAAATCCAACTTTTTCTCTGTAGAATTTTATTTAATATTATTTTATGTAAACTTAAAACTTTTTTGGAATAAGATTTCCAATTTTAACTTCTAAGTCTTGTATGATCCTAACTTTTTTGATAATTCTTCGCTAATTGAATTGCTTTGTTCTGAAAGTTTGCGGTATTTTTTCTTGACAGTGGGAGATCTGAATTTTGGGATTTTTTTTCTTTTAGGGTTCCTTTCAGGAGTTCTATCTTTATCTTGTCTTCTGTTTCTAATATATCTGGGCAGTTTTCATTTATGATTTCTTGAATTAACATTCAAGCTTAAAAAAACACATGGCTTTCAGAGAAGTCAGGCATTCTTAAATGATGTAACAGTCTATTTTCTAAGTCAGCTTTTTTTTGTAATAGATATCTCACTTTTTTATACTTTTTTTCAATTTTTTGATTTTATTCTAAATTTCTTAATGACTCAGAGAGGCTTTGATTTGGTATAATTAGTATAATCTACTTTTCTGGGATTCCATTTCTTGAATAGTGTTTACCACTTTTTTAATCTTTTAATCCTTCTAATTCTTTCTTTTAGATCTTTTATTTCATTAATCTCTTGCTTCATTTCCTTTTTGGATTCATACAGTTCCTCGGGAAAATTCATTTTTTCCTTTATGTTTCAGTTTGAATTATTCTTTCCAGGAATTTCTTTTCTTTTCTTTTCTTTTTTTTTTTTTTAGATTTTTGCAAGACAAATGGGGTTAAGTGGCTTGCCCAAGGCCACACAGCTAGATAATTATTAAGTGTCTGAGACCGGATTTGAACCCAGGTACTCCTGACTCCAGGGCTAGTGCTTTATCCACTGCGCCACCTAGCTGCCCCTCCAGGAATTTCTAAACTTGCAATATTTTTATAATATTGGTCAGTGTTTTCTTTGGTTTACCCATCTCTCCAGCTTTAGTTCCTGAATTGGGACTTTGTGCTCTGACAAGCCTCCATTTCATCTACTTCCCCTCTTGGCTTGATCTAACTTTAGTTGGGTTACTGTGCTGACCTCTCTCTTCAAGGATTAGGTCCCCTTCGTCTTTGTGGTTCAGTATTGGATCTTCATGGCTTTCTTTGACATCTCAGGGCAAAGTGTTAGGGACCTGTGAAGCTAGCTGGCCACTGTGCCCTTTACCCTGCTACTAGCAGGAACTTCTAAATGGTTTGCACCCTGGAATTTTTTTTGACCATTCCAGGGTTATTTTGGAGGACCTTTTCCTCTTGCTGCCTCCTTAAACAGAACATGGCAATCTCTATATATGCCTCATCTCTAGTTGCATCGGGTGCTAGAGAGACCGCCTCCTATGGGATTCTGACTGATTCTACAGTTAAAGCGAAGAAGTTACATACTGAATTTGAATTTTGAATTTCTTGATCATTACTTGGGGTGGTATAAAGTTCAAAATTTAATGGGTTTAAGGATATTGAGGATAGTTAATTTATCACTTGCCATTTTGGTATTTAAAATAAATAGTATCTTCCTGGTTTTGCTTACTCACTTCATATAAATTTTCCCTTGTTTTCCTGAATTCTTCGTATTATTTACAGTGAAGGAACATTTTATTAAATTAATGTACCACAATTTATTTAACCAATTCCCAAATGATGGATATCTTTTGTTTCCAATTCTTTGTTAGCATAAAATGTGTTGCTATCAATATTTTGTTATGGTTCTATCTGTCTGTCTGACTTTAACCTCCTTGGGATGGGTTACCTAGCAGTAGACCATCTGTATCAAAGGGCAAGGGGATCTCTCTGATTCTGCAAGAATTCCATCACTTCACCTTCTGGTATTGGGAACCCTACTTAAGAACTTAATAAAAGCCAGCTTCAAAAAATTGAGAATTTTTTCTACTTAAATATTTTGTTCAATAAATTAACAAGTTTTTTTTATTATTTTTCCCCCACCTACTAAGCACTTATTTTTGTTCTCATCATTCCTCACTACTAGGAAAACCCCAACAACAATAACAACAGTAACAACAATGAAAAATCCCTTTTAATAAATGTACATAGTCAAGGAAAACAATTTTTTTACATTAGTTACATCCAGAAATATCCAGCAAGTAAGTATTAAGCATTTGTTTTAACTATTAAGTGGCCAAGTTCTTACTCCCTTAAAGTCTCACTACGGAGTTCACTGTGATGAAAAGGTGAAGTTGGATTCTCAAAGATCACTGTGACACAAAACATAAATTCCTAACAATTTGGAATGGCTTTTAAGCAATCAATCAGATTTTGTGCCTGTCATTTAAAAGTCAGCCTAGCAAAGTTCAGAGAAACTCATCATCAGAATGTAGTTGACTACTAGATGATGAATTGTTTGGACCACAGCAACTCATGAAAACCATCAACTAAGCAATGAAAGAATTATATATTGATAGAGGAGAAATTGCATATCTTTTAAAATAGCATTGTAGTTCTTGTCACATCAATATAGAATAAAAGAAAAGTCAGTTTTAAACACTTTAATTGAAATGAAGTTTGACCCTATAAATCTAAAAACAATTGGCAAGAGAATTGGTCTCAATGGCCATTGATGCATGTTGCTTGGCATGTGGTCGTGAACTCTCTGAAATAGAAATCAGGCACTTGGAATAATAGGTCAATAAATGTGCAGTGGTTCAAACCAGTGTATGAGATCTCAAAATTATTATCTACCTTATATCAGACTCCATGTCTTTCTAATACTTTCAATAAAAGTTAAGTTTTAGGCGCACCAAAAATATTGTCACACTTATTTGAATAATTGAAATATAAAGCATTATTTTTTTGGTATTACATCATGAAGTGACTCAAAAGTATTGAGAATAAATCCAAACAAACATGTATTTCCATGAGTGCTTTCCACTTTAAATCCACTAGCCAAGTCTCATAAGAAAATGAACATCATTTCTTTATATACTCACACCTTGTATTTGACCCTAATCCTCACCTTAGTCACTAGGTTTGTCTTCATATGACTTTTAATTGCTTACATATTCAGAGCAACACTTAACAGATGAAGATTTGTCACCACTGAGGACAGTCAGAGGAATAGACTGCAGGATCTGAAGACAATTAACAAAGATGAAATCCAGAAATGTTTTGAATAATGTCAATCTCAATGAAATAAATATCTAGTTTGAAGGTAGCATCTCTTACTTGGATATGTAATTTCTAATAAATTCATTTAAAAATCAGTTATATCTATGCCTTGTATGATAAGAAATGTTTTTATAATGACTGGAAAATATAGTGAATTTTTCAAAAATAGAATTTTATTTGCCTTTGTAGAGATAGTCGATCTAAATTCTTTCAGTAGGTTAATTGGACACTATCTTGATAAATTCTGACTTATTTTTGTAACCACAGAGTCACAGAACAAAAGAGTTGGAAGGAAGTAGAGAAATGATTTAGCCCAATATGTCTCAAATGAATTACTCGATATGGTATATTCCTCTGATAAAGGAGTGGGAAATTTTTGTAGCAAAATTGAGGAAATTTTGCCTGTTTTCATATTTGAAAAAGTCCCACTTGATAAGTATTTTTATATAAAATTTTATTTTTAATACTTTAATATTTTAAGCAAAAAATATCAAGTCTTTCTCATGGAAACAAATTAACATTCTTCAGAATGTTATTTTTGCTGAACATGACTTGGGAAATACTGGTTGAGTCTGTTCCTTCATTTTGATAGATAGGGAAATTGAGATCCAAAGAAAGTAAGAATGCACAGCAAGTTAGTGCTCAAGCTGGCTCTAAACCCTTGTTTCCTGACTCAGTCTTTGTTCTTCCCCCTGAGCCGTACTGCCTCTCTCTGTGCCAGTAAGAAGAGGCATTATTCTGGGTGTCAGAGCAATAACCATATTGTAGGCCGGACACATACATTAGGAATCTATTCTGTCCCAAAGGAAGCTTCCTTTGAGCATTGAGTTTTGCACAAAGCACACAAAGTCTGGGAAGCATGACAGGAATGAAGCTTTGCTAACATGAGAAGGAGAGCCGCTGGGAAAGGAGTCTTCTTGGCTCCCACACAGGTTTCTTCTTGCACATTCATTGTGTGTGTGTGTGTGTGTGTGTGTGTGTGTGTGTGTGTGTGTTTTCTCAGTAAAAGAGTGAAAAGAGTTGGTAGCTAATATGGTCCCTGGCCTGAGTTTCATTAACCTTGGCTCTGCCTATTGCTGCCCTCCAGCTCTTTAGAAATGTGGTCCCCAGAAGGGTCTGATCGGAAACATAGGGTGTAATGGCATCTGTGTTTGTGGAACTGTGAGAAGTTTGCTGGTTTTTCACGGGATTTAGGCCAGTCCTCTGCATGGAGCATGGTTTTTATTAATGTCTTTCTCTGTATTTCTATCCCATAGGAGTTAAAAGAAGAATTCACTCGTATCCTGAGAGCCAATAATCCACATGCTCCCCAAAATATTGTCAGATTCAACTTTAAAGTAAGTATCCCTTGGCCGGTCCCCCAAACCCCAGATATCTGGAGCTGTCTGCTTGAAGCGTGTGTCAAAGGGGACTCATTCCAGTGCATGATTTCATAAAAAGATATAGTGGATTTCAAAAATTCTTTAAGCCTGACAGTGTTAAAACCTCGGGATTTTATGAGGAATTTGCTTTCATTTTTCTTTTCCTCAGTTTTAATTTTCCTCGTGCTCTTGTGCTGAGGAATTTTAGGAATTCCTGGTCATCTTTTTCTAGTAGCAAATTTATACTAAAGTGGTATGGGGCTAGATTACTTATAGATTCATCAAATTTTAGGGCAAAAAGAACTTTGAGATCAGCTCATTTTACAAATAAAGATAAGAAGTCATCTGATTAGTGGCCATACTAGAACTAATGATGATGATGATGATGATGATAGCCATTAACATTATTATATAGCACCTTATCTGTAATTCATCGTCTCATTTGAGTCTTCCAGTAGCCCCTGTGAGGTAAATATCACAGGTACTTGGCTATTTTCTTCATTTGATAGTTTAGGAAGCTAAGGGTCAATAAAGCTAAGTGACTTTCCTATAGACAAATAGCCAATAAGTGTCAGAGGTGTGATTTGAACCCAGGCTTTTCTGACTTCAAGTCCAGCTATCTGACAACATGCTGCTTCTCAAGTCTAGAACTATAACTTAGAATACCAGTTCCCCAACCAGTGCTTATTCCATTATGCTATATTTTCTACTACCATTCTTATGGTTCCTAAGAAGTTGTCCCTTTTTAGGAATTATTGTTAAAATTTTATTTATGAGAATATGTATATCATATATATATATAGTTGTAGATGTATGTATAAATAGGTACCATATTATGTTCTCTTATATACATGAATTTGACTATAAAACAGTTACACTTCAGTATTGAAATAAAATGAGACTTTTTGTAGACTGTAACCAAAGAAGATTTGCTTAGCCATAGGAGGAAAAGGAATATGTTTTTGTTTTTGGTTTTTTTTTTGGTTTTTGCAAGGCTTGTCCAAGGCCACACAGCTAGGTAATTATTAAGTGTCTGAGGCCAGATTTGAACTCAGGTACTCCTGACTCCAAGGCTGGTGTGCCACCTAGCCACCCCCTGAAAATGATATATTCTTGATACATACTACACACTAACTATATACACATATGCATAGTATGTTACCCAGGTGCACACACAACAAACAGTACATACAAGTTATATTTATAGACAGTGTATTACATGTATATTTACATATAGAGTATTAACTAGATACACATATACTATATATATATAATATTTGTTACTTATATATCATTGAGAGAGAGAATATGTGTGTGTGTGTATTTGTATTTGTGTGCAGCTAAATTAATGTAATGGATTGAGAACTGATGTTAGGATCAAGAAGACGAGTTCAAATCCTACTGCAAATATATTTTCTGTTTGTCCCTGACTATGTCATTTAACCTCTCAGACTGTTTTTCTCATCTATAAAATGGAGATAAAAATGCCTTTCTCACAGAATTGTGAGAATCAAATGAAATCATATATTTAAAATACTTTGCAAACCCTACAGCACTGTATAAAATACTAGCTATTATTATTATTAGTGTAATGCTATATGTATTCATTTATTTAGAATATTATTTAGAATATAATTATTTAGAATATAATTAGAATAAATGCCTAGGTAGTATCCTGATAATTGTCCTCACTGTATAAACTGATGAGAAGTTGATTTAGGCAGTGATGGTATCACCCTTGTATGAGGTGTAGAAGCTTTGCTTGATATAGCTGATGAATACTGTTTGCTTGACACAACTGATGAATATTGTTTATATTATTAAACATACCTCTCAGGTGGGTTCCAGTCTCTGTTTTCACTCTGATCATGCATTGCCCATCCTCACTATATATTCACTATATGTTCTCTTTACACAGTAGTTTCTCACCTCCATCTTTGGTAATCCCCAGTCCCTCCAAGGTTCAGCTCAAGTACTGTCTACTCCTTTCAAGAGGCTTTCCTGATTTCCCCTCCTTGTTAGTACAACCTGAAATTTCTTATATATGCCTTTTGTATTGATTTATTGGGGTGCTTTCTCTATTTCTCCTTCCCACAGCAGAGAGTAAGTTCCTTCAGGTTCTACCTTCAGTCCCACCATTTTGTTTCTGTCTTTATATTCACAGTGTTTTTTTTTAAAGCACTTGATTCAGTAGAGTAAAATGTTGTGTTAGAGGTTCTCTAAGTCCTATAAGGTAGCTCTTATGCATCTGTCAAAATCATCATGGCCACACCTAATAGTTAATTATTAATATCAAGGAAACCATAAAATGGGGAGCTATACTTTTAAGCCATGCTTGCAACTCATATAAGATGCCCAGTTTAGATTGAGTTTAGATGGTTATTAATCTAAAGTTTTCTGTTTGTGAATGATGTACTGATTTCATCAAGCCCTCAGGTCACTGCAGAACCTCCTAATTGAAATCCATAACCCCCAAATTGAGGGGTTAGGATTGACCTAGCCATCCATACATGCAAAACCAAATAGAGGGGAAATGGTTATTGTCCAGACCATGATATCCAGATGAGTGGACAAGACACAGAGAGATTCCTTCTTATAGAGACACTGGAGGTCTTTCAGAAGAAGGGAGACATGGTGTGAACTATGAAATTAGGAAGATTATTTTGACATTTATGTGAAGAACATGGAGGAATGAGTAGAGAATATCAGGAGATTATTGAAATAATGAGGAAGCAAAGACTCGAACAAGGATCACAGTGAAAATGGAGAGAAGACAATAGATTTTAAATGTTATATTTTGAAAATTAAGTTAACAGCATCTGGTAACTGCATGAAGAAGAAGGTAGTCAGAAAAAAATAGATTACAAGATTGAATGATTGGGAAAATGATAGAACAATCAGTAGAAATTAAAGATTCTGAGAAAAGATCAGGTTTGAAAAGTTAATTCAGTTTGGGATATGTTAAGTTAGAGATGCTGATGGTACTACCGGGAAAGACACCCCTGATTCAGGTTGGTCTGGTAGTTACACTTCAGTATTGGAGTGAAATGAGACTTTTGTAGACTGTAACCAAACAAGATTTGCTTAGCCATAGGAGAAAAAGGATATGTTTTTGATTAACTGAGTTATAGAATCCCTACTTTTATGTTGATTTTGTTGTCCTGGTTAGTAGCCTAATGGGAGAGGTGCTACCTCCCCAAGGCTTTTTGTACTTATATTATAAGGAAGCTTTGACATTGACTGGACCTTAATTCTCTGTCTCAAAGATGATTTCAATACATTTTTTTTTGGCATTTGCAAGGCAATGGGGTTAAATGGCTTGCCTAAGGTCACACAGCTAGATAGTTATTAAGTATATGTGTCTGGATTTGAACTCAGGTCCTCCTGACTCTGGGGTAGGTTCTCTATCCACTCTGCCACCTAGCTGCCACAGTTTCAATAGTTTTAAAAGTAAAACTAGCCTATACCTACAAGATACATATTGTTTCTACCATAGAGATCCTGCACTGGTATTTAGGGATATAGGACTGGAGATCAGGGTAAAGATTAGAGCTAGATAACTTTGAGAATCGTCTACATAGAGGAGATAATTGAATCATTAGCCCAGATAAGTGTACCAAGAGAAAGAGTATAGAGAGAGGAAAAGAAAATAAGATCTAAGATGACACTTTGGTGAACACCCATACTAAAGGAGCAGAAAAAAAAATAGAAAAGATGGAGAAGAAGCAGTCATACTGATAAGGAAAACAACTAGGAGAACAATTTCATGAAAACCAAGGAAGGAAAGAGTATCTAAAAGTTTGGGGTGGCTGATATATCAGAATTCCATCCCTCTCGGGGAAAGTCTCCCCTCACAGGAAATTCACACAGAGAGAGCTAAATATCACTCATGATCTGGGAACAGGAAGGAAGAGAAAAAATAAAGAGGGCAGAGTGTCTCCTTTCTGGTTCTTCCTGGTACAGTGACCAGTTCTTTTTGATATAGTCTCTCCCCATCCTTTAATCATCACAGTACCTGGGGTTTGCGATTTCATCTTAGAGCACCAAACCTTTCATCATTATTCCACATTTGTCCCCTAGGAGCTCAGTGGTTGTTCTACTTTTGCTGGCCCATCAATCACCATGATTGCTTGAGCCATGGGATGTACTCCAATCCAACTTACATGACAAGGTCAGTAGGTTGGAGGAAAGGTGAGGAGGAATTGTAGTATCAGAGAAAAGTATTGAAAAATAAGGGCAACATAACCTTGTCTGTAGGAGGGGAGTGAGGAGCCAGTAGAAGAGGAAAAATTGAAGATGAGAGAGAGAATAACTGATGGACAAACCAGTTTTGGAAGAAACAGGAGGCAGAATTAAGAGCCTAATCTGTTTTCTACCTTAATACATATATACATATATATAATAGTCAACAACATTGAGAATTGCACTGACAGATGACCCTCAGGGGCTATAAGATGTTGAATCATCAAAGAAAGATTCCATTATTTTTTCTTCACTCTGTTTGCTAAGATTAAGATGTTTTAGAAAGAAGCTGGTGGTCAGTTGGGTTTTATTAGTGTTGCAGATAAAAAGGAACTTTGTTTTTATAGCCTTCATTATAATAGAATTTCCTGTAACTTAGTGGGCAGGCTGTTAACACCCAGATATCTCATTTGGTTTAGATGTTCTTACAAATTACAAACTCACAATTTTATTTAGAGCAAATGGACACATTGTAGGCCAGCAGGGCTTGCAGCATGAAATGAGCAGTGACTGAAAGCATCCAGGTTTCAAAATATATTTTTATACAAGCCAAAATGTTTGTGTTTGTCAATAAATTGATAATGTAAAAATTAATCACAATTTTTTAAGAGCATTGAACATGAAACAGTAGATATAGCAGGCAGTCTGAAGATTAGCTTTCAAATCTTAACTCTTCCATTTGCTACCTAAATGGCTTTCAGCAGCACATTTTACCTCTCTTAGTTTCCTCTTCTCTAAAATGGAAAGATTGGCATTCTGGAATGAAATTCGGGAATTTCCCTAAAGAAAATTACTAAAATGTCCATAACTTCTGACTCAGAGATCTCACTTATGGGAATATAATCTGAGATTAAAGACAAAACAGGAAGTTGCCAGGCACACCAAGCTATATTCATTCATTACTTTTTGCGGTAGCAAAGAAATAGAAACAAGAGATGCCTGCTAATTGGGGAAGATTTAAATAACTTGTGATACATGAAGTAACAGAAAGACAGTAGATAGTATAGGATACAGCACTGAACCTGAAGTCAGAGAGACTGATTTCCCTGAGGTCAAACTTGGTCTCAGATACTTACTAGCTGTGTGACTCTGGGCAAGTCACTTAACCCTGTTTGCCTCAGTTTCCTCATCTATAAAATGAGATGGAGAAGGGCAATGTCAAACCATTCCAGTGTCTCTGCCAAGAAAACCCTAACTGTAGTCACAAAGAGCTGGATTTGACTGAAATGACTTAACAACAACAACAATGATGGTGGACAAGGAAGAAGCATGGCATACTCTTAAGCTTGAAAACCTGGATGACTAGAAGGGTAGTGGTACACTTAACAATATAAGGAAAATTTGAGAAGATTTATGGAAGAAAACAATTCTGCTTTGGCCATTTTGAGATTCTGATGAGACATCAATATGGAGATATCACTGGATCAACTGAGTGGAACTAGAATTTAGGAGTGAGATTTATTGAGGATTTATAGATTTGAGATTCATTTGCATAGAAAAGATGTTGTTACTTATGGGGTCTGAGAACTCCCCAAAAAAGTCTATGTAGGGGGAGAAGAAAAGGACCAAAAATGGTCCTCTGAGCAATACCTAAGCTAAGGAGAGAGGCAATGGATGTAAATCCAGGAGGAAAAAAAAAGAGAGAAGACCATTAGAAAGAATAGTATTATAGAGCCAAAGAAAAGAGAATGTCCAAGTGGAAGGTCTGTTCAAAAGCTGCAAAGAAGTCAAGAAGAAGGAGGACTAAGAAGGGGCCACATGATTTAGCAATCAGTCTCCTTGAATTGGAGAGTGCAATTTCAGTGGAATGATGGAATAAAAAGTTATATTAAAAGAAAATGGAGCTCATTTGGACAATCCTTTTTTCCTAGGAAACTGATGGTAAAAGGGAAGTGCAAGATATGAGATAATAGCTTTAGAGGATGGCAAAATATAGTGTCTGTCTTCCTTCTTTTCTTTCATTTTTCTTAATCTTCTTCCTTTTTTTCTATTATTTCTTTCTGAAGAATCAGGAAGATGTATCTTTGTAGGCAGTGGGGAAAGATTTAGTAGTTATTGAGAGTCTGAAAGAAACCAGAGTGTGTTGCCACAAAAAATCTACAATGACTCAAGAAGTTTTGGAGGAAGCAGAGATAGAACTGAGGCTGCAGTTAGAAAGTTTGGTCTTGAACAAAAAGGAAAGATCATCTCTTCCTCAGAGACTGTCCAAGGAAGGAAGGAAGGATATGGATGAAGATGAGTTTTGAGCCAGAAGCTCATAGTGAAATGTTATGATTTCCTCAAAAAGGAAATAAATATATCTGCTGAGATACCTTGGGATGGAGGGCACACTTGGGCTTGAGGAATTAAGAGTAGGTTTGGAAGTAAAAGTAGTAGAGGTGATCAAAGAAGACTAACATTTCCTCCATGCAGTACTGGTGTCTCAATTGAGATGAAATAATATGCATTTGTAGTGATAGCTCTAGTATTTGAAGGAAGTGAGTTTAATTCATATGCTTAATGGCTGTGTTACCCTGGGTTAGTCACTTACCTTCCCTGCCTCATTTTCTCTCATTTGTACAATGAAGGTAACAACACCTGCCTTACAGAGTTGTTGTAATGATCAGATGAGATAATATATATACTGCACTTCTTAAGACTTTAAGCTAGCTATTATTAGTGAGGGGTTGAGGATTAGCAGAACTGGAAGAATGTTAATAGAGGCAGGTAGGAGGTGCAGTGAATAGAGCACCAGCCCTGAAGTCAGGAGGACCTGAGTTCGAATTCAGCCATAGACTCTTACTAACTGTATGATCCCAGGCAAGTCACTCCCAAAAAAGAGTGGTAGTAAAAGGAGACAAAAGAGACTGGAAGGTAGTGTTGAATAGGTAAAATATGTAAAGAAAGAAAAATGAGTCCAGAACATAAGGATAAAGGACTGGGAAAGTAGAAAGGGGTAGAAGTGCTATAAATGTTGCTGAGCATGAATAATAAGCTGAGAGAGAGAGAGAAAGGATGATGATCAGAGGGACATTGCTGAGCTCAGAATCAAGAAGGAGACACCCTTATGAGTGGCAAAAAAGATATAGGTTATGACTATCCCTCTGAGAAATTGAGGTAGGGCTCTAGGTCATGGGAGTTGAGGGGGTTAAATATGGAGGCTAGAGTGCTTGAAGTGACATCAACATCAACATCCATGTATCAGAGCAGGGTTTGGGAGAGAATAATAGATTTAGGGGTGGAAGGGCCCTAATTTCTTACTTTACAGATGGACCCAGGGCAGTTACCCAGGGTAACATAGCTAGAAAGTGTTTGAAACAAGATTCAAACCCAAGACTTCCTTACTTAAAGACCAGCACTCTATCCATTACATGTTGCTGCCTAAATTAAGTTGACCATCTCTCTACCAGCAGCAATTCTTGGATTCAAATCTTAGATTTGATGCTTACAATGTGAGGCAGCTTCTTGCTACCTCATTCTGTAAAATAATACTTGCACTAGCTTCTTAAGGTGTTGTGAGGAATGCTGTATAAATGAAAATAATTAACAGACAGATTTTCTCTTTCCCTAAAAGGATTCCCTAGGTTATAGCAATGATGTGTTTTGAAGACGGGCCTATTTACCAGGTACTTGGGGTAAGAATCTTAGGTAAGAATCTACTAAGTAGAAGCTCCACCTAACTTGAGAAAATTTTATTTTCTAGCTCTTGTAAAACTATAGTTTCTAGATCCTGGAAAAGTATGAACTTAGCTATGGTGGGGTGGGGGAGGGGAGATAAGGCTACGAAGAGGCTTTTTCTTTTCCTAGTAGAGGGACCATAGTTTGTACTTTTCTAAATCTCAAGTAGGAGAACTGAACTCATTTTTTTAATGGTTAGCATTACCACTAATAAAATAAATAAATTTCTTGCAAGGATACATACAACAAATGCTCAGGAAAGAACAAAATCCAAACAGACCTAGATGAACCAGGTTTAGTGTTGGGAAATATCTTTCTAATAACATTGACATAATTTTTGTTTTGATGCCACCAAGAAGAGAGTCATGGGTCTCATCTGAATTCATCTCTTTTCTGGCTCATCTCTTATGAAAATTCCAATTAGTTCACCCCCACCAAACAGACTAGCAATAAGTATTTTAAACACAAAGCATATATCAATGAGACTATAAGGACATAAAAGAGGCCTCTTCTTTTTTTTAAGTTTTTTCAAGATAATGGAGTTAAGTGACTTGCCAAAGGTCATACAGCTAGGTAATTATTAAGTGTCTGAGATGGGATTTGAACTCAGGTCTTCCTGACTGCAGGTCCAGTGCTCCATCTACTGCGCCACCTAGCTGCCTTAGGAAGGTTATTTCTTAATCCAATAGTAAGATAATAGTACCATTCAGCCCTCTTCTCAGTGATAGCAGTTCCCTATCCACATATAAACTTACAATATCTGTAAGGCAAGTCTCATAGTATGAAGAAACTGGAGAACAACATTTGCTTCATAGAAGAAACAATAATAATAATAGTTCCATTTTAAAAAATGTGAATGCCTTCATGCAAATGAGGCATTGAATTTTTGTTTTGTGAAAATGGAAATGTCCCCTTGTGACAAAAAAGCACCATATCTTTCATTTAAGAGTTCTGTATTGCTCCTCCATCTGCAGCAATTGTAATGAAATTTTGCTGTAGATTTATTTAGCCAAGCATTCTCTTATTGTATCATTTCTAGAAACCACTTAGAAATACTAAACCTGAATAGCAGTATACAAACATCTTTTCTTAGATTACCTTATTGATTATTCTAAGTCTTATAACCCAAAATTGTTAAAATTCTTTAGGAGGAAAAAACCCTACAATCATCCAAACATAAGTATTTGAGAGGGGAAAAGGCAACTGTCCCCATCCCTTCATTCTTTGGGTTAAAGTAACAAGATGATGTAATAGTAAATGCTTTCTTTTCCTATGAAACTTTCCTGGAAACCTTCTAAGGCTATTAACACCCTAGGATGGCAAATTGGTCCATTAATAAGGCTCTTCAATAGATCGGAAACTGAACTAGAAAATACCTGACCTTTGGAACCAGGCAGCTTGGCTCGTGCCCAGCCTTAGTCGGTGTTCTGGACCCTTGCACATAGAAACAAAGCTTAGCAAATTGATCAGATTAGTCATCCCCTTCCCCAGGCTGTAACATCCTGACTCCATCAAGTGAGATAATTTACGTAAAGCACTTTGCAAATCTTAAAGCGCTATATAAATGTCAGTTGTTGGAAATATTATCAACTGTAGTGAGGCAGACTGATTCCTGACTTGGGCAAGAAATCCAATTACTGTCCTACACATTTCAGAGATCCTGAGTTGTAAATTTCTTTTAGATTATGTAAGAACAAGTTAAGGTGAATTGTGTGGTTATCTGCAAGGTTTTCATTTTGAGGATCTTATTTCAGAGTACAAATTAATGATAATAAAACGGCCTGGCACCTGAAGTTGCCCTTTTCACTGAGAAACTAAATGCATCATTCCCATCCCCAGTGAGTAAAAGTGGGATTCCATCTGGCCTTAATTAGCAAATGGGAATTATATCAGAATGCAGTTTGTCAGCTCTTTGTAGGGCGTTTCTTTGCATGGATTTTAGATGGATGCCTTTAAAAAATAGCCAGTTCCTATTTTTACAACTCTTTGTTAAAAATTTACTTAAGGCAAATGGGGTTAAATGACTTGCCCAAGGTCACACAGCTAGGCAATTATTAAGTGTCTGAGGTCGGATTTAAACTCAGGTCCTCCTGACTCTGTGACTGGTACTCTATCCATTATGCCACCTAGCTGACCCCCAGTTCCTTTTTATTCATGATATTCTTTGCTTACATTTCCTGATAAGGGGGATAGTGGTGGTGGTAATAATTTGAAATTGGTAGAACAGAAGGAGAAGATGGTTCACAGTATTATATGGAAGTCCTCTGAACAATTCCCATACTGCATCAATCTTCCATACTATATTCTGGTGGGGTAACCTATAGTTAGGACCAAGATCATTTTGGGAGGTGGAAGTCTGCAATATAAGACATGGGATTTCCAGGGCTGTTTCCTTCAGAAACAGGAGGAAGAATTCAGATCTGTTAGATACTCAAACTGATTATTTTCTTTATCACATTGTTCCAATTTTTTCAAACAATTCATAATGCAGATTATTTCAGTTGCTGACCCTTGCTATTTGTCTATTCCAATAGAAACTAGTGAGCCTTTTTCACTAAACTCCCTCCTATATTTGTTTAGTTCAGCTACTTGGTCATTCTCCTACCTTCCAGCTCACCACCCCACACACTTTATATCCCAACCCCATTTTAAGGGACTTGGTAGCCTTTTTTAGGATATAATAGCCCTGGGCTAGTCCAGATGTCTTTGGTTCAGCCATACTAGGAAGAGAACATTTTGAAAGACTCAGTCAATACAAGGAACTCCCGTTGAAGGCACAAGCATCTTATTCCTTTATGGGTCCCTGAGCCAAATTATTTCCTAGGAGCAGAGATCTGATGTGCCCATTCTCTTGCCACTACCCACTTCCAGCATACCTTCATCCCTCTTTCTCCTCTACTGAATATCTTCATTTAAAATTCAGTTTTCTATGCTTTATAAATGCATAAATACACAACCATCAATATTACCAGAATCAGATAAGTAAAAGAATATTTAAAAGAAACCCACCAGATCCCAAACTGAATGCCTGTTCCCATGCATTTGTTTACAAACAGTGGTTTGTAACCTGTTTCCTGTGCCTAGAATGAACTCCCTTTTCATCTCTACTTCTCAAAGTTGTAGGCAGAAAATGTGAAATAACTGGCCCTCAGAAACAGAC